>NC_041388.1:537720631-537834465 GCF_002162155.2 Triticum dicoccoides
GGGGAGAGATCTCTAGGGGGGGGGGAATACTCCAGGAAGAGTAATCTTCAAGGATCCCACATGCTTGATGTTCAAGAGGAGAGATGCCACATGTCTTCTTGGGGGAAAGACATGTTCATATGTGCTTATTTGCATTAGCTCTGTTCATTTGGTCTTTGAGCTTTGTTTTTTTTTTGTTCCCTATCTTCTCCCAGTATCCCATGCTAGATTCAGGGGGAGCAAGACTTCCAAGGGAAAGAAAATTCTTAAATTCATTGCATATCTTTCTCTTTGGGGACATGTCAATATCTATCGTGGTACTATGTACTCACTCTACATGTCATCCCAGTCTTGGTACTCTTGTGGTTTCTTTTGTTTGCTCTAGCTAGTGGGTGCATCTGTGTTATCTAACCTTGTTTACACAGGCTCATCCCATCCTAGCCAACTCAAGACCACAAGATAAGTATATGCATCATAGTCATGTGTATGAGAAACTCTTGCTGATGTACATACTGTTTGCAAGAAGGACTCATGGGCATGAAGGTACATTTCTCATATTTTCATCACTTGCTCTGATGCATATAGCCAAGATACATGTAACACATTGCTACTCTGTCATGGTTATGCTCTCACATGCTTCTATATACCATATTCACATGTTTGCATACATGTAGGGGAGCCTATGCTTGTTACATGTCTTTCCAAAGCTTTACTTGATATTCTCTATATCTTTATCTAAAGCTTTGATGTATGTTGCCATCAATTACCAAAAAGGGGGAGATTGAAAGCACAAGTGCTCCCTAGGTGGTTTTGGTAATTAATGACAACATATGTCTTGGTGGACTAACACTTTTACCTAGTATGTTTCAAATAAATTCAACAATGAAGTGGCATGGACTAGAGGATGTGGAACCCCTTCAAAATGCTAAGGACAAAGGATTGGCTCAAGCTCCAAGCTCAAGACTCCACATTTTCTATTTTAGTGATCCAAGATCACATTGAGTCTATAGGAAAGCCAATACTATTAAGAAGGGATGAGGTGTTGCTTAATGGCTTGCTTGCTCAAAGTGCTTAGTGATATGCTCCAAAGCCCTCAACCACTTTCTCACTTCCAAATATGTACTAAAACAAAAGTCAAACTCGGCCCCACCGATTCTTTCTATCCGGAGCCACCGAGTTCAGTTGACATAGCCACTGCCAGAAACCCTAATCAGTTCGATCTCATTGATGGGATCTCGGTCTCACTGAGATGGTCTTGCAAACTCTCTGTTACCTGTTGCAATATTTTTGGTCCCATCGAGATATGCAATCGGCCCCACCGAGTTTGCTTGGCCAACTCTCTGTTTCGCTTATTACCCAAATTGGTCCCACCGAGTTTGAGTAATCGGTCAAACCGAGTTTTGGATTTACCCTAACCCTAGCACATCGGTCCTACCGAGTTGATCCAATCGGTCCCACCGAAAACCCTAACGGTCACTAAATTTGCTAAATCGGTCCGACCGAGTTTATCAATTCGGTCCCACCGAGATTGGCAAGTTGTGTGTAACGATTAGATTTTGTGTGGAGGCTATATATACCCCTCCACCCACTCTTCATTCGTGGAGAAAGCCATCAGAACATTCCTACACTTCCAATACACATTTTTTGAGAGAGAACCACCTACTCATGTGTTGAGGCCAAGATATTCCATTCCCACCATATGAATCTTGATCTCTAGCCCACCAAATCCATATCCTGTGAGAGAGAGTTGAGTGTTGGGGAGACTATCATTTGAAGCACAAGAGCAAGGAGTTCATCATCAACACACCATTTGTTACTTCTTGGAGAGTGGTGTCTCCTAGATTGGCTAGGTGTCACTTGGGAGCCTCCGACAAAGATTGTGGAGTTGAACCAAGGAGTTTGTAAGGGCAAGGAGATCGCCTACTTCATCAAGATCTACCGCTAGTGAGGCAAGTCCTTCGTGGGCGATGGCCATGATGGGATAGACAAGGTTGCTTCTTCGTGGACCCTTCGTGGCTGGAGCCCTCCATGGACTCGTGCAACCGTTACCCTCCGTGTGTTGAAGTGTCCATCAACATGGATGTACGATAGCACCACCTATCAGAACCACGACAAAAACATCCGTGTCTCCAATTGTGTTTGAATTCTCCAAACCCTTCCCTTTACATTCTTGCAAGTTGCATGCTTTACTTTCCGCTGCTCATAGACTCTTTGCATGCTTGCTTGATATGTATTGTGCTTCTTAAACTTGTGCCAAAACTCCACTTCAACTAAAGAAGTTAAAAACTGCAACTTTTGGTACTTAGTGTCTAATCACCCCCCCCCCTCTAGACACCTCTTCTCGATCCTTTCAACTGGGAACTGTCATGGGCCGGACTGCAATAGCATAATTAATCATGTCAATACGACAAAGAGGAGAGGTTAGATTTATGGGCATGTACGAGTCTTAGCACTTACGATGCGGCCCGAGGCTTAGTGCGGGGGCGTCGCTCCGGACTGCTGTCGACGTCCCATGCGGAGCTGCCCGCGAGCGGGCCTTTCCCCTTCTTAGGCGCCTCCGCCTCCAGAATTGTGGAGGCCGCCCTCTTCTTCCTCCATCCATCAGAGGGAGAGTTCCTCTTCTCCTCCTCATCGTCGTCGTCTTCGGCGACGGAGGAACGGGTCTTGTCTTCGGACGTCGCATCCGAAGCGCCCTTGTGGCGGGGGCCACTCTGGACCCCCTTGGCCTTCCCCGTGGCCTTCTTCGCCGGCGCCGTATAGAGCACCGGCACCAGCATCTTCGCTAAACGTGAAATGACTGGTTCTTCAGGCAGCGGAGCCACACACCGGATCTGCTTCGTCCTCTCCATCCAGTCCTGAAGAATTAATGAAAATAATAGCTTAGATATCATCCTTGAAACAAGCAAGTAGGGAATGCATTAAAAATAACATACCTCATTGGCGAGGTGATTGATGTCGTGCCCGCGGTCCGAATCCATGGCCGGTGGTGTCTCGTTGCCCTTGAAGAGCAACTTCCAGGCGTCTTCGTGAGAAGTTTAGAAGAGCCTCTTCAGGGTATGGTGCTTCTTCGGATTAAACTCCCATAGAGGGCGGCTTCGGCTGTGGCACGGGAGAATCCGGCGAACTAGCATCACCTGGATTATATCGACAAGCTTGATATGCTTGTCCACCATACTTTGAACGCGTGTCTCTAGCACTATCAGGCCATCTGACAATGACCAATTCAGGCTCTTTTCAACCCAGGAGGTGAGACGCATTGGAGCGCCGGAGTTGAATTCGGCAGTGGCGGCCCAGTTTGCGTCGCGGGGTTCTGTGATGTAGAAAAATTGTTTCTGCCATTCCTTGACAGTCTCCATGAAAGTGCCTTTTGGCCAGGAGACATTAGTCAGCTTGCTCACCATGGCATCTCCGCACTCCGCGTGCTGGCCATCCACCACCTTCGGCTTCACATTGAAGACCTTGAGCTACAGCCCGAAGTGGGGTTGGATGCGGAGGAAGGCCTCACACATGACGATGAACACTGAGATGTTGAGGAAGGAGTTCGGGATAGATCATGGAAGTCTATCCCGTAATAGTACATCAGCCCGCGGACGAAAGGGTGGAGTGGAAACCCTAGCCCATGGAGGAAATGAGGGATGAATACCACCCTCTCATTGGGCTTCGGTGTTGGGACGACTTGCCCCTGGGCTGGAAGATGGTGGGCGATTTCCTTCGCCAGGTACCCGGCCGCCCGAAGCTCAGTAATGTCCTCCTCCTTGACGGAGGAGACCATCCACTTGCCTTGACCTCTGGATCTGGACATGGTTGAGTGCTTGCTCGAGTGGGAAAAAGATGAGAACTTGGGCATTGGAGCTCAAGAGTGGAAGGGCAGAGGAAGAGAGAAGGCGTGGGAGAAGAAAGGGGATTCTTACCTCCTTATAAGGGCAGTGAATATTGAACACCTCCCCACTTGCCTTAGAATTTGCCTACTCCCAATGGCTGTGTAAACGGCACGGTTGGGTTACCCACGCCCGTATTGATGAGAATCCCGCAATAAGGGGACATGATCTCTACTTTGACAAGACATGCCAATGGCAACCGCGTCTCGAAACATGGAGTGGCAGACGAAAAACGGTTCGAAATTATGACCGGGCAGACATAATGTCATGTTGTAAAAAGTGGTCAGCTGATTGGACTCGTGGATTATTATATTCTCTCTGCGGTTGCGTGTGGTGCATGTGTTACAGGTCCGGACACATTCGATATGTCCGAAGACTATCTTTGAGTTCGGAAGGAGGAACCCACCTTGCAATGCCGAAGACAGATCTACGCGTCGGATACCTTGTCATTGAAGCCAGGTTCAGGGGCTACTGTGGGAGTCCTGGACTAAGGGGTCCTCGGGTGTCCGGCCTGTTAGCCATGGGCTGGACTGATGGGTTGTGGAGATACGAAGACCGAAGACTGCACCCATGTCCGGATGGGACTCTCCTTGGTGTGGAAGGCAAGCTTGGTGACCAAATATGTAGATTCCTTTGTTTGTAACCAACCTTGTGTAACCCTAGATCCTCCTGGTGTCTATATAAACTGGAGGACTTAGTCCAGATGAGGGAGATAGATTCATTATCATAGCTAGACTAGACTTTTAGGGTTTAGTCATTACGATCTCGTGGTAGATCAACTCTTGCAATACTCATATTCACCAAGATCAATCAAGCAGGACGTAGGGTATTACCTCTGTAGAGAGGGCCCGAACCTGGGTAAACGTCGTGTCCCCTGTCTCCTGTTACCATCGACCTTAGACGCAAAGTTTGGGACCCCGTACCCGAGATCCGCCGGTTTTGACACCGATAGCCAGCCGGCCCTAGGAGGGTGCGCCAAGAGGAGGAATCCTCCTCCCAGTGGCAGTAGGACTCCCCTTTCCTAGTCCCACTAGGAGGGGGAAGGAAGGAGTGGGAGAGGGGAAAGGCAAGGGGGGCGCCCCCCCCCCTTCATGTCCTATTCGGACTCAAGGGGAGGGGACGCAGCCTACCCTGGCCGGCCCCTCTCTCTCTCCACTAGGGCCCATCAAGGCCCATTAGCCCCTGGGGGGGTTCCAGTAACCCCTCCGGCACTCCGGTATTCTCCGAGATCACTCGAAACCCTTCCGGTGTCCGAATATAGCCGTACAATATATCAATCTTTATGTCTCGACCATTTCGAGACTCCTCGTCATGCCTGTGATCACATTCGGGACTCCGAACTACCTTCATTACATCAAAACACATAAACTCATAATACCGATCGTCACCGAACGTTAAGCGTGCGGACCCTACGGGTTCGAGAACTATGTAGACATGACCGAGACTCATCTCCAGTCAATAACCAATAGCGGAACCTGGATGCTCATATTGGTTCCTATATATTCTATGAAGATCTTTTCGGTCAAACCGCATAACAACATACGTTGTTCCCTTTGTCATCGGTATGTTACTTGCCCGAGATTCGATCGTCGGTATCTCAATACCTAGTTCAATATCGTTACCAGCAAGTCTCTTTACTCGTTCTGTAATACATCATCCCGCAACTAACTCATTAGTAGCATTGCTTGCAAGGCTTCTAGTGATGTGCATTACGAGAGGGGCCAGAGATACATCTTCGACAATCAGAGTGACAAATCCTAATCTCGATATATGCCAACTCAACAAGTACCATCGGAGACACCTGTAGAGCACCTTTATAATCACCCAGTTATGTTGTGACGTTTGGTAGCACACAAAGTGTTCCTCCGGTATTCAGGAGTTGCATAATCTCATAGTCATAGGAACATGTATAAGTCATGAAGAAAGCAATAGCAATATACTAATCGATCAAATGCTAAGCTAACGGAATGGGTCAAGTCAATCACATCATTATCAAATGATGTGATCCCGTTAATCAAATGACAACTCATGTCTATGGTTAGGAAACTTAACCATCTTTGATTCAACGAGCTAGTCAAGCAGAGGCATACTAGTGACACTTTGTTTGTCTATGTATTCACACATGTACTAAGTTTCTGGTTAATACAATTCTAGCATGAATAATAAACATTCATCATGATATAAGGAAATATGAATAACAACTTTATTATTGCATCTAGGGCATATTTCCTTCACTGTCATGATCACCATCGTCACCAGCGCGACACCTTGATCTCCATCATAGCATCATTGTCGTCTCGCCAACTATTGGTTCTACGAGTATCGCTACCGCTTAGTGATAAAGTAAAGCAATTACATGGCGATTGCATTTCATACAATAAAGCAACAACCATATGGCTCCTGCGAGTTGCCGATAACTCTGTTACAAAACATGACCATCTCATACAATAAAATTTAGCATCATGTCTTGACCATATCACATCACAGCATGCCCTGCAAAAACAAGTTAGACGTCCTCTACTTTGTTGTTGCAAGTTTTATGTGGCTGCTATGGGCTGAGCAAGAACCGTTCTTACCTACGCATCAAAAACCACAACGTGGTATAGTGATTGCTTTTTGATCTTTAGAAAGAACCCTGTTCATTGAATTCGATTCAACTAAAGTTCGAGAAAATGACACCCACCAGCCACCTGTGTGCGAAGCACGTCGGTAGAACCAGTCTCGCGTAAGCGTACACGTAATGTCGATCTGGGCCACTTAATCCAACAATACCGCCGAATCAATAATCAACTAGTGACGGCAAGCATTGTGTTCTCCTCGTGCATATAACATCTACGCATAAACCTGGCTCAGATACCACTGTTGGGAAACGTAGAAATTTCAAAAAAAAATCCTACGCACACGCAAGATCATGGTGATGCATAGCAACGAGAGGGGAGAGTATTGTCCACGTACCCTCGTAGACCGTAAGCAGAAGCGTTATGACAACGCGGTTGATGTAGTCGTACGTTTTCACGATCGACCGATCCTAGTACCGAACGTATGGCACCTCCGTGATCTGCACACGTGTGCTCGGTGACGTCCCATGAACTCACGATCCAATAGAGCTTCGAGGGAGAGCTTCATCAGCACTACGGTGTGATGACGGTGATGATGAAGTTACCAGCGCAGGGTTTCGCCTAAACACTGCAACGATATGACCGAGGTGGAATATGGTGGAGGGGGGACCGCACACGGCTTGGAATAATCAACTTGTGTGTTCTAGGGTGCCCCCTGCCCCCGTATATAAAGGTGCAAGGGGGGAGGCCCGCCGGACCTAGTGGCGCCCAAGGAGAGGAGGAGTCCTCCTCCTAGTAGGAGTAGGATTCATCCTTTCCTAGTCCTACTAGGAAGGGGGGAGGGGGAAGGAAAGAGAGGGAGAGGGAGAGGGAAAGAGGGACCGCGCCCCCTCCCCTAGTCCTATTCGGACTCCCCTTAGGGGGCGCCACCTCCTGGGCTGCTTCCCTCTCTCTCCCCTAAGGCCCACTAAGGCCCAATACTTCCCCGGGGGTTCCGGTAACCCCTCCGGCACTCTGGTTTTCTCCGAAATCACCCGAAACACTTTCAGTGTCCGGATATAGCCGTCCAATATATCAATCTTTATGTCTCGACCATTTCGAGACTCCTCATCATGTCTGTAATCACATCCGGGACTCCGAACTATCTTTGGTACATCAAAACACATAAACTCGTAATACCGGTCGTCACCGAACGTTAAGCGTGCGGACCCTACGGGTTCGAGAACTATGTAGACATGACCGAGACATGTCTTCGGTCAATAACCAATAGCGGAACCTGGATGCTCATATTGGCTCCTACATATTTTACGAAGATATTTATCGGTCAAACCGCATAACAACATACGTTGTTCCCTTTGTTATCGGTATGTTACTTGCCCGAGATTCGATCGTCGGTATCTCAATACCTAGTTCAATCTCGTTACTGGCAAGTCTCTTTACTCGTTCCCTAATGCATCATCCGCAACTAACTCATTAGTCACATTGCTTGCAAGGCTTATAGTGATGTGCATTACCGAGAGGGCCCGGAGATACCTCTCCAACAATCGGAGTGACAAATCCTAATCTCGATCTATGCCAACCCAACAAACACCATCGGAGACACCTGTAGGGCACCTTTATAATCACCTAGTTATGTTGTGAAGTTTGGTAGCACACAAAGTGTTCCTCCGGTATTCGGGAGTTGCATGATCTCATAGTCATAGGAACATGTATAAGTTATGGAGAAAGCAATAGCAACAAACTAAACGATCATCGTGCTAAGCTAACGGATGGGCCAAGTCAATCACATCATTATATAATGATGTGATCCCGTTAATCAACTGAAAACTCATATCTATGGTTAGGAAACATAACCATCATTGATTCAATGAGCTAGTTAAGTAGAGGCAAACTAGTGACACTCTGTTTGTCTATGTATTCACACATGTACTAAGTTTCCAGTTAATACAATTCTATCATGAATAATAAACATTTATGATGATATAAGGAAATATAAAGAACAACTTTATTATTGCCTCTAGGGCATATTTCCTTCAATATGAGCGTGAGCCATGGACATAGCACTATATGTGGAATAGAATGGTGGTTGTGGAGAAGACAAAAAAGGAGAAGATAGTCTCACATCAACTAAGCGTATCAACGGGATATGGAGATGCCCATCAATAGATATTAATGTGAGTGAGTAGGGATTGCCATGCAACAGATGCACTAGAGCTATAAGTGTATGAAAGCTCAACAAAAGAAATTAGTGGGTGTGCATCCAACTCGCTTGATCACGAAGACCTAGGGCATTTTGAGGAAGCTCGTCATTGGAATATACAAGCCAAGTTCTATAATGTAAAATTCCCACTAGTATATGAAAGAGACAACATAGGAGACTCTCTATCATGAATATCATGGTGCTACTTTGAAGCACAAGTGTGGTAAAAGGATAGTAACATTGTCCCTTCTCTCTTTTTCTCTCTTTTTTTATTTAGGCCTTTTCCTCTTTCTTTTTTATGGCCTCTTTTTTTTCTTTTCTCTTCTCTTTTTTTTCTTTTCGTCCGGAGTCTCATCCCGACTTGTGGGGGAATCATAGTCTCCATCATCCTTTCCTCACTTGGAACAATGCTCTAATAATGATGATCATCACACTTTAATTTCTCACAACTCAAAAATTACAACTCGATACTAGAATAAAATATGACTCTATGTGAATGTCTCCAGTGGTGTACCGGGATATGCAATGAATGAAGAGTGATATGTATCTATACCTACTAATAAAGCAAGGTGCGTTTCTCCAATTTTTTCATCCATTCATCATCGAAAAGTTTTTTCTATTCGAGGAGGTACTAATTTTTTGTTCATTCTCTATTAGAAAAGGAAAAACGCCAGAATTTCATACATGGGCCGCTAGTAGTGTGGCCCAGCAAAGCCAGCCCGTTTATTTTCGTGCCCATGTAAGTAGCAAAACTCTATTTATTGCAGTGAGCGTCCAATAGCAGCAAATTCGCACATGGCCACCAAGCTGGGCTGGCCTGTTTTCTTTTTCTTTGTTCTGAGTTATGTTTCTATTTTTCTTTTTCTATTTCTTTTTCTTTTTCTTTTCTGTTTCTTTTTCCTTTTTCCATTGAATTTTATTTTTCTTTCTCCCTTTTTCATATACTATTTTTTCTAAAAAGTTCATAATATCAGAAAAATTCAATTTAAAAAAATCAAAATTTTGAAATATATTACATTTTGAAAAAAAATTCAAAACATTAAATCTTTGTTCTCATTACAAAATAGTCGCAAATTCGTATAGCGCGCCCAAGTTATCTTGAACCATTTTCTTCTTTTTATTCTGTCTTATGTTTCTATTTTTCATTTTTCGTTTCTTTCTCTTTTTCTTTCTAGTTTATTTTTTATTTTTTTCCTTTCAATTTTATTTTTATTTCTCCCTTTTTTAGTAAATTATTTTAAAAAGATCATAATATCAGAAAAAATATTTTTAATAAAATGCCGAAAATTTTAAGATATATTACGTTTTGCGAAATGTTCAGAACATTAGATCTTTGTACTACTTCCAATATTGGTTAATATTTAAAAAAATCATTTTTTTTCTTTGTGTTTTCCAAATTTATTTGAGATTTTCCAAAAAAGTAGCACTTAAAAAAATTCTAAATTTGAAAAATATTCATGTTTTAGTGAAATGTTCACAAATTCAGAATAATGTCCGAGTTTAAAGAAACACATTTCAAAAAATTGTTCTGGGTGTTCAAAATGTGTTTCCTTTGGCAAAAACAATCACAAATTCAAAAAATATTCATGTTGTTATAAAAGGTTCATGTTTTCAAATAAAATTGTTAATTTCGAACATTTCAAATTTGTTGTGTAATTCTGAAAAAATGTAAAGAATGACAAAAATGCTTGGGATTTTCAAAATTATTCATGTTTCCAAGAATATTCAGTAATTTGTATATTTTTTAAAGTAATTTTTTTACCAATCTGACATTGGAGTATGATCTTAAATCTTTGAGTTGGCCATTGGTTGGTAGGACTCGTGTCTTCGAGTAGCTAGCAGCACGTAGTCGGGTCTTTGAGGTCAAGATTTTGATCCTTCAACTCATCATTTTTTGGATTTTTTTCACGTCTTACAAACACAGGTCGTCTTCGAGCCTACCAATGTGTTGGCCCATACACGAACTGATGTGCGTCTCACACGCTATTTTATGTAACTAACTTCATATAGTAGCCCCTGCGCAGTTGGCCCAAGAAAAAATTGTTTCATTCCACAGGCAATATTGGGCCTTAGCCGCACTCCCCTATTGGGTCGTCCGAGGGAGAATTTTTTTTCTTGGGCCAATAAAAGAGAATATGCTGGTTTGGCTCGAATAAAAAAATTGTGGGCACCTTACTGCTAAAATAATCAAAAAGAATAAACCTAATAAAGAAGGGACAATGATGTATGGTTATGTGCTAAATATGATAATGAAACGGGATTTATGCTCTACAATTAGTAATCCATCTGATTACGCAATCGTAAGACAAAGTGGTCAAAACAACCATGCCTTGAAGGTCACCGCATAGCTACCAAAAGAGGAGGTAGACACAACCCCGAGACAGAGGCGGACCCAGAGGAAAAAAAGGCACGAGCTGGATGGTTGCCGCCACTCCAACTAACCCCACCAATATCAAGATCTCACGGGACAAACATGGCCCACGAGAAGACCACAACTCCTCTCTATCACACCGCTATGGAGATCTTTTTGGTGGACAAATCAATTATCTCTCCCATTGCTTCTCGCAAAGAAATAGCTCTCCCGTTGCAACGCACGGGCATATGTGCTAGTGAAAGAATTATAAAAGGTGGCTTTGCCACAAATACGATGTCAACTACATGATCATGCAAAGCAATATGACAATAATGTAACGTGTCATAACAAACGGAACAGTGGTAAGTTGCATGGCAATATATCTAGGAATGGCTATGGAAATGCCATAATAGGTAGGTATGGTGGTTGTTTTGAGGAAGGTATATGGTGGGTGTATGGTACCGGCGAAAGTTGCGCGGTACTAGAGAGGCTAGCAATGGTGGAAGGGTGAGAGTGCGTATAATCCATGGAATCAACATTAGTCATAAAGAACTCACATACTTATTGCAAAAATCTATTAGTTATCGAAAAAAAGTACTACGCGCATGCTCCTAGGGGATAGATTGGTAGGAAAATACCATCGCTCATCCCTGACCGCCACTCATAAGGAAGACAATCAATAAATAAATCATGCTCCGGCTTCATAACATAACGGTTCACCATATGTGCATGCTACGGAAATCACAAACTTTAGAACAAGTATTTATCAAATACACAACTACTCAACTAGAATGACTCTAATATCACCATCTTCATATCTCAAAACAATCATCAAGTATCAAACTTCTCATAGTATTCAATGCACTTTTCATGAAAGTTTTAATTATACCCATCTTGGATACCTATCATATTAGGACTAATTTTATAGCCAAAGAAAATTACCATGCTGTTCTAAAAGACTCTCAAAATAATATATGTGAATCATGAGAGATCAATAATTTCTATAAAATAAAACCACCACCGTGCTCTTAAAGATATAAGTGAAGCACTAGAGCAAAATTATCTAGCTCAAAAGATATAAGTGAAGCACATAGAGTATTCTAATAAATTCCGATTCATGTGTGTCTCTCCAAAAGGTGTGTACAGAAAGGATGATTGTGGTAAACTAAAAAGCAAAGACTCAAATCATACAAGACGCTCCAAGCAAAACACATATCATGTGGTGAATAAAAATATAGCATCAAGTAGAGTTACCGATGGACGAAGACGAAAGAGGGGATGCCTTCTGGGAATCCCCAAGCTTAGGCTCTTGCCACTCCTTATTCAAAATCCATCAAATCTTTACCCAAAACTTGAAAACTTCACAACACAAAACTCAACAGAAAATCTCATGAGCTCCGTTAGTATAAGAAAACAAACCACCACTTAAAGGTACTGTAATGAACTCATTATTTATTTATATTGGTGTTAAACCTACTTTATTCGAACTTCTGTATGGTTCATACCCCCGATACTAGCCATAGATTCATCAAAATAAGAAAACAACACACGAAAAATAGAATCTGTCAAAAACAGAACAGTCTGTAGTAATCTGTAGGTTTCGAATACTTCTGTAACCCCAAAAATTATGAAATAAATTGGTGGACGTGAGTAATTATTCTATTAATCATCTTAAAAAATAATCAACCTAATCGCGCTCTCCAGTAAAAAAATGGCAGCTAATCTCGTGAGTGCTAAAGTTTCTGTTTTTTACAGCAAGATCGCAAAGACTTCTCCCAAGTCTTCCCAAAGGTTCTACTTGGCACAAACACTAATTAAAAACACAAAACCACATATAAACATAAGCTAGATGAATTACTTATTACTAAAACTGAACAAAAAACAAGAAACAAAAATAAAATTGGGTTGCCTTCCAACAAGCGCTATCGTTTAACGCCCCTAGCTAGGCATAAAAGCAAGAATAGATCTAGGTATTGTCATGATAATGATAAGGCAAATCACGAAAACTCATCTCATACTCCCTAGTTCAGCGGCAAGTTTTCTTTGTGGCAAGCAAAAGTAATCAAAAGGGCTAAATTTAATGGGACAAAAGTCCCCAAGATCAAGCTCGGGAGGTATTGATTCCTCCTTTGGCCGCTCATATTGCACAACCAATTCATCATTATAAGCATTCTTTTGGCAAAAATTCATGAACTTTTGTTCAAGAGAAAAACCTAACCTATTGTTCTGGATAGCAAAATTATTGTTAAGTTTAGAAATCCTGTCAACTAGAACGTCGGTAGGAACCTTTTTTCTAAGTTTCCATTAAAAGCAACATGATCTAAAGATCGTAAGCGCATTATGTCTTCTTGATAAAAAAAGGTTTCCTTCTATGGGAGGACGGCCAGCATCCACCCTATAATGCGCAAAAATTTAATTGGCTTCTTTTATTATAGATCTTAACTCATGAGCTAAAAAGATGGTAGCTGCTCGCTTAACAGAAGAATGCTCAATATTAGAAAATTCTAGAAAAATCCTTTGGATGCAAGGGTGCATATGAATAAATTGTCTTTCAAGTTCAACTATGAGCAAAGATATAGCATCCACAAAACTACTGGTTCTATGAAGAATAGACCCTCCCATAGTGGGTAAAGCACCGGCACAAGTAAAGAAATCTTGAATAACTCCTTTTCCAATAATATTACCGCTACCGAACCGAAACCTTTTAGTGTGCAAAATAGTAGGTTCTTCATGAGGGTAATCAAAAGCATCAACGTTTTCCATGTTATTACCACTATCCTTATAAATGATAACTTCCCCAATTTCAGACATGATAGCAGCAAATTGCATAAAGAACGGGCACACAAAAAGGAAGAAGAAGAGCGAACGAGAAAGAGGGCGAATAAAATGGCAAGGGTGAAGTGGGGGAGAGGAAAACGAGAGGCAAATGGCAAATAATGTAATGCGACGGATAAGAGTTTTGTGATGGGTACTTGGTATGTCTAGACTTGTGCGTAGATCTCCCCAGCAACGGCGCCAGAAATCCTTCTTGCCACCTCTTGAGCATGCGTTGGTTTTCCCTTGAAGAGGAAAGGGTGATGCAGCAAAGTAGTGTAAGTATCTCCCTTAGTTTTTGAGAACCAAGGTATCAATCCAGTAGGAGGTAACACGCAAGTCCCTAGTACCTGCACAAACAAATAAGAACCTCGCAACCAACACGATAAAGGGGTTGTCAATCCCTTCACGGTCACTTATGAAAGTGAGATCTAATAGAGATAATAAGATAAATATTTTTGGTATTTTTATTGTATAGATTGGGAAATAAAGATTGCAAAATAAACAACGAGAGAAATAGCAAGTAGATAGGAAAATAATATGATGGAAAATAGACTCGGGGGCCATAGGTTTCACTAGTGGATTCTCTCAAGATAGCAAATTCAACGGTGGATGAACAAATTACTGTCGAGTAATTGATAGAAAAGAGAATAGTTATGAGAATATCTAGGCATGATCATGTATATAGGTATCACGTCCATGACAAGTAGACCGAAACAATTCTGCATCTACTACTATTACTCCACACATCGACCGCTATCTAGCATGTATCTAGAGTATTAAGTTAATAAGAACAGAGTAACGCATTAGGCAAGATGACATGATGTAGAGGGATAAATTCAAGCAATATGATATAAACCCCATCTTTTTATCCTCGATGGCAACAATACAATATGTGCCTTGCTGCCCCTGCTGTCACTGGGAAAGGACACCGCAAGATTGAACCCAAAGCTAAGCACTTCTCCCATTGCAAGAAATATCAATCTAGTAGGCTGATACGTCCATTTTGCATCATGCTTTTATATTGATATTTATAGCATTATGGGCTGTTATTACACATTATCTCATGATACTTATGCCTATTCTCTCTTATTTTACAAGGTTTACATGAAGAGGGAGAATGCTAGCATATGGAATTCTGGGCTGGAAAAGGAACAAATATTAGAGACCTATTCTGCACAGCTCCAAAAGTCCTGAAACTTCACGGAAGTCATTTTTGGAATTAATAAAAAATACTGAGCGAAGAAAGTACCAGAGGGGGCCACACCCTGGCCACGAGGGTGGGGGCGCGCCCTACCCCACTAGGCGCGCCCCCCTGCCTCGTGGGCCCCCTGGCAGGCCTCCGGTGCCCATCTTCTGCTATATGAAGTCTTTTACCCTGAAAAAAAATCATAAGCAAGCTCTTGGGAAGAAACTCCGCCGCCACGAGGCGGAACCTTCGCGGAACCAATCTAGGGCTCCCGCAGAGCTATTCTGCCGGGGAAACTTCCCTCCGGGAGCGGGAAGTCATCACCATCGTCATTACCAACGATCTTCTCATCGGGAGGGGGTCAATCTCCATCAACATCTTCACCAGGACCATCTCATCTCAAACCCTAGTTCATCTCTTGTCTCCAATCTTTGTATCCAAACCTCAGATTGGTACGTGTGAGTTGCTAGTAGTGTTGATTACTCCTTGTAGTTGATGCTAGTTGGTTTACTTGGTGGAAGATCATATGTTCAGATCCATTATGCATATTAATACCCCTCTGATTATGAACATGAATATGCTTTGTGAGTAGTTACGTTTGTTCCTGAGGACATGGGAGGAGTCTTGCTATAAGTAGTCGTGTGAATTTGGTATTCGTTCGATATTTTGATGAGATGTATGTTGTCATCCCTCTAGTGGTGTCATGTGAACGTCGACTACATGACACTTCACCATTGTTTGGTCCTAGAGGGAGGCATTGGGAATTAATAAGTAGATGATGGGTTGCTAGAGTGACAGAAGCTTAAACCCTAGTTTATGCGTTGCTTCGTAAGGGGCTGATTTGGATCCATATGTTTCATGCTATGGTTAGGTTTATCTTAATACTTCTGTTGTAGTTGTGGATGCTTACAATGGGGGTTAATCATAAGTGGGGTGCTTGTCCAAGTAAGGACAGTACCCAAGCACCAGTCCACCCACATATCAAATTATCAAAGTACTGAACGCGAATCATATGAACATGATGAAAACTAGCTTGACGATAATTCCCATGTGTCCTCGCGAGCGCTTTCCTTCATATAAGAGTTTGTCCAGGCTTGTCCTTTGCTACAAAAAGGATTGGGCCATCTTGTTGTTCCTTATTTACTTTTATTACTTTCTACAGGTTACAAATTACCTTATCACAAAACTATCTGTTACCGATAATTTCAGTGCTTGCAGAGAATACCTTACTGAAAATTGCTTATCATTTCCTTCTGCTCCTCGTTGGGTTCGACACTCTTACTTATCGAAAAGGCTATGATATATCCCCTACACTTGTGGGTCATCAAGACTCTTTTCTGGCGCCGTTGCCGGGGAGTGAATCGCCTTTGATGGGTGGAATTTGATAAGGAAAAATTTATATAGGGTGCTGAAATTTACTGTCACTTGTTACTATGGAACATAATCCTTTAAGGGGCTTGTTCGGGGTATCTTCACCCCGACCAGTAGAGCAAAGAGTTGCTCCTCAACCTACTGAACCTACTGAAAATGTTTACTTTGAAATTCCTTCGGGTATGATAGAGAAACTGCTAGCTAATCCTTTTGTGGGAGATGGAGCATTGCATCCTGATTTACACTTAATCTATGTGGAAGAAGTTTGTGGATTATTTAAGCTTGCAGGTATGCCCGATGATGTTATCAAGAAGAAGTTCTTCCATTTATCTTTGAAGGGAGAAGCATTGACATGGTATAGGCTATGTGATGATATGGGATCATGGAACTACAAACGATTGAAATTGGAATTTCATCAGAAGTTTTATCCTATGCATATTGTTAATCGTGATCGTAATTATATATAAAAATTTTGGCCTCACGAAGGATAAAGCATCGCTCAAGCTTGGGGGAGGCTTAAGTCAATGTTATATTCATGCCCCAATCATGAGCTCTCTAGAGAAATGATTATTCAAAATTTTATGCTCGGCTTTCTCTCAGTAATTGCTCCATGCTCGATACTTCTTGTACTGGATCTTTTGTGATGAAGACTATTGAATTCAAATGGGATTTATTCGAAATAATTAAACGCAACTCTAAAGATTGGGACCTCGACGAAGGTAAGGAGTTAGGTATAAGATCTAAGTTTGATTGTGTTAAATCTTTTATGGATACCGATGCTTTCCGTGAATTTAGCACTAAATATGGACTTGACTCTGAGATAGTATCTTCTTTCTGTGAATCCTTTGCTACTCATGTTGATCTCCCAAAGGAGAAGTGGTTTAAATATAATCCTCCCATTGAAGTAAAAGTAGTTGCACCTATTAAAGTTGAAGAAAAGACTATCACTTATGATGATCCTGTTGTTCCTGTTGCTTATATTGAGAAGCCACCTTTCCTTGTTAGAATAAAGGATCATGCTAAAGCTTCAACTGTAGTCAAAAAAAAGTAATATTAGGACACACAAACCCCCTGAGCAAGTTAAAGTTGAACCTAAAATTGCTATGGTTAAAGGTATCTTGGCCGATAATATTGATGGGCATGTTATTTACTTCTGCAATGACGCTGCTAGAATTGCTAGACCTGATGCTAAAAATAAACATAGACATGTTGTAGGCATGCCTGTTATTTCTGTTAAAATAGGAGATCATTGTTATCATGGCTTATGTGATATGGGTGCTAGTGCAAGTGCAATACCTCATTCCTTATACGAAGAAATTATGCATGATATTGCACCTACTGAGATAGAAGATATCGATGTTACCATTAAACTTGCCAATAGAGATACTGTTTCATGGGTTGGGGTTGTTACAGATGTTGAAGTCTTGTGTCGGAAGGTTAAATATCATGCTGATTTTCTTGTTCTGGGTTCCCCACAAGATAGCTTTTGTCCCACTATATTTGGTAGACCCTTCTTGAACACTGTTAATGCTAGGATAGACTGCGAAAAGGATGTTGTTACTATTGGTTTGGGTGATATGTCTCATGAGTTTAATTTTGCTAAATTAAAAGACAACTCGGTGATGAGGAATTGCCTAGTAAAGATGAAATTATTGGTCTTGCTTCTATTACCATGCCTCCTACTGATCCTTTAGAACAATATTTGTAAGACCATGAAAATGATATGTTTATGAATGAAAGAAGGGAAAATAGATGAAGTATTCTTTAAACAGGGACCTATTCTAAAACACAACTTGCTTGTTGAAATCCTAGGGGATCCTCCTCCACCCAAGGGTGATCATGTGTTTGAGCTTAAACCTTTACCTGATACTCTCAAATATGCTTATCTTGATGAGAAAGAGATATATCATGTTATTATTAGTGCTAACCTTTCAGAGCATGAAGAAAAGAAATTATTGAAAACTCTGAAGAAGCATTGTGCTGCTATTAGATATACTCTTGATGATCTTAAGGGCATTAGTCCCACTCTATGTCAACACAAAATAAATTTGGAGAAAGACGCCAAACCAATTATTGATCACCAACGACGGCTAAATCCTAAGATGAAAGAAGTGGTAAGAAAGGAAATATTAAAGCTCCTTGAAGCAGGTATAATTTATCCCGTTGCTGATAGTCAGTAGGTAAGCCCTGTCCATTGTGTCCCTAAGAAGGGATGTATTACTGTCGTTCATAATGATAAAGATGAATTGATTCCGCAAAGAATTATTACAGGTTATAGGATGGTGATTGATTTCTGCAAATTAAATAAAGCCACTAAAAAGGATCATTGCCCTTTGCCTTTCATTGATCAAATGCTAGAAAGATTATCCAAACATACACATTTTTGCTTTCTAGATGGTTACTCTGGTTTCTCTCAAATACATGTGTCAGCTGATGATCAAGAAAAGACTACTTTTACTTGCCCTTTCGGTACCTTTGCTTATAGATGTATGCCTTTTGGTTTATGTAATGCACCTGCTACCTTTCAAAGATGCATGATGGCTATATTCTCTGACTTTTGTGAAAAGATTTGTGAAGTTTTCATGGATGATTTCTCTGTTTATGGATCCTCTTTTGATGATTGCTTGAGAAACCTTGATCGAGTTTTGTAGAGATGTGAAGAAACTAACCTTGTCTTGAATTAGGAGAAGTGTCACTTTATGGTTAATGAAGGTATTGTCTTCGGGCATAAAATTTCTGAAAGAGGTATTGAAGTTGACAAAGCTAAAGTTGATGCTATTGAAAAGATGTTCTATCCCAAGGACATCAAAGGTATAAGAAGTTTCCTTGGTCATGCCGGTTTTTATAGGAGGTTCATTAATGACTTCTCAAAAATTTCTTGGCCTCTGACTAATCTATCATAAAAAGATATTCCTTTTGTCTTTGATGATGATTGTGTAGAAGCATTTGAAATACTTAAGAAACCCTTGATTTCTGCACCTATTGTTCAGCCACCTGATTGGAATTTACCCTTTGAAATCATGTGTGATGCTAGTGACTATGCTGTAGGTGCTGTTCTAGGACAAAGAGTTGGTAAAAAATTAAATGTTATTCAATATGCTAGTAAAACTCTAGACAATGCCCAGAGAAATTATTCTACTACTGAAAAGGAATTCTTAGTAGTTGTATTTGCTTGTGATAAGTTCAGACCTTATATTGTTGATTCGAAAGTAACTATTCACACTGATCATGCTTCTATTAAATATCTTATGGAAAAGAAAGATGCTAAACCTAGACTTATTAGATGGGTTCTCCTACTACAAGAATTTGATT
Source organism: Triticum dicoccoides (assembly GCF_002162155.2). NCBI lineage: Eukaryota > Viridiplantae > Streptophyta > Magnoliopsida > Poales > Poaceae > Triticum > Triticum dicoccoides. The sequence continues at coordinate 537,740,286 of NC_041388.1, forward strand.
TGCATATTATTGATAGAAAGGGAGATGAGAACCCCGTTGCAGACAACTTGTCTAGGTTAGAGAATATTCTTGATGACCCACTACCTATTGATGATAGCTTTCCTGGTGAACAATTAGCTGTCATAAATGTTTCTCACACTGCTCCATGGTATGTTGATTATGCCAATTACATTGTTGCTAAATTTATACCACCTAGTTTCACATACCAGCAAAAGAAAAAGTTTTTCTATGATTTAAGACATTACTTCTGGGATGACTCACATCTTTATAAATAAGGAGTAGATAGTGTTATTAGACGTTCTATACCTGACCATGAACAGGAACAGATCCTATGCAAGTGTCACTCTGAGGCTTATGGAGGACACCATGCTGGAGATAGAACTGCACATAAGGTATTGCAATCCGGTTTTTATTGGCCTACTCTCTTCAAGGATGCCCGTAAGTTTGTCTTATCTTGTGATGAATGTCAAAGAATTGGTAATATTAGTAGACGTCAAGAAATGCCTACGAATTATTCACTCGTTATTGAACCATTTCATGTTTGGGGCTTCGATTATATGGGAATGTTTCCTTCCTCTAATGGGTATACGCATATTTTAGTTGATGTTGATTATGTTACTAAGTGGGTAGAAGCTATTCCAACTAGTAGTGCTGACCATAACACCTCGATTAAGATGCTTAAAGAAGTTATTTTTCTGAGGTTTGGAGTCCCTAGATATTTAATGACTGATGGTGGTTCACATTTCATTCATGGTGCTTTTCATAAAATGCTTGCTAAGTATGATGTTAATCATAGAATTGCATCCCCATATCATCCACGGTCTAGTGGTCAAGTAGAACTTAGCAATAGAGAGCTTAAATTAATTTTGCAAATGACTGTCAATAGATCTAGAAAGAATTGGTCCAAGAAACTTGATGATGCATTATGGGCTTATAGAACTGCATATAGAAATCCTATGGGTATGTCTCCGTATAAAATGGTTTATGGAAAAGCATGTCACTTACCTCTCGAATTAGAACATAAGGCATATTGGGCCATCAAAGAGCTCAATTATGATTTCAAACTTGCCAGTGAGAAGAGGTTATTTGACATTAGCTCACTTGATGAATGGAGAACCCAGGCCTATGACAATGCCTAATTGTTTAAAGAAAAAGTTAAAAGATGGCATGACAAAAGGATACAAAAGCGTGAGTTCAATGTAGGTGATTATGTGTTGCTATTCAACTCTCGTTTAAGATTTTTTGCAGGCAAACTTCTCTCTAAATGGGAAGGTCCTTACGTTATCGAGGAGGTCTATCGTTCCGGTACCATAAAAATCAACAACTTCAAAGGCACAAATCTGAAGGTGGTGAACGGTCAAAGAATCAAACATTATATCTCAGGTAATCCCATAAATGTTGAAACTAATATTATTGAAACCATAACCCCAGAGGAATACATAAGAGACACTTTCCAGAACGTTTCAGACTCCGAAAAGGAATAGGTATGTGGTACGGTAAATAAACCGACTCCAAAATAGTTCTAATGGCATTTTTTCTCCGTTTTGGAATATTTAAGAAAATGGGAAAATAAGAAGTAGTCCGGGAAGGACATGAGGCATCCACGAGGGTGGAGGGCGTGCCCCCTGCCTCGTGGGCACCTCGTGCGCTCTCCGGACTCCGTTTTCTTGCACGATACTTCTTTTAGTAGGTAAAAATTCATTATATAACCTTCCGAAGGTTTTGATCTCCGTATCACGCAAAAATCTCATGTTCTTGTTTCGAGCTGTTTCCTGCCAGGGTTGTCAAGGCCAAGCATCATGTCGTCTCCCTCCTCCTCCAACAATGAGGGCAACGATGCTTGGCTAATGAAGACAGAGCTGAAGAGAGAATAACCCAGAGAGATCAACAAGGAGGATGGGATCAAGAAGGCCATGGGGGATCAAGTTCCGACAATAGCAGAAGAAGACATCCTTCAACCTCACCACAACCTCTTTACCCCAATGGAGATTGAGGCTTTCAAGATGATTGAGTTAGCTCGCATTCAAAACAAGTATCTCACAAGTGAAAATATTTTGTTGAAGGAGCATATCATCGCACTCAAGGGCATTATCCGCAAATTGGAGGATCTCTTACGCTCGATGTGCGACTACCCATCATCACCAACACCTTCTTCACCAACAAAGAAGCACTGAGCCTCGGGTATGGGCACTCCCCTTGGAAACTGCCAAGCTTGGGGGAGTGCCCTAGTATCGTATCACCATCACTTTTATCTTTACCGTCTTTCTTAGTTTGATCCTTTTGATAATATCTTGATCTAGTAGAATAAAGTTTTAGTATGATCTAGTTGTGAGTTTTGCTTTATGATTTTCCTATGTAATCGAGTACGTGAGCTATATATAATAAAGATTGGTGTTGAGTCAAGGGCTTGATTATTTTGCTATGATCTTGAGGGAATAAAATAAAAGAAAAAGAAATAGAAAGAAATAAAGAGATCATAAGATCTTATGGAGAGTAATGACTTCACATATAAAAGTATGATGAATAAAAGTTGTTGAAAGTTGACAAACATAGTTTTGGTCATTGTTGCAATTAATAGGAAGTAATAAATAAAGAGAGGTTTTCACATATAAATATACTATCTTGGACGTCTTTTATAATTGTGAGCACTCATTAAAGTATGATATGCTAAAGAGTTGACGTTGGACAAGGAAGACAACGTAATGGGTTATGCTTTCTTACATCTGAGATAAATTATATTGTGATCGATCATCCAATATGTTGAGCTTGCCTTTCCCTCTCATGCTAGCCAATTTCTTTGCACCAAGTAGAGATACTACTTGTGCTTCCAAATATCCCTAAACCCGTTTTTGCCATGAGAGTCCACCATACCTACCTATGGATTGAGTAAGATCCTTAAAGTAAGTTGTCATTGGTGCACGCAATAAAAATTGCTCTCTAAATATGTATGATCAATTAATGTGGAGAAAATAAGCTTTATACATCTTGTGATGTGGAAGAAATAAAAGCGATGGACTGCATAATAAAGGTCCATATCACAAGTGGCAATATAAAGTGACGTTCTTTTGCATTAAGATTGTGTCCATCCAACCATAAAAGCGCATGACAACCTCTGCTTCCCACTGCGAAGGGCCTATCTTTTATTCTTGTCTTATACTTCATGCAAAGAGTCATGGTGATATTCACCTCTCCTTTTTACATTTTGTCCTTTGGCAAGCACAATGTGTTGGAAAGATCCTGATATATATAGCTAATTGGATGTGAGTTTTCATGAACTATTATTGTTGACATTATCCTTGAGGTAAAAAGTTGGGAGGCAAAACTATAAGCCCCTATCTTTCTTTGTGTCCGATTAAAACTTCATACCCATAAATATTGCATGAGTGTTAGCAATTGTGAAAGACTAAATGATAGTTGAGTATGTGGACTTGCTAAAAAGCTCTTATATTGACTCTTTCCTATGTTATGATAAATTGCAATTGCCTCAGTGACTGAGATTAGAGTTTGTTGGTTCTCAATGAAGTTTATGATTCATACTTGAAATTTTGATTGAATTGTTACTTTAGCATAAGACATCATATGATAATATATATATATGTGTGTGTGTGTGTGTGTGTTGCTGTTCTAAGAATGATCATGATGCCCTCATGTCCGTATTTTATTTTTATCAACACCTCTATCTCCAAACATGTGGACATATTTTTCGATATCGGCTTTCGCTTGAGGACAAGCGATGTCTAAGCTTGGGGGAGTTGATACGTCCATTTTGCATCACGCTTTTATATCAATATTTATTGCATTATGGGCTGTTATTACACATTATGTCATGATACTTATGCCTATTCTCTCTTATTTTACAAGGTTTACATGAAGAGGGAGAATGCCGGCAGCTGGAATTCTGGGTTGGAAAAGGAGCAAATATTATAGACCTATTCTGCACAGCTCCAAAAGTCCTGAAATTCACGGAAGTCATTTTTGGAATTAATAAAAAATACTGAGCGAAGAAAGTACTAGAGGGGGCCCACACCCTGGCCACGAGGGTGGGGGCGCGCCCTACCCCCCTGGGCGCACCCCCTGCCTCATGGGCCCTATTGAGGATATTACTGCTGGGCGTAAACCGGCCTATCTGGGCCAGGTCAACTTCATCAGTAGTTCCAGAAGTGATAAAGCCCAAGAAGGCAGATGAGGGCCTAAGGCCCGTAGCCGGTTCAAGACTTGTAGCTATAAACCGTAAGTTGTATATATAAGCTTGTATTGTAAGTTAGGAATAAGGAGAGACCAACCTGGATACGAATATCGACCGGTGTTGGGACTCTGTGAACCGACAGGTGTCACCCGTGTATATAAGGGGACAGACAACAACTCGAGACATAGGCGAAGCTTGTTTGCTCCCTAGTCATCGAAACCCCATCAATTCCATCACAACTAGACATAGGCTTTTACCTTCATCGAAGGGGTCGAACTAGTATAAACTATCTTGCGTCCATGTGTCCGCTTTAACCCCTTCAAGCTAACCCGTCACGATGGCTCCACGACTAAGTCCTTTCTCTAGGACATCTGCCGTGACAAAACCACAACAGTTGGCGCCCACCGTGGGGCTATCGCACGATGGTTTCCGGTTCTTGGAGGGACGCTTTGAAGGACTCGAGGGCTACGCTGTAGGCCGGATGATTGAGAGTCGTCGCGGCAAGCTCTACATCGACGACGCAGCCTGGGGCCTCGAGGCCGGTTCAATTGAGTACGGGTACCAGGTCCCCTTTGGTGGCATTCACGTTTTCATTGGCAAGATCGGTGAACCGGGCCCTGAGCCGGACATCTGCGCCGACGTCGTCGAGACGGCTCAGCGTGCGCGATCCGCCCGGGTTAAACCGGCCATGAAACGTGCCTTCGTGGGAGTCATCCATGGAGGAAGTTATGAGGGTGGACCGGAATCTCGCGGCGATACCGTCGTTTACTCCGATGATGAGTCATCGACCGGAGAAATCGAATCTCTTTATCAGCTACAAGACGGCCGGATTGGGGGCTGTTCCGATGGCGACAGTATTCCGGACCCCTCTGATTTGCCCAACCGGGTTGGAATATTCATGGCCAGAACACAAGCAGCACTTCATTCTTCGACAGTTGTGGCAACGATCTCTGGTTCAGCAGCGGCGACGGCTGCCGGGGCAGGAGGCCCTGTGCGCCCGTCGGCTCAGATTCTATCAGAGCTATTTGATGTGTTGGTTGTGCTTATGGCGGAAGTTAATCCGCCGTATCAGGACGTTCACAACGCGGAGGTTGCAAAGGTAAAGGAACAGATCACCCAGGCCAAGGCGGATCTGGCGGCTGAGGACACCAGGATGGCCACAGAGTGGGCCGCTTTAGACGCACAAGCCTACAGGCTTATGTTGGACTAGAGCGCGTCGCATGAAGTCATGAGGAGGAAGCACCGATCTCGTGTACCTCCGGTTTTCGAGGCCAGAGACCTTTTCAACACTCCAGGACCAAGAACCGGCAATCCGCTGGAGGGAAACCGGACAGAAGCCCCGGGGATCGGTGCACCGGTTCAGCCTCGTCAGATGGACCCGCCTCGTCAAAACACCGTTACACCTCAGGCTGCTTTAACACCTCCGGGTCACTACTCCAACCCAATGGACAATCTTGTTACCGCTGCTGCACGGCTGGAGGCCATTCCAATTGAAGGTGACTCGCCGCAGGCAGTAGAGATGCGACGGGTCAAGGAACTTCTAAGGACAGCTTTGGCCCAACAGGAAGCGTACTCATACAGCCGCGACCGGATCCACTCGACCCCCCGTCCAAGCCGGAGCTATAGCAGACATATGGATGAACCGGCAGTATCGAGTAATGAACGACGTGGAGCACCCCGTGACAACAACCCGGCGGGTGGTGCTGATAACGCTCAGGGAGTAGTGGACCGGGCCCGCGCGCGCCGGGAGGCCGAGTTAGCCACACAGCATCAGGCTCGGCAGCTCACGCCGTTTCGTCCAACCACCTTGACTGAACCTGGTGTTACTTCTAGTTCTTTGGGGGTGCCTTGCCTTATCCCCGCTTTACGCAACGTGCGCCTGCCCAAGGATTTCAAAGGCCCGCGCAAGGTACCAAATTACACGGCGGATCAACCTCCAGAGACATGGGTGGAGAGCTATGAGATGGCCATGGAAATGCTTGATATGGATGACGCGGCGTGTGCGAAATACTTCACCATGATGCTTGAAGGAACGGCCCGTACTTGGTTAAAAAGCTTGCCGGCTAATTCTATCAGTTCATGGGCCTAGTTACGAGCCCGGTTTATCAGCAATTTCAAGGATACCTGTAAACAGCCTATGTCGATAGTGGACTTAGTTGCATGCGTCCAGGAGGAAGGAGAATCAACGACTCATTGGGTGCGCCAGGTTTCACAAGTGTTGCACTCCTTAGACCGCATCAACACTGACACCGCAGTATTAACCCTAGAAGGCAACTGCCGGTTTGGGCCCCTGAAGCTGAAGTTAGGATGGATGAAGCGTCATTGCACCGACATGCGGACCCTCATGGCCGCTTTGGTGAAATATGCTGATTCTGATAGTACCAAGGATCCCGAATCTGATGATGACAAGACAGGGAAAGGGAAGAAGAACAGCAGCTCCAAAGGTCAGCAGCATCACTGGGCAGGCAATAATGGTGGACGCAAGCGTAAAGCGGATGGTAACATGGACTTTGTGGCTAATACCAACGCACAGGACAATGGCCAGCGATGCAAGGGTAGACCGAAAAATCGTAATGGAGCACCCAACCCTAACCCAAACCGCCTAAACTATCTGCTAAGCCAGCCCTGTCCAAGACATGGGACGAAGGAGGCGCCAGCAAACCACCTTTGGAAGGATTGCTTTATTATGCAGGAGTTCAAGAATTCTAATAATTTCCGGTATGATCACGAATCTGGCGGTGGCTCAGGATCTGGGCCGGGTTACGGTGGAGGAAGTTCCGGTTCAGGATTCAATGGTATCCGGGCGGACATAATGGTCAAAATAGTCAGAACAACCAGGGTGGTTACAACCAACATCAGCAATAGTCAGGTTACCAGAGCAACCCAAAGCAGATGAGTAATGGGCAGTACCATGTCTTCACCACTAGCTTGGACAAGCGAGACCGGAAGGTTCAGAGGCGGGCGGTCAACTCTGTTGAACCGGCCATACCCCGTTATCTACGTTGGTCTGAAGAGCCAATCATATGGAGCAGAGAAGATCACCCTCCGCAGGTCGATAATTTGGGTCAGTTGGCTCTGGTGGTGGCGCCTCAGGTGGGAGGTTACAAGTTCACCAAGGTGCTCATGGATGGAGGGAGCAGCATTAACATCCTGTACTATGAGACCTTCCGTCGTATGGGACTAACAGATAAGAATTTCAAACCGTCTAATACAGTATTCCACGGTGTAGTGCCTGGCAGATCAGCATATCCCGTTGGTAAGATAGCTCTGGAAGTGGCCTTTGGGGATGATCATGATTCCAGGTCGGAGACATTGACGTTTGAAGTGGTGAAAATCCAAAGTTCATATCATGCCCTGTTTGGGCGACCGGCCTACGCCAAGTTTATGGCTCGGCCCTGTTATGTGTATTTGCAGCTCAAGATGCCGAGTCACAAGGGGACAATAACGGTTCACGGAAGCCGCAAAATCACTTTGGAGTGTGAGGAAGGAGATGCGGCCTATGCAGAGTCGATCTGTGCCACCGAGGAGTTGAAGTATTATAAAGACAATGTTGATCCGGCGGACATGACTCCGTTGAAGAAGCCAACTACGGAGCATGATCCGGCCCTGAAGTTCAAATCGGCAGCAGAAACTAAGCTTGTTGACTTCGTACCTGGTGATTCGTCCAAGCAGTTCAGCATCAGTGCCAACTTGGATCCGAAATAGGAAAGCACGCTCATCGAGTTCATCCATGAGAATCGGGACATTTTTGCATGGAAGCCCTCTGACATGCCAGGTGTACCGAGGCAACTCGTTGAGCACACACTTAATGTGGATCCTAAATATAAACCGGTGAAACAGTTCCTCCGCCGGTTTAACAAAGAAAGACGCAAGGCGATTGGAGAAGAGGTAGCCAGGCTCTTAGCAGCTGGCTTTATTGTTGAAGTTTTTCACCCTGAGTGGCTTGCCAATCCGGTGCTGGTCCTCAAGAAAAACGACACCTGGCGCATGTGTGTGGATTACACAGATCTTAATAAAGTTTGTCCAGCAGATCCTTTTGCCCTCCCCCGTATTGATCAAATTATTGATGCTACAGCGGGTTGTGAGCGTTTAAGTTTTTTGGATGCATATTCTGGCTATCATCAGATCAAAATGGCAGTTAAAGACCAGGAGAAGACGGCATTTATAACTCCCTTTGGAGCCTTCTGCTATGTGTCTATGCCCTTCGGGCTCAAGAGTGCCCAGGCAACTTATCAACGGTGTGTACAAAATTTTCTTCACAAGCAAATCGGCCGTAATGTACATGCTTACGTGGATGATATTGTGGTTAAGTCTAGGGAGAAGGAGACTTTGATTGATGATTTGAAGGAAACCTTTGATAACCTGAGGACATACAAGATGATGCTTAATCTGGACAAGTGTGTCTTTGGTGTGCCGGCGGGCAAGCAATTGGGTTTTCTGGTGTCCAACAGAGGAATTGAGGCTAATCCGGAGAAGATCACGGCCATCACCTCCCTGGCTAAACCAAAGTGTATCAATGATGTTCAACGACTGGCCGGCCGAATTGCAGCATTAAGCCGGTTTATCAGCCGTCTTGGTGAGAAGGCAATCCCTTTGTATCAGATGTTGAAAAAGACGGATCAGTTTGTCTGGAGTTCCGCCGCTGATGAAGCGTTTGAGGACTTAAAGCGGCAATTGGCCAATCCACCGGTGCTCGCCGCTCCCATTGACAAGGAGCCGTTGCTGCTATATGTTGCTGCCAATGCTCGGGCGGTCAGCGTGGCTATTGTGGTGGAGCGAAAGGAGGCAGGTAAGGAGCATCCGGTTCAACGTCCGATCTATTATATCAGTGAGGTACTAATCGAGTCCAAGCAAAGGTACCCGCATTGGCAGAAGCTGGTGGATGGTGTTTTTATGGCAAGCCGGAAGCTTAAACAATACTTCCAAGGGCACCCAATTACGGTGGTCAGTTCTGCTCCTTTGGGAGATATCATCCAGAACCGGGAAGCAACTGGCCGGATTGCAAAGTGGGCTATAGAGCTGGGGCCGTATGGTTTGAAGTATGTGCCTCGGACAGCGGTTAAGTCTCAAGCACTTGTTGATTTCATCAATGATTGGATGGAAATGCAAGCACCTGAAGAAAAGCCGGATCATACGTATTGGACCATCCATTTTGACGGATCCAGGCAATTGGAAGGCTCAGGGGCTGGAGTCGTATTAACTTCCCCACGAGGTGATAAGTTTTGTTATGTTCTCCGCTTAATGTTCCCTTGTACTAACAATGCAGCTGAGTATGAAGCCTTGCTCCATGGTCTCCAGATGGCTAAGGAGATGAATCTAAGTCGAGTTAAGTGCTTCGGTGACTTGGACCTTGTGGCTCAGCAGGTGTCTGGCACTTGGGACTCCAAGGACCCACTCATGGCAGCATATCGTCGTGAGGTGGATATTGTTGCAGGTTATTTCAAAGGCTATCAGGTGGACCATGTGGACCGGCGAAAAAATGAAGCGGCGGACACTTTAAGCCGGCTAGGCTCTCAGCGCAAACCGGTCCCGCCCAATGTTTTTCTGCGTGTGCTGCACAACCCGTCGGTCAAGATCCCTGGTGAAGAGGATTTGGCTATTCCTGATCCGGAAGCTCAATTGGTGGCAGCTCTTCATGTTATTCCAGATTGGTCGCTTCCTTATCTGGCGTACAAGAACCGGGGCGAGTTGCCAGAGGATGAGATTCTGGCCCGGCGGATAATCCAGCGATCCAAGTCCATGGCTATCATCAACGGCGAGTTGCATCATTGCAGTGTATCAGGAGCTTTTCAATGCTGCGTGTCTCCTGAAGAAGGCCGTGAAATTTTGCGTGAGATCCATGAAGGAGATTGTGGTCACCACGTCGGTTCAAAGTCTCTGGTGGCTAAAGCATTTCGCCATGGCTTCTATTGGTTAACTGCTCATGCTGATGCGGAGGATCTGGTTAGACGATGTGATGGTTGCCAAAGGTTTTGAAGACATGCTCATGTACCGGCTCAAGAATTGAGAATGATTCCAATTACTTGGCCGTTTGCAACTTGGGGGCTGGATATGGTTGGGCCTTTCAAAAGGTCCAAAGATAAGAAGACCCACCTCCTGGTGGCGGTTGACAAGTTTACAAAGTGGGTGGAGGCAGAACCTGTTAGCAAGTGTGATGTGGCCACGGCGGTTCAGTTCATCAAAAAGGTGATTTTCCGGTTTGGCTTTCCGCATAGTATCATTACAGATAATGGTACCAATTTGTCCAAAGGTGCCATGAAGCAGTTCTGTAAACGGGAGCACATCCGGCTCGACGTTTCATCAGTGGCACGCCCACAGTCCAATGGTCAAGCAAAAAGAGCCAATCAAGAGATCTTGAGAGGCATCAAGCCCCGGCTCATGGTTCCTTTGCAGAGAACGCCGGGTTGTTGGGTAGAAGAATTACCATCTGTGTTATGGAGCATCAATACAACACCCAACAGATCAACAAGATACACACCGTTCTTCATGGTTTATGGAGCGGAGGCGGTTCTCCCCAGTGATATCCGTCATGATTCACCTCGTGTGACGGCTTATATTGAAGCGGACAACGAGATGGCACGGCAAGATGCTCTGGACCAGTTGGATGAAGAGCGTGACATCGCAGCCGCCCGGTCAGCGATTTACCAGCAGGATCTTCGTCGTTATCACAGTCGCCGAGTCAGAACCAGAACCTTTCAGGAAGGAGATTTGGTGCTTTGGCTCATCCAAGATCAGACTGATATGCATAAGTTATCCCCACCTTGGGAGGGGCCTTTCGTGGTTAGCAAGAATCTGGACAACGAGTCGTACTATCTGATTGATATTTGAGAGCATAAAGACTCACGCACATCAGAGGAGGAGACCAACAGGCCGTGGAACATAGCTCATCTTCGGCCTTACTATACCTGAGCCATTGGCTATACTTATGTACATATTACGACAATGTATATATTATGATTAAATATAATAAACCGGAACCTCAGCTAAAGCGGGGTATCTGTTCTTTACATCATGTGAGGTTACACGGAGTTGCTCTAAAGCGGCCTCCGGTTTACCCCTTGAGTTCGCTTTTTAAAAGCATCATGTTATATCACTTGGGGGTTTGGTCATGTCCGAACCAATACCATACCTCTTGATAGGCGAGAGCCACCAGATCACTTGGGGACTTGGTCATGTCTGAACCAGTCATGCCTCTTGATCGGCCTAAGGCCATAGAATCACTTGGGGGCTTGGTCGAACCCGAACCATGACCATGCCATTTGGTCGGCATAAATGCCACGGTTTCATTTGGGGACCTGGCTAACTAGAACCATAGTTACACCTAACGGGAGCTTGGTCGTGTTTGGCCATGGTAACACCATTTGATCAGCTCAAATAAACCTCTTTTGCAAACGGTTTTGTCATTGCATTTGCTTCACACTTTTCTGTGAAGGGGGGTTTTTGCTTTTTATTACGTTTTTTAAACCGACAAAGTTTTTTGACCAATCAATTGATGGAACAAAGTTCACGTCAATCCGGAGACTATTTGCCCGATTTGATCCTTGTTGTTAACATCCTCTTATGGAGTAACACAGTGTTTATTATAACCCGGCACGGTTTACCCGGTAAACCAGCGTCATATATATACAGGAGCTGTTATCTCCTCCAACAGTGTGGGTTTGCAAAACTCCGCTTCAAGATTGGCCAAGCCAACTCATGCTCAACGATGGCAGGTATTATGTATCACAAAATTTTGGTTATATACTTAAGAATTTTTTGGATGTTTTGACTTCATATATGCAGACATCATATTCCGCCGGACAGTACAACCGCGGTGGCACTTGAAGAGTTTTTTATTGCAGAAAGTGCTTTGGAAAGTTCATCACCACAGGAAGAACAAATTATGCATGAAGGCATATCAACATCAAAAGTAACAGCTAGTCTATTACAAGGCAACACGGTGCCCATAATAATATCATTGTTTTTCGCAAAGGAGAGGCAGTTTCAAAACCGGCTTCCGGTTCAAGCTTGGTCACCAGCCTGGTCTGATGGTTGTGGGTCATCATGCGCCGCTTCAGCCTCCGTTTCTCTACCCAGTGGCTGGAAATCAACAGTTATCCAGTCGATTCCCATTAATGCTTGAAAAGCAGCTACATTAGCGAATTTCAAAGCATCAAGATTTATATTAGTAAGTCCCGGTTTGAAAGAATATTACAAACCGGCCCTTGGGGGCTACGAGAGTCAGCAAGAATGGAAGCATACAAGCAGGAAGGAGCATATGGAAGTTACCTCATATTTATCTTTCATCATATTAACCAGACCGGCTTCATAGTCGCGACTGGTATACAGCCGGTTCAGATAGCCGGAATGGATATCTTGGGCGTTCAGAGCAGCGTAAGTCGTCAGATCAGCGTTCCACTTGCCTTTGCCAAAGGCAGCAAATTCTTCCTTGGCAGAATGTTTGGACAAAGCGACAGGATTGCTTGGCTCAGTATGGCCAGTGCCAGTAATGACAACCTCATCATCCTTGGTACCACCGGTTTGCACTGGAGCTATTGGCTTGTCAGTAGGTTTTGCTGGACCGGTGGAGCTTTCAATCCGGATGGAGCCTGTGGGCTGATTGACAGGACCTGAGGCATCAGTAGGTCTCTCTTCAGCAATAAGATCATCATCTTGCTGCGGTGGATCGTTGGGTATATCCTCAGGAATAGCCGCTTCAAGATCGGGTGTCTTGCCTGGCTCAAGAACGGCATCTTCTTCGGCCGCTTTGTCCAGGCAGGCCTTCTTGCTTGGCCTAGGTTTGGCACTGAGAAGAATAACAAAATCAAATATAGCATATGTTCTAAGGCGATGTAGTGCAAATATCACAATAAGTATAGCTTACCCAAGCACCGTTTTGAGCGGTGGAAGCTGAGTAGCCGATGACTCGCCAGAAGATGAGTGGGAAGTAACCTGGTAATCGGACTCAGACGGATTAAGAGGTTGACGAAAGCAGCCCGCTTTAGGATAAGCACTGACAAGCAAATTAGAGACCTCTGAATGGTGTTTCCGAACCGGACTGTTTGGTAAACCGGCGGAGGTAACTACCTGGCCGCTGTGCCAGGTTGTGCGACGAGCTTCGTGTTGTTGGGTCTTCATAAGAAATTTAGGATCCAAATAAGCAAGAGGATGAGAAAATTTAACTTTCCGGTTTGCCTGACGGATTTTCTGTGAAGGCAAAGGTTCTGAATCGGAAGAAAGAATAATTACCTCTGCAGCATCCGCGTGGCTGGCTTCGGCATCATCCTGACAAATATCATCATCAATAAGACGCATGAAAAATAAACCAAGTGAGTCAAGCTCTACCTCAAGGTCCGGATTATCCACATCATCATCAGGGGCCGGATTAGAAGATGTCGTGGTTCTTTTCCTGTGGGCAGTCTTCTTCACAGCTTTAGTACTTTGCCGAGTTGCTCTTTCCGGTTTGTCTGGTTTTTCTGGTTTCTCTTGCGGCAGTTTTTTGCTCCAAAACGGATCATTGCCCTGATTACACAGACACTGATATTAAACAATGACCAGACATATCAATAACAGATTCAGCAAAGAGAAAAATCAAAGTCTTACAGCTGGCGGTTTGTTGGTGGCACAGAAGGGAAGCAGGCCGGTTCTAGCGCAAACGTGTTCCGGTTCATTCAGCATCTTATTCACAGCCTCTGTGATTTCTTCATCAGAGAGCTGGATTTTTGAATGTCGCAATGGGTCATCAACACTGTCAGTATACTCGCACATCAAACCGGAGCGCTGACTAAGGGGCAGTATGCTCCATGATATCCAACAACGAGCGAGATCAACCCCTGTTAAACTGTTGGCCGTAAAGGCTCTGAGCTTTGACAGTTGGGGAGCATATTTGCTTCTCTCCTGGGCAGTCAATCTTTGAGGAAAAGGGTGTGTATTGCTGAGCCGCTCCGGACGAAAGCCAGGCAAGGGATTCTCACCAGCAGGGGAGGTGTCTTTGCAGTAGAACCATGTCTGATTCCACTCTTTGGGGTGGCTGTGCAGCTTGGCGTGAGGGTATGTGACCTCTTTCCTTTTCTGAATCGCCACGCCACCCAACTCCGTATTAGAGCCATCAGTAAATCAGTACGGCGGTTTAGATGGAAAAGGTCTCTGAACAATTCCACTGTGGGCTCCTCTTGAAAGAACACCTCACAGAGCACTTGGAAGTGACACATATTTGTAACAGAGTTGGGGCCAGTGTCTTGTGGATGGAGTTGGAAATCAGCTAAAACATCCCGGTAAAATTTAGAACCGGGCGGCTTAAAGCCCCGGGCTAAGTGATCTACGAAAACAACAACCTCTCCTTCTCGAGGTGTGGGAGGGCATTCTTTGCCAGGAGCCCTCCAATGGATGGTATCTTTGCTGCCTAAAGCGCCAATCAGGACTAAATCGTCCAGTTGAGCCTCTGTGACGTGAGAAGGAACCCAATTGCACTCATATACTTGCTTGGCCATGATGGAATCTACAAGGTAGAAAATCCCGATTCAAAAATGCATTTGATCAAGGTACGTTGGTATGTGCACTGTTAAACCGGAGACAGAACTATCTGAACCGGAGTTTCATGAAGCAACCAACATCTGGCGGTTCAACAAGGGGACTAATGGCATATACCGGTTTGGAAAAAATTTCTATAAGGTTAAACCGCCTGATCTAAGCATTGAAAAGCTGAGATTGCGGATGGACAAGTACGCAGAAACAGGTTTCACAAGATTTCTTTACAGCATTGGATCTGAAGCAAGTTCAGAAAAGAGATAAATACTTGGAGGTTCAAAAGGAGCAGTACCGAACCTATGAGCAAAACGTTCATATAGATCTATGGTTTTGAGATGCATAAGTGAAGGCGAAGGTCAAACAACTATCATTGCACAGAATAAAGATTTGCGGATTCATCTAAAGATCTATCGCATGAGCAAGAAGCAGACAATGAATACTGAAGAACTGTGAAACCCTAAAACAGATCTGCGGGGGAAAGGATAGAAGGTTTACCGGAGCTGCGAAAGACGCGGAAGGTTGCCGCGATGCTCTGGTGCGCCCAGGTTGATGCAGCGGCCAAGGTTGAGGCAGAGGTCGACGGTGGCGGCGGAGCTCTGAAGTCGGGCGATGCGAGGAAGACGAAGCAGAAGGGGAAGAAGAGAAAGAGAAAGGAAATGACCCTTCGGTCCTATTTATAAGGCAAAAAGACGTGTGTCAGGCGCGACAATCAAGGGGCCATGAAACGGAGTTGTCGCCTCGATTTCCGCAGATATATTAAACAAAGAAGCATAATGGATATCTTCGTTATGACAGGTGACGTCACTCCGGTTTACAATAATCAGAGAAGATGACATCATGGCGGTTTACCAATTTATGAGAAGACGTTGAAGATGAAGTTTTTGTTAAAGGATTGACATGAACCTGTTCAAATCAATCTGGGGCCTAATGTTGAGGATATTACTGCTGGGCGTAAACCGGCCTATCTGGGCTGGGTCAACTTCATCAGTAGTTCCAGAAGTGATAAAGCCCAAGAAGGCAGATGAGGGCCTAAGGCTCGTAGCCAGTTCAAGACTTGTAGCTGTAAACCGGAAGTTGTATATATAAGCTTGTATTGTAAGTTAGGAATAAGGAGAGACCAACCCGGATACGAATATCGACCGGTGTTGGGACTCTGTGAACTGACGGGTGTCACCCGTGTATATAAGGGGACGACCCGGCGGCGGTTTAAGGACGACAGACAACAACTCGAGACATAGGCGAAGCTTGTTTGCTCCCTAGTCATCGAAACCCCATCAATTCCATCACAACTAGACATAGGCTTTTACCTTCATCAAAGGGGCCGAACTAGTATAAACTCTCTTGCGTCCCTATGTCTGCTTTAACCCCTTCAAGCTAACCCGTCGCGATGGCTCCACGATTAAGTCCTTTCTCTAGGACTCTGCCGTGACAAAACCATGACAGGCCCCCTGGCAGGCCTCTGGTGCCCATCTTCTGCTATATGAAGTCTTTTACCCTGAAAAAAATCATAAGCAAGCTTTCGGGAAGAAACTCCGCCGCCATGAGGCGAAACCTTGGCGGAACCAATCTAGGGCTCCTGCAGAGCTGTTCTGTCGGGGAAACTTCCCTCCGGGAGGGGGAAAAAATCATCATCACCAACGATCCTCTCATCGGGAGGGGGTCAATCTCCATCAACATCTTCACCAGGACCATCTCATCTCAAACCCTAGTTCATCTCTTGTATCCAAACCTCAGATTGGTACCTGTGGGTTGCTAGTAGTGTTGATTACTCCTTGTAGTTGATGCTAGTTGGTTTACTTGGTGGAAGATCATATGTTCAGATCCATTATGCATATTAATACCCCTCTGATTATGAACATGAATATGCTTTGTGAGTAGTTACGTTTGTTCCTGAGGACATGGGAGAAGTCTTGCTATAAATAGTCATGTGAATTTGGTATTCGTTCGATATTTTGATGAGATGTATGTTGTCATCCCTCTAGTGGTGTCATGTGAACGTCGACTACATGACACTTCACCATTGTTTAGGCCTATAGGGAGGCATTGGGAAGTAATAAGTAGATGATGGGTTGCTAGAGTGACAGAAGCTTCGTAAGGGGCTGATTTGGATCCATATGTTTCATGCTATGGTTAGGTTTATCTTAATACTTCTGTTGTAGTTGCGGATGCTTGCAATGGGGGTTAATCATAAGTGGGATGCTTGTCCAAGTAAGGACAGTACCCAAGCACCGGTCCACCCACATATCAAATTATCAAAGTACTGAACGTGAATCATATGAACGTGATGAAAACTAGCTTGACGATAATTCCCATGTGTCCTCGGGAGCGCTTTCCTTCATATAAGAGTTTGTCCAGGATTGTCCATTGCTACAAAAAGGATTGGGCCATCATGCTGCACCTTATTTACTTTTATTACTTGCTACTCATTACAAATTACCTTATCACAAAACTATCTGTTACTGATAATTTCAGTGCTTGCAGAGAATACCTTACTGAAAACTGCTTATCATTTCCTTCTGCTCCTCGTTGGGTTCGACACTCTTACTTATCGAAAAGGCTACGATAGATCCCCTACACTTGTGGGTCATCATAGGCCAAACCAAACTGATAATTCGAAGAGACTTGCAAAGATATTAAATCATGCATAAAAGAATTCAGAGAAGAATCAAATATTGTTCATAGATAATATTGATCATAAACCCACAATTCATCGGATCTCAACAAACACACCGCAAAAACAATTACATCGAATAGATCTCCAAGAGAATCGAGGAGAACTTTGTATTGAGATCCAAAGAGAGAGAAGAAGCCATCTGGATAATAACTATGGACCCGAAGGTCTGTGGTAAACTACTCACACATCATCGGAGAGGCTATGGTGTTGATGTAGAAGCCCTCCGTGATCGATTCCCCCTCCGGCAGAGCGCCGGAAAAGGCCCCAAGATGGGATCTCACGGGTACAGAAGGTTGCAGCGGTGGAAATACAGTTTCGTGGTGCTCTCAGATGTTTTCGGGGTATATGAGTATATATAGGCGAAAGAAGTAGGTCGGCGGAGCCACGAGGGGCCCACGAGGGTGGGGGCACGCCTACCCCCTCGGCGCGCCCTCCTACCTCATGGTCGCCTCGTTTCTTCCTTGACATCCACTCCAAGTCTCCTAGATTGCGTTTGTTCCAAAAATAACTGTCCTGAAGGTTTCACTCCGTTTGATATTCCTTTTCTACGAAACACTGAAATAGGCAAAAAACAGCAATTTGCACTAGGCCTTTGGTTAGTAGGTTAGTCCCAAAAATACTATTAAAAGGTATATTAAAGCCCATTAAACATCCAAAACAGATAATATAATAGCATGGAACAATCAAAAACTATAGATACGTTGGAGACGTATCAGTGATGAACATTGACACGGACGGTGATGTCCCCGCGCCTAGGGAGGCGGCGCGACACATACCACTAGAAGTTGACGTGCGGGGACGGCGGTGTGGATCGCGTGCCGCTGCACTACGACCCGAAGAGGCGACACTGCGGCAGCGTGCTTGTTGTGGCAACAGTGTGGACTGTGTGCCGCGGTACTACGGCTGAAAGGGCGACGCAGCGGCAGCGCATGGGTCAGTGCAACTGCAACAACGGCCACAGGAGGCGGTGGCGTGGACCATGTACCAAGGGTCTGCGGCTTGAAGGGGCGACGCAGTGGAAGCACATAGCTTGGGGCAGCCGCGAGGAGAACCGCATGGCAGCGGCACTGTGGCCCGACGGTACGATGCAACGATGGACCATTGCCCGATCCGTGGAGGGGCACGCCGGCATCGGAACGATCTTGACGGGACCTGTGGAGGTTCACACAAACTACTTTTAAGGTCGATCGTGCGGCGTGGATGGGGCGGATCACAGGCGGGCAGGTGATCAATTCGATCACGCGCATGGTCGAGGATGCTCAGTGATGAGGACGACATCGCGGACAGTGAAGGTGTGGTGGTGACGGAGTCCGAGGAGAAGCGGATGATGACGACTGGCATAGGACGGCGTGCACACTGGTGTGTAGAGCGTGGGCATCCGAGCAGTAAAGCCCGAGCAGCCAATGCAGCAGCGGCGCCCGAGCGGCCATGCACGAGCGATGAATGCAACGCCACGCGGGGGGGCATACATACGCGGAGGAGGTGGTAGGTGATGAAGGAGCCTGTTCAGAGCAGGACGGCGATGGTCGACGTAGAACGACGGGCGGCAGACGCTGAGACAACGGCCATGACGAGCCGCTGTGTCGCGCGAGGCTGTCGGTTTGGTGAAGAGGTCGGGTTGTCACGCCGGTGTCGGAGTAGAGACACGTGGGGTCGACCGCGGTGGCTGGTAACATGAACCAGTCTTAGATCAAAAACCAAAAATATGCCTATCAATGCGATCGGTGGAAGAGAGAAAAACCCCGAATCAAGAATCGGGATAAAAACTCTCTAGGGCAACCGATCAACTGGATCGGCGGACGCTAGAAACTGGCGGCATGGCTCTCCGTGGTGACCCTGGAGATCGACCGCCTTGTGATGGCGTGATGCGGAAGTGGCGACCGCAGCTAGGGTTTTGGAGTAATGCCATATAAAAGGAAGATAAAGAGAGATTGATGAAATTGATGTTGTATTGTTTGAGCTCGTTGGCGGTGAGAAACCATATGAAGCGGCCGTGGCCGCGTCCGTTAATTATTAATTAATTACTCATTAATTTTTCCCGAACAGCAAAAATATAGACAACGTGCATAGCTCTGTCCTCGGCTCAATCCCGTGGCGCGGCGCGGCACGGCGAGCGAGGAGGAGCGCGCGTGTAGGTCTCCTCTTCTCATGCTCATACAAGTGGTAGAAGAGCTCACCTTATAAAGAGGTGCAACTCTCTCTCAACTTCCGGGGTGGGACTAAACTTTAGCCTCACTCACTCCACTCACATGTGTGCATGAATGGGCCAAGAGAATTTCAGAATTTTAGTTGCGCTTTGGGCCAAAGGCCTACTAGCAAAATTCCAACAATACCTTTCTCTGAATCTTCTTTTCATTATATAACCTCTCCGGCCCTTACAAAAAAGACGTTGTCATAACTAAATATCTTCTCGTGATTCTGATAGGGCCACCTACCACACATGCATGTACTGATGTACACCATATTCCTCAACTGTAATTTGATGTTATATTTACATGTTACACAAAAGAGTTCAGAGTTCACTCAGAGAAATAATTGCTTTGCAGGTATACATTTGCTGAAAGACTGATGTGCTGGACTTTCAACAATTCCGATTGGTCGCTAAGATAAAACTTTTTCCCTTTTGTTGAAATGACCGAAGGAGATCCCACTTTCCCTTATTTTAGGTTTTCAACTTGAGGAGTTTCATACTTTTGGAGTGAAGCCGTCCACATATATAATATGATTTTCTCAAAAAATTCATTATGAGGTAAAATCATTATATACATATTGTTTCTCGTATTTTTTATGTGAGTGGAAATTTTCGATTTGGGGCTAGCTTATTGCATGATCAATAAGACGTTTTAGCGTAGTTCACCATTTATTTTATTATGTCTGTAGTAAACTAGAATTTTTGTTTTCTTGAACAGCAACCAGCGGAGAGCATGAACAAAGATAGTGATGAGAAGGAAGGTGCCGAGTATGCCACTCACTGATATGATGGTTTCCCCTCTGTTCTCTTTGGTAATCCACTTCGTCATTGACCCAAATTGTTTACTGGTGAACTAACAAGACGGTATTGTGTCTTCCCTCTTTGCATGGTATACGTACTTCCTTGTCCTACCTTGGCCATACCCGCACACGACAAAGGCTATGGTGGTGGCGTCAACAGCGTCGTGAGCTCCTCTGATTTCACGCGGGACGATAGGTATCACCGTATCGTAATAAAGAAGCCTGCTGGTGATTTCAAAAATAGACATGTTTGATTATAAAGCACTTGAATGGTTTCACTAAAAAAAGAGAATATGCTTTGAAGATGGTGAACCATTCCATCCCAAAAAATCGGTCGAATCATATGGCCACCCATTGCATGCATGATCATATGAGCATGACTGGTGGTCCCTTCTTAAATAATTAGCTCATCTTTTATATATAGCCAAACACATGAATTGAATGGTTCCATCCTAAAAAAAACTGGACGGTCCAAACCCATTCATATGGCACCTTCAACCAAACACATAAGTGAATGATTTTAGGTCGTTGGCCATTATTCATCTGCTATAATTTTGAAGAAAAATGTACTAAACTATAGTAGTAAATTACTTTCAGTACTTTGTTGGTTTGATAACAATAATTAAGTTTTAAAAAAATGTGCCATGTTGTATTCTGCTAATAGGGCTTTTCTATGCTAATTACTTCAACAAATTCTATTCACATTTTGAAGTTTTTGTTTGAGCAAGACAAGGCATAAATAGCAGGTGACTCTAAAAGAAGATTTACACAACAACGAGCCTGACAGTACACGGGTTGTTGCACATGAGAAAGTAAAGGGGAAAGGTTGATCATGCTGATGATATTGAACGGATTTAGTGGTGAAACAGTTAGGAGTACAAGCTCAAGCCATTCAGAGATAGTTCAAGGCATGCCCTGGTGTCCAGGTTTACACGCATTCCACACTGATGATATATATTTAAATAAACAAAATTTATGCTTTGTGTTACAAACCAGTGGAAGCTTGCTCACGATTACAAGTCTTTTAGACAACATTATGTATGCCCTGGCATTTGAATAACATAAACATGCATGCATGGCATCTCACAAGTTTCATTCATCATCCGAAGGTCTGAATAAGAGCACAATTTTTTTGATTGGGAAGTACATGGCCTGACTTTTCTTTTAATGTTTTATATCAAAACAATGGACATACATCTGCACAGTTATGAGTTGCTACTACAAAGAATGGATTGATTAATGGGTAGTGGAATGGGATTAGGGCTCGCAATTTACAAGCAACTCGAAAACGCTAGAAGTAACAAAAATATGAGTGAAACTTGGGTACGTGGTTGAAAAGAAAATGAATCATTGAAATGCTTCTGCCTCCCAAAGAGGCCTACCCGCATTTTCATCGAAAGGAAAATGTTCCAGAATCTAGGGGGTTTCATCGCTTGCTACCGTAACTATTGTATGTACAAAAGTGAGAGGTGCGCCTCTCGCTATATCCCATATTAGCTCGAATGCAAATGTTTAACTATTCTTTTTATATAAATGAGAGGCGCATCTATCATTGCCTCCCATGCTTGTTGGAAGGTAAATGTTTCTCGAGGGTGCAATTCAATTCTAACCGATTTAACATAAACAGTTTGGCTAAAAAATAGTAAAACAATTGACAATATTGGAACATATGCATGAGGATCATATTTGAGTCCCGTTGTAATGCACAAACAATTATCCCTAGGATGATGGAACTCAAAAACTTGATAGACTTGGAGGTAACACCGGGTGGATTTGGAGTAAGTTGACATCAAAGTGAAGTAATAACAGAATGATCGAAGAGCTGAAGTTGAGGGGCTCGTGATAGATCCATTTGTTGGTCCATGGCAATGCACGAGCGTTCTAATAGCATGGAGCAGTCTATGGACAATGATTGTTTCAACATCACCGTGTGTATACTGGCATGTGATGAGGGAATATTGTTCACAGACCTTCCTATACACTACATGGATCTATAATTTTGTGCAAGTTATCATAATTCTTCATTCAATATCATTAGTATCAACATGTTTTTAAATATATATTTTTACTGAGTCCATGATGCGGGATTCAACACGAGATCAAAAGTTCCGCGATAAGGAAACTATTCAGATGTTGACAACTTTGTTTGATAGCTGGCCTAGGATAGATAACAACATCGCATCATGCAACATGGTAAGTAAGGGTCTTTTGTCCATTGTTTGTTATGGTTTATTGTTGTTTTTAATAGCTACCACTTATAGATTTATCTTCCATATGAATTCATCGATCGGTACATCTTGTACGTCATCAACAAAGAGGCATGTCGCGTATCTATTCTAGACCCTATCCGTACAACACAATCGCCAGAGATGGAAATTCTAAGGCGCTTGGTGAAATTAAAAGGTTTTGCAAGGGAATTCAAAGAAACACTCGAAATAAAGCAACTGTATGGCATTCTGATATATCAAAATGGCAACGTTTATTTCCTAATGGTATTTCAATGAGCAAAGATGGATAATAAATTTATAATACAAACATTTATTTTTGTTATCACCATATTTATATGATAACAATTTAGGAAATTGCAGGGATTTGTCTGGCTATTTTTTTCATTTATGCTTTTTTTAGCATTAGTACAGACACAAGTGCTCATATACACGTGCATACACTCACCCCTATGAACGCATACACGCACACCATACCTCTATGAGCATAAAGACATGGTGAAGTGGGTTTGCGTGGTGAGTATTGTCTGTTACACATGTTTTTAGAAATTTCACATGAAGTATTCGTGCTAACTACATATATTGCTTTTGCATGATTGATGAGTTAAGAAAGCAGTTTTTATTATACTTGCTGAAACATTATGCGAATGAAGCTAAACACAACTTTCCTGTGCGAGAATTTATTAAGCGCATCAAGTAGATCTTAATAATTTTTAATAGATTTTTAGTTGAATTATCACTTTATATGTATACATTGTCAATTTGCCATTTTGTTATCAGTTTACATTACAAGTGAAGTGAACTTCAATTATTATGCAATTATGACCATGCAATTATGAAATTTAGCATGCATTATCTTTATATATAACTTTAGCAAAATATTTCAGAAGCCTATGGCAATGCATGATACTCAATATCTCAGATCCTGCATTCATCAACGAGCACATGGTTCACGGACCGCGCCTTGACACACACCGTCGTGTTCTTTCCTGGACGAAGCCGAGTCCATGATGCCAAAGACTCGGGCGGCGGCACCGGGTTTCCTCTTTGACGAGCAGTGGCGACTCACGGCCACGCTCACCGCCGGCAGGTCGGAGGGCATGATAAGCACTTGTAACGGACTGCTCTGCTTCCTCGACGGCAGCCAGGGCTCCATCAACACCGTGGAGCCCTTCATAGGCGAGTCGCTCGCCCTACCTTTGTCGTCGAGGCACGAGCCCAACTGCTACTGCTTCGGTTTCGACCCCGGTTCAAGGTGATACAAGATTGTTCACAAGGGATTCCAGGATGGCCCCGCGGAGCAAGCAGTGCACGTGCGCACGGTCACAGGCGGCGAGAGCTGGAGGAGCGTGCACGTCGTCCGTGGAGCAACCGGCGAGGCCCACCGTGGCCTCGCGTGCGCCGACGGAGCGGTGTACTGGTACATGGAAGGGGTCAAGGGGAGGGGTAGGAGACGAGGAGCGCGTGCCTCGACCTGGCGACGGAGGAGGTCACGTGGGACTGGATCCGGAACTGGATAACGACGGCGCTGAGCACGGTGACAGGATCGAATGCACAGGTGTGCGTGATGACTTTCATGCCGTCGTTGTTCATGTACTAGGACGCGTTGTTCATCGGAGACGGCGGCCGCTGTTGGGTGCACGGGCTCGTGAAGCTGCCTCCCCTGCGGCGTCCCTCGCTGGGGCAGGGATGGTCACCTCTTCCATCCTTCCTTTCTACCTCACCGGAGAAGTAAAAACCTCGTCGGAGAATCTATTGCCCCACTATCTATGTTAGGGATAGTCGTTGCTCCATTATCTATCTCAAGGGTCGGGGTGCAGAGGATCGCCCGAGTTCTTCTCTGTTGCGGCGGGGTTTAGAGGGATGGTCGAGTCGGCGGCCAACAACGGCGGTGAGGGGAGGGCGGGGCGGGGCGGAGCACAGTAGCGCCCGCCGGCCACGGGTGGTGGAAGCCGATGGTTAGGGTGGGGCAAGCTGGGGGGCTGCGGGAGGAAGAAGAACGCGGGGAGGGAGAAGATAAACAGTGGACGCACGTTCTCAACCGTTGGATATTGATCTGATGGTCTAAGTGACCGGCACCAAAGTTTTTCTCAGGCACCTGAAGAATAGACGGACCCAGAAGAAAAAACTCATCGCGATCAGGATCCAATCGATTCCTAATAATTACTAGGATTGTGATATTTGTCACACGTGTGGCATATAGCAAAAGTACCACACACTTTCTTCCCTTTTCTAATTACATGCATGCATGCATTAAGATGACTCATTTTCACGTGCATTTCTTCCTTTAATTACATACATGCACTACAGGACAAAAAAGTTGATGTTGTCCTAGATTCTCACTATTTTAAAAATTCAAAATGTTTTGTAGCTCAAACCGTCGGTCCGATGTAAAAACCGTTTTCACATAAAAGATTCGCCGCGACGAGATCTTTAAAACTAGATCCCATGTTGGTTTATTCCCATGACTTTTTTTTGGGTCAAAAGTTACCATGCCTGACCTACATATGTTATCACATCTGTGGTGTGCAAATTACCGTGCTATTTTCACATAAGTTATCAGGGGCATAAAAATGGTTCTCGTACCGTTCTCCACATGCACATGCATGTACGCATTAGATGACAAAGTAATCCTAGATTTTCTCAATTCAAAAACTTTAAAATATTTTGTATCTCAAACCGTCGGTCCAATATAAAAACCGTTTTCATATAGAAGACTCATCGCGTTGAGATATTTGAAACTAAATCCCATGTTCGTATGTTTCGGCGGCTTTTTTTTGGACCAAAAGTTATCACGCTTGGGTTACATAAGTTGTCATGTCTGTGGTGTGTAAGTTACCTTGTTATTTTCATATAAGTTACCGGGGGGGAGCACATAAAAATGGTCCTCCGACCCACCGTTTTTCACATGCACATGAATGTACGCAGTAGAGAGCCAAAAAGCAGATGTCCTCCTAAATTATCCCTGTTCTGAAAATTCAAATGTTTCATAGCTCAAAGGATCGGTCCGTTGAAAAAGTCGTTTTCACATAAAAGATTCGACGTGGCGAGATTTTCGAAACTAGATCTCATGTTGGTATGTTCCGACGATTTTCCTTGGTCAAAAGTTACCACGTCTGGGAAACATACGTTACGATGTATGTGGTGTGCAAGTTAGCATGGTATTTCCACATAAATTACATAAGTTACCATGCCCATGGTATGCAAGTCATCGTCATATTTTAACACAACTTATCGAGGGTTATGTTTTCCAATAATTTTGCCCCCTTTGTCAATGTTACCACGAGTTTTCTTTGTAAGTTATTAGGTATGCGGTTTGTATATAACCATTTCCTTTTGACATAAGTTATCGGAGGGTATGTTTTTCAACAATTTTTTCACTCCTTGATAAAAGTTACCATGGTATTTGTACATAAGTTAACAATATGAAGTTCATATATTATCATGCTATTTTCACGTAACTTACCGGGGGTATGTTTTTCAATAATTTTTCTCCCTTCTTGGTAAAAATTACCACCGTGTTTTTAGTTAAGTTATCGGGTATGCGGCTCATATATTACCTTGCTCACATAAGTTGCCGAGGGTACGTAAGTTATCGGGGCATGTGGTTCATATATTACCGTGTTACTTTCACACAAGTTATCAGGGGTATGTTTTCAACAACCTTTTTGCCCCAGGTTTAAAGTTAGCGCGTTGTTTGTATGTAAATTATCGTGTATGTGGTGCATAATTTATCATGATATTTCCGCAAAAGTTATGGTGGTATGTTTCAGTAACTTGTTTTCCCACAGGTCAAAGTTATCATGGTATTTGTACGTAAATTATCGTGTATGCGGTGCATAAATTGTCATGATATTCGCAAAAGTTACCGGGGTTATGTTTCAATAACCTATTTCCCCACGGGTCAAAGTTACCATTGTGTTTGTATGAAAGTGGGTATGCATTGCCCAAATTATCATGTTGTTACGCAAAAGTTACCGAGGGTATGTTTCAATAACTTTTTTTCCACATGTCAAATTTACAATGGTGTTTGTGAGTAAATTATCGGGTATGCAATGCATAAATTAGCATGTTACCTATACATTAGTTACCAGTGTATTTTTCTATAAAAATTCCTTGGAAGTAAAGTTTACCATGGTGTTGCAACCAAGTTATCAGGTTGGTGCCCGTAAATTACCATCATATACACATAAAAGTTACCGGGGATGTTTCAACAACTTTTTTTCCTTGGTCCAAAAAGTTATCAGGCCTGGGTTGCATAAGTTACCGCATCTGCGCTATGTAAGTTACCATGATGTTTACACATATACCACTGGGCTGTATTAATGGGCTTGAAAACCTGAACCTTTTTCATCATTTCAATAGATTTTTGGGTCAAAAGTTATTGTCCGGTATTGCCAAAAGTTATCAATATTGTGCATATGTTGTTATGGACAAAAATATCGTTTGGGTTATCGGACTACTCGTCTGTTGTTATCAATTTTAAAACTAAAATCTCGCCACAAACTCTGTTTAACCACATGACTACATGACTACGAGTAGTCATGTATGTTATACCAACTACCAAATCATCAAATATTTTGAATTTAGGCAACTCATTCATCACAATAAATAAATCAAAAACACTTCATTGAAATGCAGTACCTCTTGTCACTGAAATTTAGAAGCATGAATTTAAACTCAAAATCTAGAGAAGCGGCAAAAAAATTGCCATCCTTCCACAATGCATTTCTCTTCAGATTTCTTAAGAGATAAACTGCCACTTGTCATCGAAATTCAGAAGCTCATGTACACTAAATCACATATCTATTTAACAAGCAAAAAATAAACAGAACATGTTGGCGTAAACAGTAAACCAAATGGATTAGCATCGTGCATTCGATTGATTATACATCGAACGAGAACACAAAGTGCAAAATCACAAAAGAAGCAAGCGGACGACAACCGAACTTTTCAATGCCATTTCGTTCCAGCATGAGGCTACATAGCACAAGGTGACAACACATCAACATCCAACAAACAGAAAGCAATCAACATACAAATAGACCGCCAGAAACGGCCTAGTAGTACGACTGGCGGTGACCCAAAAGTCTGTACTTGTAGAATAGCCCTCCTTGAATGTTGATATCGGCTCTATATTATCAAGCTATTTACATAGAATTTATCGTGGGCATATATTTAGCAACTTTTTAGTTATTATGGATGCGGTGAGTATATTATCATGGTATTTACATAGAACTTGCATGATATGTTTTCAAACAACTTTTTATCCCAGGTCAAAAGTTATCATGATGTTTATACGTGTACTATCAGCTCTGTGATGCGTAAGTTCTTATGCTATTATACAAAAGAAGTTACCAGGGTTAAGTTTTTCAACAACCTTTTTTCCCAGGTCAAAGTTGCCTGGGTATTTACACGTAAGTCATAACTCTTTGGTGTGTATATTATCACATCATTTATACAAAAGTTATCAAAGGTATGTTCTTAAATTTTTTTTCATCCGGGTCAAATGTTATCGTTATGGTTTTTCGCCTCCATTGCTGACAGAGAGGAACATGATCACACTCCAACAACTTTTCCTCAACAACATCACTACTGAATCCTTTTTCTTTCTGGCAAGCTTAAACTTTGTACGCGGTTGATGCATTCCATTGCTACTAACTTAATTTATATTTCTTTGCGAATGGCCTGACCAACTTAATTACAAGTGACAGTTTGTTCTATCTTATGCATAATAAAAAAATAGTTTTAAGACGACACATATGGATGATATTCTATTGTAGCACATCAGAAACTGTCAGGACAGTGTCTGAATATCTGAGATTCAACACTTGATCGGAATTGAGTTACCACTTTGCCGGGGGAAAATGACCAGGTCCACATCCATTGAAGATCGGACGGCGACTAAGGGGGTGTTTGGTTCAGGGACTTTTTAGTCCCAGAGACTAGAAAAAGTCCCTAAAAAGTCCCTAGTAACCAAACGGAAAGGACTTTTTCTACAGGTACTAGAAAAAGACTCTACTAGAGAGTCTTTTTTGATTAGTCCCTGGGACTAGAAAAAGTCCTATGACTTCTCAACCAAACACCCCCTAAGCTTCAGGATGTCGCTCCTTACTTGGTTCCACAAGCTTCTGTACACCAAAGTTTTGTTTTTTCACTACCCAAAACTAGCTATTTGTTGTATGAATTTGTCATGAGCTGTAGATGATCGTCAGTTCAGTTTCCTGAACCTGACAGAAACACGACCACCTGCTCATCAACAAGTGATACAAGCAAACAACAAAGTGTCTATCAGATCAGATCATGACAAGATACACTTTGAAAACAAGAGCAGGAGCAGCAACATCAATACAACATGAGAATTTGTTTGTGCAGCATACACATGGATAGTGTTGAAGGGAGAGAGAGGTTTGGTGGAATTGTTCGTTGTATTGCTTGAGCCTCGTGGGCATATATATAGGAGTACATGATCATCTTGGAGTACAAGGCAAGCCGGAATATTTCCTAGTCTATCTCGTCTTTCCTAATACAATCACGTTACTCAACATCCCCCCGCAGTCACAACGGTAGCGACGCAGATGGTGATACTGAAGAAGAATCCGAAGGCAAGCCGACGGATACCCCCCCACAGTCGTAACGGTCGACGCATCGCGGAGTCGTGACTGGAGTGGAAACCAACGAGGTTGCTCAAGCAGGCGGTAGTCCTTTGTGCCGTTTGTCGATGTAGCCGAGAGCGTGTATGGTGGAGCCGTGGTCGAGGTAGCCGTGCGAAGAATGCCGTGGTCGATGTCGAGTCGGGGTGGCCGGTGTCGAGGAAGTCGTCATGGAGCCGCGGGCGCAAGGGGGCGCCGAGTTAGTCGTGGGCGCAGTGGTGTCGAAGTAGTGGTGCACCAGGACGGAGATGATGTTGACGACGCGTCGCGCCGGGGTTGCCAACCCTGGGGACACATCGTAGACGAAGGCACGCGTCGGTGTTGCCAGCACCGGGCATGTGTAGACGGACGAAGACGAAGTTGACGAAGCGCCGCGCCAGGCTTGCCGGGCCCGGGGACACGTCGTGGACGAAGGCACACGGCGGTGTTGCCAGCACCGGGCATGCGTAGACTGGGACCTGCACAAGCTGTACGCCATGTCGAAGAAGTCGGAAGGCCAGCAGAGAAGGACTCGACGACGGTTGCGGCGCCAATCGGCGCGGGGCCAATGTCGCACGCGGTTGTCGGAGTAGATGAAGCGGTCGGGGTAGATGACGGCGACGCTGGCGACGGGCTGGTGCTGGATGAAGACGAACGGGGTGGACGGGCGGCGGCGGCCGAAGAAGAGCGGCGGCGGCGGCCTGATGGCGGCAACAGCGGCTAGGTTATGAGTGCGGCGGCGATGCTCGAAGTAGGCGAAGAACCCTGACAGCGTGACGAAGACCGGCGCGGATGGTGGCGTTCCCACGCCAAGGGAGACAGCGCGGCGCATACCACGGGAGGTCGACGCGCGGTGACGGCGGAGTGGACCGCGGGCCGCGGCGCTACGGCCCGAAGGGGCGACGCAGCAGCGGTAGGCGGGTCGGGGCGACGGCGGGAAGACCTCGGGGCGGCGGCGGGGACCGCGGACTGCAACACTGTGGCCCGAAGGGGCGACACAACGGCGATCCGCGAGTCGGTGCAACCGCGGGGACGACAGCGTGGACCGCGTGCCACGCTCGCTACGGCCCGATGGGGCGACGCAGCGGCGGCGCGAGGGTCGATGCAGCCACGGGACGGCCTAGAGCGGACGTCGTCGGGGCAGCGGGGGACCGCGGGCCGCGGCACTACGGCCCGAAGGGGCAACGCAGCGGTGACGCGGGTCGGTGCAGCCGGGAGAAGAACCATGGGGCGGCGGCGCTGCGGCCCGACGGGGCGGCGCAGCGTCAACCCGATGCTCAATCGGTGGAGAGGCGCACTGAAGTCGGGGACGATCTTCACGGGACCTGGGGAGGCGCGCGTAACCGACGGGCCAGGTCGGTCGCGCGGCGTAGATGAGGCGGATCGTGGCGGCGAGCGGGTGATCAAGCCGATCGCGCGCGAGGTCGGGGACGCCGCTCGATGGAGGCGTGGTGGCGGCGGAGTCCGAGATGAAGCCGGCGGCGGCGGGCGGCAGGGCGGCTATAATTGGCCGCCGCATGGCGCGAGGCCGCCGGGTCGGGGTGATGCAGGAGTCCCGGTCGGAGCATGGCGGTGACGGCCGGCGCAGGGCGACGGGCGGACCGACGCGCGGACGACGGCTGGCCCTGACGGGCCGCCTCGGCGCGCGTGGCCGTCGGGTCGGAGGAGAGGCCGGGGGGTCGTGTCGGGGTGGGAGTAGAGGTGCTCGGGGTCGACGGCGGCGGTGGGCGACGCAAACCGGATCACATAGACCGGAAAACCAAAAAGTAGACGCCGATCAAAGCGACTGGCGAGAGAGAGAAAACCCGGATCAACGGATCGGGAAAAAAGACTCTCTAGGGCAGACGGCCAACACGGCCGGCGGACGAACCCTAGGTACGGGCGGCGCGGCCCCCGGCGGCGGTCATGGAGGCTGACCGTCCCGGGGGCGGCGCGTAGGTGCGGAAGCGGCGGCGGCTAGGGTTTAGGATCGACTTGCGATAGATACCATGTTGAAGGGAGAGAGAGGTTTGGTGGAATTGTTCGTTGTATTGCTTGAGTCTCGTGGGCATATATATAGGAGTACATGATCATCTTGGAGTACAAGGCAAGCCGGAATATTTCCTAGTCTATCTCCTCTTTCCTAATACAATCACGTTACTCAACAAATAGACAAGATGGAGGAGTTGGCTTGGAGTTGCAAGATCCAACGGCCACCTGCAGCACCTGTGCGATGACGGAGTTGAAGAGGATGTCCATGAAGTCGTATCATGACGGGCTTGGCCAACGCAGAGAAGAAGGTCTGCTCGGCAGCGCCAGCCTCGCGCCAGAGCTGTTCGATCTTGAGGACCGACTTCTCCGACTCGGCCAATTCCTAGGACGTGCAGAGACACGACACCGCGGCGCTGAGCTCGCCGACGGCGCTCTCCACTGTTGCCTGCACGATGACGCTGGTCGGGTGGCCGGTGGTGTCCGGGGACGGCGAGTTGATCTTGAACATAGGGGCTGGGCTTTCCATCGTCACGTCGTTCTCGGCACCGTGGGAGTCGCCGGCGTGGTGGGCGGGCTCTGCTCTCGCTAGTAGCGATGAGGTGCTCGACCTGCGGGCAACTCCACGGACGGGCGTGGACCTGCATATGATAAGGCGAGAGAAGGGGTGCTGCACGATTGGATCGAGGCCAGGATCGGAAGGGCGTGGACGCGTTTGTTAGTTTTGGCATTATGATTTGGTGTGGCAGTTTTGCAATCTGTCACACGGTTGCCACATACATATTTCGTAATTACTAATGCATCTGGAGATACTCAATCATGTCCCAGTTTGATGCAATTGCAATGTCTGAGCGCCGCTCCATCCGGAACCAGGCGACGGCCGGCGATGCCAATGATGCTCTCCCCCGAGACGTCCTCGCCAGCGTCCTGCTCCGCCTCCAGGCGAGCGACCTCCGCCGCTTCCGCCGCGTCTGCAAGGAGGGGCGCGACGTCATCTCCGACCCTACCTTCATCGATGCGCACATGGTCCACGGACCGCAGGCCCTGACCCACACCATCGTGTTCTTTCCCGGACATAGCCGAGTCCATGATGCCCAAGACTCGGACGGCGGCAGCGGGTTCCTCTTCGACGAGCAGTGGCGACTCACGGCCACGTTCACCGCCGGCAGGTCGGCGGACATGGTAGGCACTTGCAAGGGCCTGCTCTGCTTCCTAGACCGCGGCCAGGGCTCCATCACCGTGGTGGAGCCCTTCACGGGCGAGTCGCTCGCCCTGCCTTTGCCGCCGGAAACGCCGCGGAGGCACAAGCCCGACGCCTACTGCTTCGGCTTCGACGCCGGTTCGAGGCGATACAAGATCGTTCACATGGGATTCCAGGATAGCTCCGCGGAGCAAGCAGTGCACGTGTGCACGGTCGGAGGCCGCGGGGACTGGAGGAGCGTGCACGTCGCCGGCGGAGCAGACGGCGAGCCCCACCGTGGCCCCGCGTGCGCCGACGGAGCGGTGTACTGGTCCGTGGAAGGGGAGGAGCGGGAAACGAGGAGCGCGCGCCTCGACCTGGCGACGGAGGAGGTGACGTGGGAGGCGTGGGACTGTATCCGGAACCCGATGACGCCGGCGCTGAGCGCGACGACAGGATGGGACGCACAGGTGGGCGTGATGACCTTCATGCCGCGGCTGTTCTTGTACTGGGACGCGTTGTTCATCGGAGACGGCGGCCGCTGCTTTGTGCACGGGCTCGTGAAGCTGCCTTCCCTGCGGCGCCCCTAGCTGGGGCAGTCGTTGCAACGGGGGCACCTCCTGCTGGAGGACCGTGGCGACGGCGGCATGTACGCTCACCCAATTGCGCCGTTGAGGAATGGTGTGGGCTTGGGGAAGCTGCTGCTCAAGATAGGCAGGGAGGAGGAGCCGGCCATGGCCAAGAGCTCGTCGAGCAGCCAGCACGCTGACAGGACTCCCGGGTTGTTCAGCGCGGTCCCGTTCAGCCAGGAGCCGTCGGCCCGAGTAAGACGAGCGCCACACGAACCAGACAATGCAAGAACGTTTTGCTATGCCCCGACGGTGTCTCCTGCTCCCTTGGCACACTACTTCGGCAAGCTCTGACTGAGGCTTGCACAAACTACAATCAAGGCAGAAACCAGTGGCTTAATTATTGTATATATTTCTCTTTGATTTATGTCATTATCCCTTGATCCATCTTAACTAATGAGTTTGATTCTGGAAACCACCACTTAAATACTCCAAGCAACAACAAGATAATGCAATTCTTACAATTATCCCTCGACACATCTGAGCAACAGAAAGATAATGCAATTCTTACAATTACCATCACTCCAGAAATTCTACTATAGTAGCCCTAAGCAACACAGTAACACCAACCACAGGCACGCGTTCAACAGGTTTGGCATGATTTTGTTGGCCAAACAAATTGGATATTAAGCTGCACATCAATTGAACAAAGGAACTGCTAAGACTATAACACATCAATCCTGAGAGCGTCCATCAGAAATTTCCAGGGTGCAAGCAATGAATAGCTCCAGCCGATACTACTTCCCTTAATCTACTACATGCTTCAAGGAGAAAGGGGACACTTCTGCTTCAGATGTGTGACCTTCTCCAGCCGCTTCATATCACATCTACTCACTCAGGTTGCATCCGCGGATGTAAGGGTGGTCGTACTTTATATACCTTGTCCAGTATGGTCGGTACTTGGTCATTGCCAGCTCCAGCCATGGCTTCATGTTCCCATTGTAGTGAGCGACAGCAGCATTGTCTATCTCTGAGCGGTCGATGCTTGGGTTGTATCCTAGTCCAAGGACATGCCACGATTTATCCAGGGGATGCGTCAGCTTGTAGAACGTCATGAGCCCAGGTGGAAGTGTCCCGAGCTTCCAAAGAACCCTGTCTTCATTCTAACAGAAGAAAACGGTAGGATAATGTGAGATATGATGCATTTGAACAATGATATGAAATCCTACGGTGATGTTACTAATCTCACCATGGTTTGCCACTTGTGGTAGATCCCGGTAATATCTTTGTTCTTCCACTGCTTGAGATCAAAGATGTTCATCCCATAAGCCCAACCACAAGCATTAGGGTCAAAGTTCCGAGCAATGTGTGGATTTGAGAAGTTAAGATACTTGTCAAAACGGTGGAAACTCTCTCCACAGGTAAACACTGCACCATTAACCATTCCGTTTAGATCAACATCCCACAATCCTGTCAAATCTTTCTGCACAACTATGTCATCATCGAGGAAAAGTATCTTATCCAACTTTGGATAGATCTCCGGGAGATAAAATCTCAAGTGGTTCAGCATGGAAAGGTACTTGGGGTTACGGTACTTTAGGTTTGAAGAACCTGCTGAAAGAGTGGTGGGACGATCAGCCTTGAAATAAAACTCTTTCATGGCAGCAGACTCCAGTTGACGTAAAACAGGACAGTACGATGAGTTCAACCACTTAAACTCATCCACATTCTCAACATGGATAGTGGCCTTGCCAGGTGGGTTCAGCAAAAACCACATGTTCATGGCTCCAAAGTTCAACTTATCAGTCACAAGATGGAAAACATGTTTCTCAGGCTCCTGAAAAAGTCATATCGACCATTATCGTTAGAAACAGCTATCATACAAGAGTGCATTGATAGGAGAATCTTGAAAATTACCTTGGCATTCATGATGGTTGAGTTTACAACAACAGAGGCAGCCAAGACATTGTCCGAGAAAAGTGCATAGTGGTAGAGCTCTGGATTTTCCAAGTTTTCACTCCTCGGGAACTTCCGTTTCTCCACAGGAAGGAGATAGTAATCTATTGTTAAGCGCATAGACAAGCAGTGAATGCTGTTTGGAATCGTCTTTGCAGCCAACTGGCTGAGAAATGTGCTCTGCTTCTTCAAGCTCCTGACCTGTTCATCTGCTGACTGAAGCATTGCCCTTAGTCTCTGACTTATCACCTTGCAATCATACAATTCTTCTCTGGCCTTGGTTAAAACTTGACCCATCGCTCTCATTCTATCAGGTGCACTGTAAAGTAGCATATTTGTGAAAAGAGAGGAACAAGGTAACTGAGTAAGAAATAAGCAATAATACTTTCGACACAGCACACCTGCGATGAAGGTCAGCATCTGCAGTAGCCTCTCCTACGGCCCGATGGCTTTCCTTGATTCGGCTCTGCAGTTCTTGATAAAGACCATGCTTGTTCTTTGATTTTGCAAGCACAGAGTAAACACGAGCCATAATAATTTGGTCCCTCATCAACCTGACTGTTGAATCTGAGTTCTCATTCTCATTCTCTTTTCTCCATATGCTGTATTTCCCAAGGACAGCAGAATCTACAACCTTCGATCGCTCAATAGCCGCATTCTCCAGCTTAACAAGCGCTTCATCATCTTTCCGTACCAAATCCATTGCCCTCTTTTCCCGCCTTATCTCCCGTAGTTTCTGTATCAACCAAATAGTACCAAGACGTCATATGAAAGATTTATATCAAGTTATCAACAGAGACAAGAATGTATTAACATAGTATATACCAGTTACTTACCCTTCGAGCTATTTTTGCTGCTGTATCAACTTGATGTCCATCTGCATGGACAATAACTTTATTATCTACTACCTAGTCAAATTATGTAAATGAATAACTTGGAGAAGAAAAAACAATTATATCTATACCTGAACCATCCTTGGGTGCTTTATATATTAGAGGTACATGTTCTGCAGAACTGTTTTGAGTTTTTGCCTTGTCGTCAACAACCAAATTAGTATTCATCTTGTGATCAACTAGATCATCAGTTTTCCAAGAAGGAGAGGGATGATCCCTAAAGAAGTCAAGATTCAGAGTGCCTGTTTCTTGTTGACTAGCAGCTATAGCATCGATTACCTGAAGATCAATAAATTGGATGACTATAAGTACAGAGGAATTGAAGAAACTTGAGGTTTCATATGTTGAACAGCATAACAGTTCGAACAAGATAGTCTAAACTAAGTACAGCCTCATAAAACAGAAATATAGAATTGAAAGATGGGCATGTACACTACTAACTGCAAGATGTTCTGACCTCCTTAGACAAAACAGATTTCAGATTGTTTGTTGCCAGTTGCTCTTGCGAATCTGTTTCCTGCAAGACAGGCTTCAATGTGAGACGAATCGTAGAAAGTAAGGCTGGTAAAATAAATTTGACTCCCTTTTAGAATGGGTAAATACCTGGTTACCATCAGCACCCTTGGGATCTGCAAATGAACAAAATATGCCATCACTTATTTATCTTGAGTTAATAAAATGTTGCTATCAAACATTACAACAAAACATTGTTCGCAAATACTAACAGCTAACAACAAAAAAGGCAAGTAAGGTTTTAGCCGATGATAAAGCAAAAGACAACTCGTCATGCTTAAGACGATTTCATCCCATCATGGTTCAGTTTGCACGGATAAGTATAGGTTTGATTTGTTATCACTACTACTATGCCATGGGTATGCAGTATGGCTTCTCCTAACAGCAGCCATACATCCAACCTACGATTGACATAAAACCTGGCACCAAGTGAGGAAAACAGGAGAAGGATATCCAGATCTCTTGAATCAGAAGGTCCACTGCCTCTCACAGGTTCGTGATCATTCGCAGTTCCGTCTATTACCTTTTGGTTTTACAACCGAGCAACACGTTGCAGCTACGATTCCCATCCAACCCTAGCAGTGCCCAGAGGCTGAGGCCAAACCACATGAATTGCTGAATAACAATCCTGAACCACACAAATCAAATCTACACGGCGGACTCCACTCTCGCGGTACCCTCGCCAAATCAAACCCGCAGAAGCGCATCAAACTCGCAGCCCAAGCGAATCCGAGCGCGGATAGACCAACCTAGGTGCAGCGGGAGCCGAAATTAAGAATCGATGGCGCCTCGTACGAAATCCATGGCATAGGAAGCGGGGTTTCTCTAACAAAAGTGTCCTAGGGAGTGAGGCGGGGGCGAACCGGACGCGACGTGGACGTGGCCGCCGCTGCGCACGACGAAGAAGATCGACGGCGCGAGGACGAAGAGGAAGACGAGGACCACCACCGGCGGCAGCGCGCCGGAGCCGCGCCTCGCTCCGCCGCCGCCGCCAGCGCCCGCGGAGGAGTACGGGAGCCGCTTCGGGGACGCCATCTCCGGCCACGCGTCGTGGGCGGAGGGGGAGGGCCCTGGTCCGATCCGGTCGGAGTGCGGCGGCCTGGCGGCGAGGGGCTCGCCGTGCGCGCGCCCCCTTTCCCCCCTTCTCTCGCCCTCGCCTGCGGGGGAGTGTGGGGAGTGGCGTGGGGTAGCCACGAATGGTAAGGGAGGAATTCAGGAAAGATCGCGTATCGCTTTGGTTTGGTCTTGGGTACTGCGGTATCTGGGCCCACGCGATCGAAGCCCATATCGGACGTGTGGGCCGGTTGGTTGGTGCCTTACTGATGGGCTTACACAATCGAAGCCCACGACGGACGTGTGGGCCGGTCGGTGCCTTATTGATGGGTCTACGACGGATGTGTGGGCCTGTTGGCGCCTTAAATTCTTAGATTTTATTCACGAGTGTGGGTGCAAATGAGGTCAACTAGGTGCTGGATATTTATTGTCAAGCGACGGGGCAACGAATCAACTATGGAAAATCTTGAGGACGGGGCGTCGACCCGTTGGTTGTGCTGCTGGAGTTACAGCCAGCCCGCCCGGGTTCGAGCCTCGGCTCTGACTCGCAACGCTCGCGGAGTTTCTCTTATAAAAAAGCCAACAAGGCTTAGCCCTTGGGTTGGTCTCATTTTTTACTATGGCAAATCTTTCATCTTCTTCAACAAAGGGATTCCAGA
Organism: Triticum dicoccoides; assembly: GCF_002162155.2. Taxonomy (NCBI): domain Eukaryota; kingdom Viridiplantae; phylum Streptophyta; class Magnoliopsida; order Poales; family Poaceae; genus Triticum; species Triticum dicoccoides. The sequence goes on from NC_041388.1 coordinate 537,778,291, forward strand.
AAATATTCGAGCTGAAATCAAAGGTTTGATCCAAGTACCCAACGAAACACTGAATGAGAAATATTTGGGAATGTCATCGGATGTGGGATCACCAAAAAGTGGTGCTTTCAAGTTTTTGAAGATCATTTATGGAGCAAAATTCAAGGCTGGATTAAAAAACTTATCCACTATGGGGAAAAAAGTCTCGGTTAAATCTGTGGCGCAAGTGGTGCCAGTCTTTTCCATGTCCTGCTTCAGGCTTCCTAGGGGTCTGCGTGAGTACTTAAACATGTCGATAAGGAAATTCGGGTAGGACCGTAAAGATGGCCATCGAAAGTCAATCTGGGTCTTGTGGAAGGATATGACACAACCCAAAGCGATGGGTGGTTTGGGATTCAAGGATTTCGAATTGTTTAATTTCGCAATGCTTGCTAAGCAAGGCTGGCAAATCCTCCAACAACCTGAGTCCCTCGGTGCTCGCATTCTTAAAAGTGTCTACTTCCCAACGTCGCCTATATTGCATGCAAACATCACTATGATACGTCTTCAATGTATCTATAATTTTTGATTGTTCTATGATATTATATTATCCATCTTGGATGCTTTATATGCATGCATATGCTATTTTATATGATTTTTAGGACTAACCTATTAACCTAGAGCCCAGTGTCAGTTTTTTGTTTTTTTCCTTGTTTTTGAGTTTCGCAGAAAAGGAATATCAAATGGAGTCCAATTGAGCTGAAAATCTACGGTGATTTTTTATGGACCAGAAGAAGCCCCCGAAGCAACAGAGTTGGGCCAGAAGAGCCACGAGGCCTCCACAAGGGTGGAGGGCGTGCCCTCCGTCCTTGTGGTTGACTCGTGGACCCTCCCTGACTTGTTCTCGACGTCAAAAATTCCTATAAATATAGAAACCCCTAGAAATAAATCTAGATCGGTAGTCCCACTGCCGCAAGCCTCTGTAGCCACCAAAAATCAATTGAGACCCTCTTCCGGCACCTTGCCAGTGAGGGAAAGCATCATCGGTGGCCATCTTCGTCATCCCGGCGCTCTCCATGACGAGGAGGGAGTAGTTCACCCTCGGGGCTAAGGGTATGTACCAGTAGCTATGTGTTTGATCTCTCTCTCTCTCTCTCGTGTTCTTGATTTGGCACGATCTTGATGTACCACGAGCTTTGCTATTATAGTTGGATCTTATGATGTTTCTCCCCCTCTACCTTCTTGTAATGGATTGAGTTTTCCCTTTAAAGTTATCTTATCGGATTGAGTCTTTAAGGATTTGAGAACACTTGATGTATGTCTTGCATGTGCTTATCTGTGGTGCCAATGGGATATTCACGTGATCTACTTGATGTATGTTTTGGTGATCAACTTGCGGGTCATGTGACCTTGTGAACTTATGCATAGGGGTTGGCACACGTTTTCGTCTTGACTCTCCGGTAAAAAGTTCGGGGCACTCTTTGAAGTTCTTTGTGTTGGTTTGAATATATGAATCTGAGATTGTGTGATGCATATCATAGAATCAAACCCGCGGATACTTGTGGTGACATTGGAGTATCTAGGTGACATTAGGGTTTTGGTTGATGTGTGTATTAAGGTGTTATTGTAGTACGAACTCTAGGGTTGTTTGTGACACTTATAGGAATAGCCCAATAGATCGATCAGAAAGAATAACGTTGAGGTGGTTTCGTACCCTACAATAATCTCTTCGCTAACTCTCCGCTATTAGTGACTTTGGAGTGACTCTTTGTTGCATGTTGAGGGATTGTTATATGATCCAATTATGTTATCATTGTTTAGAGAAGTTTCACTAGTGAAAGTATGAACCCTAGGCCTTGTTTCGAAGCATTGCAATACCGTTTACACTCACTTTTGTTACTAGTTACCTTGCTGTTTTTATATTTTTAAATTACAAAAACCTTTATCTACCATCCATATTGCACTTGTATCACCATCTCTTCGCCGAACTAGTGCACCTATACAATATACCATTGTATTGGGTGTGTCGGGGACACAAGAGACTCTTTGTTATTTGGTTGCGGGTTGTTTGAGAGAGACCATCTTCATCCTACGCCTCCGAAGGATTGATAAACCTTGGTTCATCCACTTGAGGAAAATTTGCTACTGTTCTACAAACCTCTACACTTGGAGGCCCAACAACGTCTACAAGAAGAAGGTTGCATAGTAGACATCATTGGGCCTCACCCAAGTCAAATATGAAGGTCCATCATGGAAGGCATTGAAGTTCTAAAACAAGCACTCATTAAGCGCATATGCAACGGAGCTTCCACGGATGTATGGATGGATAATTGGATCCCCGGAGACGAGATGATGCGCCCCTATGGCAGCAAGGTGCGGTAACCCCAGATATTAGCGTCGGACTTCATTGACTCCACGACGGCCACGTGGGATATACAGAGAGTCGAGGAAATTTTTCTGCCCATTGATGTTCCAGCTATCATGGTGATCCCCATATGTACGAGGAATATCAACAATTATTGGGCATGGAATCTTGAGAGAAACGACTCTTTCCCGGTCTGCTCGGCCTATAGAATGCTGGTGACGAGGCGGCAGCGGAGAGAAGCATGGCTAGATGGCACTTCGGGTTCTTCCAGTTCATGTAGGGACGAGAAATCAGGGAAGCTATTATGGAACACTCATGTTCCCAGCCAAGATAAGAGTGTTTCTGTGGCGTTTGTCGAAGCATTCGTTGCCTACTGAGAACGTAAGGGCACAAGTTCTGTCTGGAGTATAAATCTTTTGCATTTCCAAATGAGGGGGAATATATTATGACATCGGTTTTTTGTCCTGTAGTGCATACATGCATGTGCACATGAGGAGAAAGTTGGAGGTTTTTTGTCCATTTTTATGCCTTGATAATTTTAGGTGTAAACAACTTGATAACTTATGTACCACAACCGTGATAATTTACGTAGACCAGACATGATAACTTTTGGCCCAAAAAGTCACTGAAACATAAAAACACGGATCTAGTTACGAAGGTCTTATCACAATGCTCCCCAAGAAGCCACTAGGGCCACCGTATTCTCCTCACGCCCTCACACAATGCGAGATGTCGTGACTCCACTATTGGTGCCCTTGAAGGCGGCGACCGAACCTTTACAAACAAGGTTGGGGCTCTCTCCACAACTTAATTGGAGGCTCCCAACGAAACCATGAAGCTTCACCACAATGGAATATGGCTCCGAGGTGACCTCAACCGTCTAGGGTGCTCAAACACCCAAGAGTAACAAAATCCACACAAGAAAGTATGGGGGAAGCAAATATCCTTTGGTGGAAGTGTAGATCTAGGTCTCCTCCTTCAATCCCTAGCAAATCAACAAGTTTGAGTGGCTAGAGAGAGATCGGGCAAGAGAGCTTGAGGTGCATTAATGGTGGAGTGAGAGAGGTCAAAGGTCAGAGTGGTAGGTAGGAGAAGCACCCTTATATAGCAACCCTAAAATTTCAGCCGTTACAGCGTTTTTAGCACTGCAGCGGTACAACCGGTCCTTGTCCCGGTACAACCGGGACTCACGGTGTATCTGCAGAACCCTACCAGGCGGTACAACCAGGCCAGCAGGCGGTAGTACCGGTTAAGAAAATAATTGGATGATGTCTACTACACAACCTTCTTCCTGTAGACATTGTTGGGCCTCCAAATGTAGAGGTTTGTAGGACAGTAGCAAATTTCCCTCAAGTGGATGGCCTAAGGTTTATCAATCCGTAGGAGGTGTAGGATGAAGATGGTCTCTCTCAAGCAACCCTGCAACCAAATAACAAAGAGTCTCTTGTGTCCCCAACACACCCAATACAATGGTAAATTGTATAGGTGCACTAGTTCAGCGAAGAAATGGTGATACAAGTGGTATATAGATGGTAGATAAAGGTATTTGTAATCTGAAATTATAAAAACAGCAAGGTAACAAGTGATAAAAGTGAGCATAAACGGTATTGCAATGTGTGGAAATAAGGCCTAGGGTTCATACTTTCGCTAGTGTAAGTTCCCTCAACAATACTAACATAATTGGATCATAAAACTATCCCTCAACATGCAACAAAGAGTCACTCCAAAGTCACTAATAGCAGAGAACGAACGAAGAGATTATGGTAGGGTACGAAACCACCTCAAAGTTATTCTTTCCAATCAATCTGTTGGGCTATTCCTATAAGTGTCACAAACAGCCCTAGAGTTCATACTAGAATAACACCTTAAGACACAAATCAACCAAAACCCTAATGTCACCTAGATACTCCAATGTCACCTCAAGTATCTGTGGGCATGATTATACGATATGCATCACACAATCTCAGATTCATCTATTCAACCAACACATAGGACCTCAAAGAGTGCCCCAAAGTTCCTACCGGAGAATCACGACGAAAACGTGTGCCAACCCCTATGCATAGGTTCATGGGTGGAAACCGCAAGTTGATCACCAAAACATACATCAAGTGAATCACGTGGTATCCCATTGTCACCACAGATACGCACGACAAGACATACATCAAGTGTTCTCAAATCTTTAAAGACTCAATCCGATAAGATAACTTCAAAGGGGAAACTCAATTTATTACAAGAGAGAAGAGGGGGAGGAGAAACATCATATGATCCAACTATAATAGCAAAGTTCGCGATACATCAAGATCGTATCACCTCAAGAACACGAGAGAGAGAGAGAGAGAGATCAAACACATAGCTACTGGTACATACCCTCAGCCCCGAGGGAGAACTACCCCTCCTCATCATGGAGAGCATCGGGATGATGAAGATGGCCACCGGAGAAGGATTCCCCCTCCAGCAGGGTGCCGAAACGGGTCTAGATTGGTTTTCGGTGGCTACGAAGGCTTCTGGCGGCGGAACTCCCGATCTATTCTGCTCTCCGATGTTTTGGGGTATATGGAGATATATAGGCGGAAGAAGTACGTCAGGGGGGGCACGAGGGGCTCACGAGGGTGGAGGGCGCGCTCAGGGGGTGGGCGCCCCCCCTGCCTCGTGACCTCCTCGTAGGTTCCCCAACGTGCACTCCAAGTCTTCTGGGCTTCTTTCCTTCCAAAAATGAGTTCCGTGAAGTTTCAGGTCAATTGGACTCCGTTTGATTTTCCTTTTCTTTGAAACCCTAAAACAGGGTAAAAACAGAAAACTGGCACTGGGCTCTGGGTTAATAGGTTAGTCCCAAAAAATGATATAAAAGTGTATAATAAAGCCCATAAACATTCAAAACAGTAGATAATATAGCATGGAGCAATCAAAAATTATAGATACGTTGGAGATGTATCAGCATCCCCAAGCTTTATTCCTGCTCGTCCTCGAGTAGGTAAATGATAAAAACAGAATTTTTGATGCGGAGTGCTACTTGGCATAATTCCAATGTAATTCTTCTTAATTGCGGTATGAATATTCAGATCCGAAAGATTCAAGACAAAAGTTCATATTGACATAAAAATAATAATACTTCAAGCATACTACTAAGCTATTATGTCTTCTCAAAATAACATGGCCAAAGAAAGCTATCCCTACAAAATCATATAGTCTGGCTATGCTCTATCTTCACCACACAAAATATTTAAGTCATGCACAACCCCGATGACAAGCCAAGCAATTGTTTCATACTTTTGATGTTCTCAAACTTTTTCAATCTTCACGCAATACATGAGCGTGAGCCATGGACATAGCACTATAGGTGGAATAGAATGGTGGTTGTGGAGAAGACAAAAAGGGAGAAGATAGTCTCACATCAACTAGGCGTATCAACGGGCTATGGAGATGCCCATCAATAGATATCAATGTGAGTGAGTAGGGATTGCCATGCAACGGATGCACTAGAGCTATAAGTATATGAAAGCTCAAAAAGAAACTAAGTGGGTGTGCATCCAACTCGCTTGCTCACGAAGACCTAGGGCATTTTGAGGAAACCCATCATTGGAATATACAAGCCGAGTTCTATAATGAAAGATTCCCACTAGTATATAAAAGTGACAACATAGGAGACTCTCTATCATGAAGATCATGGTGCTACTTTGAAGCACAAGTGTGGTAAAAGGATAGTAGCATTGTCCCTTCTCTCTTTTTCTCTCATTTTTTATTTTATTTTTAATTTTTTTTATTTGGGCCTTCTCTTTTTTTATGGACTCTTTTATCCCTTTTTTATTTGGGCTTCTTTGACCTCTTTTATTTATTTATTTCCGTCCGGAGTCTCATCCCGACTTGTGGGGGAATCATAGTCTCCATCATCCTTTCCTCACTGGGACAATGCTCTAATAATGATGATCATCACACTTTTATTTACTTACAACTCAAGAATTACAACTCGATAGTTAGAACAAGATATGACTCTATATGAATGCCTCCGGCGGTGTACCGGGATGTGCAATGACTCATGAGTGACATGTATGAAAGAATTATGAATGGTGGGTTTGCCACAAATACGATGCCAACTACATGATCATGCAAAGCAATATGACAATGATGGAGCGTGTCATAATAAACGGAACGGTGGAAATTTGCATGGCAATATATCTCGGAATGGCTATGGAAATGCCATAATAGGTAGGTATGGTGGCTGTTTTGAGGAAGGTATATGGTGGGTTTATGGTACCGGCGAAAGTTGCGCAGTACTAGAGAGGCTAGCAATGGTGGAAGGGTGAGAGTGCGTATAATCCATGGACTCAACATTAGTCATAAAGAACTCATATACTTATTGCAAAAATCTACAAGTTATCAAAGCAAAGTATTACGCGCATGCTCCTAGGGGGATAGATTGGTAGGAAAAGACCATAGCTCGTCCCCGACCGCCACCCATAAGGAAGACAATCAATAAATAAATCATGCTCTGACTTCATCACATAACGGTTCACCATACATGCATGCTACGAGAATCATAAACTTCAACACAAGTATTTCTCAAATTCACAACTACGCAACTAGCATGACTCTAATATTACCATCCTCATATCTCAAAACAATCATCAAGCATCAAACTTCTCATAGTATTCAACACACTTATAAGAGAATTTTATTATTCTTCTTGTATACCTAGCATATTAGGATTATTTAAGAAAATTACCATGCTATTTAAGACTCTCAAAATAATCTAAGTGAAGCATGAGAGTTCATCTATTTCTTCAAAATAAAACTACCACCATGCTCTAAAAGATATAAGTGAATCACTAGAGCAAATGACAAACTACTCCGAAAGATTTAAGTGAAGATCAATGAGTAGTCGAATAATTATGCAACTATGTGAAGACTCTCTAACATTTAATAATTTCAGATTTTGGTATTCTATTCAAACAGCAAGCAAATCAAAATAAAATGACATTCTAAGAATGACAAACATCATGTGAAGAAGTAAAAACTTAGGATCAACCGATATTGACCGATAGTTGCTGAAGAAGAAAGGTGGGATGCCAACCGGGGCATCCCCAAGCTTAGACGCTTGAGACTTCTTGAAATATTATCTTGGGATGCCTTGGGCATCCCCAATCTTGAGCTTTTGTGTCTTCTTAATTCCTCTCATATCACGGTCTCCCTAAATCTCAAAAGTTTCATCCACACAAAACTCAACAAGGACTCGTGAGATAAGTTAGTATAAACCATTGCAAAAACCTTATCATACTCTACTGTAGCAAATCACTAAAAATTATTATTCAACATTGAATAATAAATTCCTCTGCATATTTAATAGTCCTATCCTCAAATAGAATCATTAAAGAAGCAAACATATGCAAACAATGCAAACATAACAGCAATCTGCCTAAACAGGATAGTCTGTAAAGAATGTTGCAACATCCATACTTCCCTAGCTCCAAAAATTATGAAATAAAATTCCAACTGTAGTAAATTTATCATATATTAATATTAAAAAGGTTTCAACATTTTATCACATTCTGAATTTTCTAGGGAATTATTGCAACAGCGGTAAACTTTCTGTTTTCAAACAGCAACGTGTATACTTGTAACATAGGCATAGTAAAGGCTATCAATGCCACTTTTATTGAAATAAAAGATGAAAAACATTGTTCTAAATAACATCAAGAAAATCCTAACAAAATAAATTGACGCTCCAAGCAAAACACATATCATGTGGCGAATAAAAATATAGCTCCAAGTAAAGTTACCGATGAACGAAGACGAAAGAGGGGATGCCTTCCGGGGCATCCCCAAGCTTAGGCTCTTGGCTATCCTTTAATATTACCTTGGAGTGCCTTGGGCATCCACAAGCTTAGGCTCTTGCCACTCCTTATTTCATAGTCCATCGAATCCTTACCCAAAACTTGAAAACTTCACAACACAAAACTTAACAGAAAACTCGTAAGCTCTGTTAGTATAAGAAAATAAATCACCACTTCAAGGTACTGTAATGAACTCATTCTTTATTTATATTGGTGTTAAACCTACTGTATTCCAACTTCTCTATGGTTTATAACTATTTTACTAGCCATAGATTCATCAAAATAAGTAAACAACACATGAAAAACAGAATCTGTCAAAAACAGAACAGTCTGTAATAATCTGGATCAAACGTATACTTATGGAACTCATAAAATTCTAAAATAAATTTCGGGACCTGAGGAATTTATCTATTAATCATCTGCAAAAAGAATTAACTAAATATCACTCTCCAAATAAAAATGGAAGCAATTCTCGTGAGCGCTAAAGTTTCTGTTTTTTACAGCATGATCAACAAGACTTTCCCAAAGTCTTCCCAAAGATTCTACTTGGCACAAACAGTAATTAAAAGCATAAAACCACATCTAAGCAGAGGCTAGATGAATTATTTATTACTAAACAGGAGCAAAAATCAAGGAACAAAAATAATATTGGGTTGCCTCCCAACAAGCGCTATCGTTTAACGCCCCTAGCTAGGCATGATGATTTCAACGATGCTCACATAAAAGATAAGAATTGTAACATAAAGAGAGCATGTTGAAGAATATGACTAGCACACTTAAGTCTAACCCACTTCCTATGCATGGGGATTTTGTGAGCAAACAACTTATGGGAACAATAATCAACTAGCATAGGAAGGTAAAACAAGCATAACGTCAAAACTTTAAGCACATAGAGAGGAAACTTGATATTCTTGCAATTCCTACAAGCATATATTCCACCCTCATAATAATTTTCAGTAGCATCATGAATGAATTCAAAAATATAACCAGCACCTAAAGCATTCTTTTCATGATCTACAAGCATAGAAAATTTATTACTCTCCACAGAAGCAAAATTCTTCTCATGAATAATAGTGGGAGCAAACTCAACAAAATAACTATCATGTGATTGAAAATTAAGATCAAGATGACAAGTTTCATGGTTATTATTGTTCTTTAAAGCATACATGTCATCAAAATAATCATCATAGATAGGAGGCATGCTTTCAACATAATAAATTTGCTCATCAAAACTTGGGGGACAAAAAATATCATCTTCATCAAACATAGCTTCCCCAGGCTTGTGGCTTTGCATATCATTAGCATCATGGATATTCAAGGAATTCATACTAACAACATTGCAATCATGCTCATCATTCAAATATTTAGTGCCAAACATTTTATAGATTTCTTCTTCTAGCACTTGATCACAATTATCCTTTCCATCATACTCACGAAAGATATTCAAAAGGTGAAGCGTATGAGACAAACTCAATTCCATTTTTTATAGTTTTCTTTTATAAACTAAACTAGTGATAAAAAAAGAAACTAAAAGACTCGATTGCAAGAACTAAAGATATACCTTCAAGCACTCACCTCCCCGGCAACGGCGCCAGAAAAGAGCTTGATGTCTACTACACAACCTTCTTCTTGTAGACATTGTTGGGCCTCCAAATGCAGAGGTTTGTAGGACAGTAGCAAATTTCCCTCAAGTGGATGGCCTAAGGTTTATCAATCCGTAGGAGGCGTAGGATGAAGATGGTCTCTCTCAAGCAACCCTGCAACCAAATAACAAAGAGTCTCTTGTGTCCCCAACACACCCAATACAATGGTAAATTGTATAGGTGCACTAGTTCGGCGAAGAGATGGTGATACAAGTGGTATATGGATGGTAGATAAAGGTATTTGTAATCTGAAATTATAAAAACAGCAAGGTAACAAGTGATAAAAGTGAGCGTAAACGGTATTGCAATGTGTGGAAATAAGGCCTAGGGTTCATACTTTCGCTAGTGTAAGTTCCCTCAACAATACTAACATAATTGGATCATAAAACTATCCCTCAGCATGCAACAAAGAGTCACTCCAAAGTCACTAATAGCGAGAATGAACGAAGAGATTATGGTAGGGTACGAAACCACCTCAAAGTTATTCTTTCCAATAAATTCGTTGGGCTATTCCTATAAGTGTCACAAACAGCCCTAGAGTTCGTACTAGAATAACACCTGAAGACACAAATCAACCAAAACCCTAATGTCACCTAGATACTCCAATGTCACCTCAAGTATCCGTGGGCATCATTATACGATATGCATCACACAATCTCAGATTCATCTATTCAACCAACACATAGGACCTCAAAGAGTGCCCCAAAGTTCCTACCGAAGAATCACGACGAAAATGTGTGCCAACCCCTATGCATAGGTTCATGGGCGGAACCCGCAAGTTGGATCACCAAAACATACATCAAGTGAATCACGTGGTATCCCATTGTCACCACAGATACGCACGGCAAGACATACATCAAGTGTTCTCAAATCTTTAAAGACTCAATCCGATAAGATAACTTCAAAGGGGAAACTCAATTCATTACAAGAGAGAAGAGGGGAGGAGAAACATCATAGGATCCAACTATAATAGCAAAGCTCGCGATACATCAAGATCGTATCACCTCAAGAACACGAGAGAGAGAGAGAGAGAGAGAGAGAGAGAGAGAGAGAGAGATCAAACACATAGCTACTGGTACATACCCTCAGCCCCGAGGGAGAACTACTCCCTCCTCGTCATGGAGAGCACCGGGATGATGAAGATGGCCACCGGAGAAGGATTCCCCCTCCGGCAAGGTGCCGGAACGGGTCTAGATTGGTTTTCGGTGGCTACGGAGGCTTTTGGCAGCGGAACTCCCGATCTATTCTGCTCTCCGACGTTTTTAGGGTATATGGAGATATATAGGCGGAAGAAGTACATCAGGGGGCCCCGAGGGGCTCACGAGGGTGGAGGGCGCGCTCAGGGGGGTGGGCGCGCCCCCCTCCCTCATGACCTCCTTGTAGGTTCCCCAACGTGCACTCCAAGTCTTCTGGGCTTCTTTCCTTCCAAAAATGAGTTCCGTGAAGTTTCAGGTCAATTGGACTCCGTTTGATTTTCCTTTTCTTCGAAACCCTAAAACAGGGTAAAAACAGAAACTGGCACTCGGCTCTGGGTTAATAGGTTAGTCCCAAAAAATGATATAAAAGTGTATAATAAAGCCCATAAACATTCAAAACAGTAGATAATATAGCATGGAGCAATCAAAAATTATAGATACATTGGAGACATATCACCGGACTAACCGCCTAGCCACCGCACAACTACCGCATCAAAACAGAAGCTTGACCGGTACTTGGGCGGTGCATGGCCGGAACAACCGCATGGCCTTGAGCTCTTGGGTGGCTAAGTTCTGAGCGGAAGAACCGCTCAAACCACCTGGTACCGGTCATCGAGGAACGACCGGACCAACCGGGCTACTACCGCCCGATAACCGCATCGAACAAGAACCTTGAGCGGTACTTGAGCGGTGCATGGCCGAACCACCGTCCTAGCTTTTGCAGAGCATGGTGGCGGTACCACCGCCCAGAAGAAGCGGTACAACCGCTCAATCAAAGCTGGTGAGCGTCAAGAACCAGCGGTACAACCGCTCCAGAGAGCGGTACAACCGCTGGGAAGTAACAGTGAGCAGAAGAAGATAAGGAAAGAGATAAGGGAAACTCTCTCTCTCACACCTGAGAAAGACAAAGGAGGGGTGAGGAAGGTGTACGTGAATAGATTCCCCCAGTTCTTTCTAATGAGGATTCCCTCTTGATAGTACGGGTTCCCTACAACAAAAGAGATAAAAAGCATAGAGGACTCCGTCTTCGATCTTTTCCTATGAGAGAGAATAGCTTTCCGATGTAGGCCTAAGCATCAAGAACCTGAAACATTTAGCACAAGATTAGACCAACAAAGGGTTGTCATCATCATCCAAAACATAAAGTAGGGAAATGCCCTTTCAATCTCCCCCTTTTTGGTGGATGATGACAACAACACGATTTGCAAGAGAGAAGTCTATGAAATCTAGTCAGAACTCCCCCTAGATGTGTGCCCCAATATGAACTAGCTGTTAGAAAGTATGGGCACACTTTCAGGGCTAGACTCCCCCTAGATTTTATAGACTCACCACTCTAAGCACATAATGTGAGAGACAACATAACGGATAGATAGCAATAATAATAATAATAACCGACAAAATGAAATAAAAAAAGGAGTAGCACAAGTCTCACACACAGCAAGAAACGAAGCAAGACCACGAACAAAGTTCAACACTAAAGAGAAACACGAGAAAACGAGAAACCCATGCAAATCCTGAGACCTATAGAACCCTCTCCCCCTTTGGCATCAAGACACCAAAAAGGAAAAGAGCGAAGCTAGCGTCCCAAAGCTTAGTTGTCCTCCTCTGACTCCTCGGTCGCATCTGGGTCCTCATCAGCAGAGTCGTCATCATCGTCATGATCGGATTCCTCCATGGCATTGTCAGCTGCAGCAAAAGAGGTGGATGGCTAGGGAGGGGCTTCATCATCAGTCCAGGTGCTGTGGGTAGATATCCAACGCTCCTTCGGGGTGATGCTCTTCTCAGAGCCACTTTGAACCGGCATATTGAGGTGCTTCATCATTGCAATTTGGCGATGCCGTGCAAGCTTCTCATTGACATGTGCCACATACATCTTCTTCTGGATGTCAGTCTAGAGACAAAAGGTCTTCTTCACCTTGGCAGTGAGCTTGGCCACCCAAGAGGGCTTGGCCCCTGGCTCCATCTCAAAGTCCTCATCGTCAGAAGTGTCATAGACATCCTCAGGAGCATTGGCAGGAAAGCGAGGCTCGGCGTGCTTCTTCTTATTAAGAAGCTTGACCTCATGAACAATGAGATTGTCTGGAGAAGTGAGGAGCTCTCCAGGATGACGAACAGCCCACACAGAGTTCAGAAAGCACATGACAAACGGAGCATAGATTGGGACCTTACGGTAGATGACCATGTTGTACTTCTCATGCCACAGCCAATTGGACACATCAAACGTTGCACCAGTCCCCACCATGGTCTTCATAGCAACCATCAAGTCAACCAGATAGCCATGAATCTCATCTTGATTGCCCACCTTGGGCAAGAGCACATTACGGAACACTCGGTGCATGATGTCATAGACCTTCTCCAAATCCTTGGATTCTCCAATAATCCCACGGCCCCGAGTGTACAGAGGGGCAAGCTTCTCCTTAGGCATGGACTCATGATGGTCATGAGGACGAATGTCACCCCTTTCTTCCAGAACGGTATCATCATACCCAATAGCATTGCAAAAAGCCCTCCAGAGAACTTGAAAGAGCTCATCACGACACATGAAAGTGAGAGTGCGCGCGTCATCTTCTCCAAAGTGAACCGTGGCATAGAACTGATGGATGAGTTGAACATCAAAGTCACAGTTGACTAACATGAGCTTGACAAGATCAAATTCCTCGCAGAGAGCCAATGCCTCACCAAAATACTCCAAGTTGTTCCTCCAATGGTCAAGATCGATGGTCCACTGCTTGGCGTACCTATTCTTGTTGTGCTCAAAGAGTTCATGAACAATTCGTACTTGCATCTCATTCCGGAATTGAACGGTGGTCCAACGAGGAGCAATGGGAACCTCATAAGGATTCTTCAAGCGGAAGGCTTCCCAATCCTTGGCTTTCCAACGGTGCAACAGCATTACCACACGTTGCTTTGCAGCGGAAGACTTTTCACGGCGAGTGGGCTTGGTGGGAATCACAACCTCTTCTTCGTCATCAGACACAACCGGACGCAAGGTCCGTCGTGCCCTCTTTTTGGTCTTGCGAGGAGTAGAGCGAGAACTAGAGCCACCTGAACACACGCACAAGGAGAACACAAGAGACCCAACAAAGATGAGAGGATTGCACACGCAAAATAGAAGAAAAGATATATTGCACAAGCTTAGAAAATGAAACAGGGCTACATGGTGCAGATATCCCGGTTGAACCGGTTCTCCTACCGGTAGTACCGCTCCAGCGGTTGTACCGCCTGCAGAGGCGGTAGAACCGCTGAACAGTGGTACTACGGGTAGAGACTAGATTTAACCGCAAAATTTGAATCATACTAGCCATATTCTACTCTCAAAGACGTGAAATCTAAGCATGAGGCAAAAAGTGATCTCTTCCACCCAATAGTTTAACCAATAAACGCGGAATGTCAAGTAATGCCCTAGAACAAGGGGAACAAACCCTAGAACGAAGAACGGAGGTCAATGGGGCATTACCGGCATCCATGGGAAGAAATCAGGAAGGAGGAGGCCTCCTTGGAGAGGATCCACGGAGACCCCAATGGATCTGAAGCGCGAGAAGCACTCCGGGGCAGAGGCAATGGCGGCCGGCGGCTAGGGCACAAGATGGGAAGGGCCGGGGAAGGAAGAAAAGAAACCCCCACCAGCCCGAGGGGAATATATAGGCCCAAAGTCGCGCGACGGTTGTACCGCTCAAGGGAGCGCTTGTACCGCTGCCTGGTACGAGCCAGTGGTTACGGGCGGTACTTCCATCGCCAAGAGGTAGTGGTAGTACTGCCGTAACCAACCGGTAGAACCGGCTAGACGGGCACCCCAGTGGTTGAGCGATGGAACCGCTCAGCCACCGCAGGGAGACCGCCTGGAGAGCACCAGCGGTAGAACCGCCTGTGACCCCGGTTGTACCACCCGGTCACCATCACCAAAAGCCATGGACAAGAGTGTGCAATTAGACTAGATGGCTTGAGGAAGGGAAGGCTTGGGATAGAGAAAGCACGGGGAAAAAGGTGGGTCTCCAAGAAAAAAAGACAAAAAGAAAAAGAAAGAGAACCACACTTGGAGACCCCTACACCGAGCGTCTAAGAAAACAAACTAAGGCACGAACAAGAAGGACTAACACAAGGCACAACACGAACAAGGGGGTCGGAGGCCGTAGCCACCTATGTATGAGTCAATTGGTATGGCACCGCAAAGAATTATCCTTGGGACCATGACCAAAACTCGTCTATCAACAAGATAATGTGAAAGAGTTGACCAATTTATGCATAATGGGAGGAGGAAGAGTTCTTTGAGAGAACACCACTCCCCCTATGTCCATGCCTGCATCTAAACAAGATAACAAGTTGAGTATGGTGGGGGGTGCAAGGGTTCAAGTAGCATTGCTTGAATCAATGATATTTAGCTCATGCCTTAACTCGCGAAATCTTGCTTCATCCAACGGCTTCGTGAAGATATCTGCAAGGTTATCATGAGTGTTGACATAGTTGAGCTCGATCTCCCCTCGCCTAATGTGATCCCGGATGAAGTGATACCGAATCTCAATATGCTTCATCTTGAAGTGTTGCACCGGGTTGAGAGAAATCCTGATGGCACTTTCATTGTCACACCAAAGAGGCACTTTGTCACAAATGACACCGTAATCCTTTAAAGTTTGCCTCATCCATAAAAGTTGAGCACAACAACTACCGGCAGCCACATACTCCACTTCCGTGGACGAGAGAGACACACAACTTTGCTTCTTGGAAGACCAACTCACCAAAGAGCAGCCAAGAAATTGGCACCCTCTGGAAGTGGACTTCCTATCCACTTTGTCTCCCGCCCAATCCGAGTCTGAATAACCTACAAGCTTGAAGTTTGCTCCTCTTGGGTACCATAGCCAAAGTTTGGGGTATGAGCCAAATATCGAAAGATTCGTTTGACCTCCACATAGTGACTTTCCTTAGGTGCAACTTGAAACCGTGCACAAATTCCCACACTCAACATGATATCCGGTCTAGATGCACAAAGGTAAAGCAAGGAGCCAATCATGGAGCGATATACCTTTTGATCCACCGCTTTACCATTGGGATCAATGTCAAGTTGGCACTTGGTGGGCATGGGAGTGGACGCCGGCTTGACATCACTTAGCTTGAATCTCTTAAGCATGTCTTGAATGTATTTGGCTTGGTTGATGAAGGTTCCTTCTCTCCTTTGCTTCACTTCGAACCCGAGAAAGAACTTCAACTCTCCCATGGAAGACATCTCAAACTTTGAGGTCATGAGAGCGGCAAATTCCTCATTGAAAGCTTTGTTAGGAGAACCAAAGATAATATCATCAACATATAATTGGCACACAAACAACTCCCCTTTGACCTTCTTAGTAAAAAGAGTGGGTCGATTAGCCCAACTTCAAAACCACGGTCTTGTAGCAACTCGGTAAGGTGGTCATACCACACACGTGGGGCTTGTTTAAGGCCATATAGTGCCTTATCGAGTTGATACACATGATCGGGAAAGTAGGGATCCTCGAACCCGGGGGGTTGCTTGACATAATCCAATTCATTAATAGGACCATTAATAAAAGCACTCTTCACATCCATTTGTTGTAACTTAAAGTTATGATGATAAGCATATGCAATCAACATGCGAATGGATTCAAGACGAGCAACAGGAGCGAAGGTTTCACCGTAGTCGATACCCTCGACTTGGGAGTAACCTTGTGCTACCAAACGAGCCTTGTTGCGAATGATAATCCCATGAGCATCTTGCTTGTTCTTAAATATCCACTTGGTTCCAATGACATTATGGTTCACCGTCGGCCTTGGCACCAATCTCCGCACTTTGTTGCGCTCAAAGTTATTGAGTTCTTCATGCATGGCTTTGAGCCAATCCGGATCTTCGAGCGCCTCATAGACCTTGTGGGGTTCGACACAAGAGACAAACGCGTGATGTTCACAATAATTTGCTAATTGTCTACGAGTGCTTACCCCCTTTCTTAAGCTTCCAAGCACATTCTTCATAAGATGATCCTTGGTGGTGAGTTGAGGATGAAGGAAATATGCCCTAGAGGCAATAATAAAGTTATTATTTATTTCCTTATATCATGATAAATGTTTATTATTCATGCTAGAATTGTATTAACCGGAAACATAATACATGTGTGAATACATATACAAACATAGTGTCACTAGTATGCCTCTACTTGGCTAGCTCGTTGATTGAAGATGGTTAAGTTTTCTAACCATGTACATGAGTTGTCATTTCATTAATGGGATCACATCATTAGGAGAATGATGTGATTGACTTGACCCGTTTCGTTAGCTTAGCACTTGATCGTTTAGTTTGTTGCTATTGCTTTCTTCATGACTTATACATGTTCCTATGACTATGAGATTATGCAACTCCCGTTTACCGGAGGAACACTTTGTGTGCTACCAAACGTCACAACGTAACTGGGTGATTATAAAGGTGCTCTAC
This sequence comes from Triticum dicoccoides, assembly GCF_002162155.2. NCBI lineage: Eukaryota > Viridiplantae > Streptophyta > Magnoliopsida > Poales > Poaceae > Triticum > Triticum dicoccoides. The sequence goes on from NC_041388.1 coordinate 537,795,714, forward strand.
AGGTGTCTCCAAAGGTACATGTTAGGTTGGCGTATTTCGACATTAGGATTTGTCATTCCGATTGTCAGAGAGGTATCTCTGGGCCCTCTTGGTAATGCACATCACTTAAGCCTTGCAAGCAATGCAACTAATAAGTTAGTTGCAAGATGATGTATTACAGAACGAGTAAAGAGACTTGCCGGTAACGAGATTGAACTAGGTATTGAGATACCGACGATCGAATCTCGGGCAAGTAACATACCAATGACAAAGGGAACAAACGTATGTTGTTATGCGGTCTGACCGATAAAGATCTTCGTAGAATATGTAGGAGACAATATGAGCATCTAGGTTCCGCTATTGGTTATTGACCGGAGACGTGTCTCGGTCATGTCTACATTGTTCTTGAACCCGTAGGGTCCGCACGCTTAACGTTACGATGATAGTTTCATTATGAGTTTATATATTTTGATGTACCGAAGGTTGTTCGGAGTCCCGGATGTGATCACGGACTTGACAAGGAGTCTCGAAATGGTCGAGACATAAAGATCGATATATTGGACGACTATATTTGGACACCAGAAAGGTTCCGGGTGAGATTGGGACAATACCGGATCATCGGGAGGTTATCGAAACCCCCCAGGAGGTATATGGGCTTTATTGGGCCTCAGTGGAAAGGAGGGGAAAGGAGCAAGGGAGGGGGCGCCCCCCCCCAAGCCCAATCCGAATTGGGAGGGGGCCGGCCCCCCCTTTCCTTCCTCCCTCCTTCCTCTTCCTTCCCTCTCCTACTCCTAATAGGAAAAAGGGGAGTCCTACTCCATGTGGGAGTTGGACTCCCCCCTAGGGCGCGCCACCCTCCTTGGCTGCCCCCCTCCTCCACTCCTTTATGTACGGGGGCAGGGGGCACCCCATAGACAACAATTGATCATTGATCTCTTAGCCATGTGCGGTGCCCCCCTCCACCATAATCCTCGATAATATTGTAGCGGTGCTTAGGTGAAGCCCTGCAATGGTAGAACATCAAGATCGTCACCACGCCGTCATGCTGACGGAACTCTTCCCCGACACTTTGCTGGATTGGAGTCCGGGGATCGTCATCGAGCTGAACGTGTGCTAGAACTCGGGGGTGCCGTAGTTTCGGTGCTTGATCAGTCGGGCCATGAAGACGTATGACTACATCAACCGCGTTGTGCTAACGCTTCCGCTTCCAGTCTACGAGGGTATGTAGACAACACTCTCCCCTCTCGTTGCTATGCATCACCATGATCTTGCGTGTGCGTAGGAATTTTTTTGAAATTACTACGTTCCCCAACAGTGGCATCCAAGCCTAGGTTTTATGCGTTGATGTTATGCACGAGTAGAACACAAGTGAGTTGTGGGCGATATAAGTCATACTGCTTACCAGCATGTCATACTTTGGTTCGGCGGTATTGTTGGATGAAGCGGCCCGGACCGACATTACGCGTACGCTTACGCGAGACTGGTTCTACCGACGTGCTTTGCACACAGGTGGCTGGCGGGTGTCAGTTTCTCCAACTTTAGTTGAACCAAGTGTGGCTACGCCCGGTCCTTGCGAAGGTTAAAACAGCACCAACTTGACAAACTATCGTTGTGGTTTTGATGCGTAGGTAAGAACGGTTCTTGCAAAGCCCGTAGCAGCCGCGTAAAACTTGCAACAACAAAGTAGAGGACGTCTAACTTGTTTTTGCAGGGCATGTTGTGATGTGATATGGTCAAGACATGATGCTAAATTTTAATTGTATGAGATGATCATGTTTTCTAACTGAGTTATCGGCAACTGGCAGGAGCCATATGGTTGTCGCTTTATTGTATGCAATGCAATTGCGCTGTAATGCTTTACTTTATCACTAAGAGGTAGCGATAGTCGTGGAGGCATAAGATTGGCGAGACGACAACGATGTTACAATGGTGATCAAGGTGTCGCGCCGGTGACGATGGTGATCATGACGGTGTTTCGAAGATGGAGATCACAAGCACAAGATGATGATGGCCATATCATATCACTTATATTGATTGCATGTGATTTATCTTTTATGCATCTTATCTTGCTTTGATTGACGGTAGCATTATAAGATGATCCCTCACTAAATTATCGAAGTATAAGTGTTCTCCTTGAGTATGCACCATTGCGAAAGTTCTTCGTGCTGAGACACCACGTGATGATCGGGTGTGATAGGCTCTACGTTCAAATACAATGGGTGCAAAACAGTTGCACACGCGGAATACTCAGGTTTAACTTGACGAGCCTAGCATATAACAGATATGGCCTCGGAACACGAAGACCGAAAGGTCGAGCGTGAATCATATAGTAGATATGATCAACATATTGATGTTCACCATTGATACTACTCCATCTCACGTGATGATCGGACATGATTTAGTTGATTTGGATCACGTGATCACTTACAGGATTAGAGGGGTATCTTTCTAAGTGGGAGTTCTTAAGTAATATGATTAATTGAACTTAAATTTATCATGAACTTAGTACCTGATAGTATCTTGCTTGTCTATGTTTGATTGTAGATAGATGGCTCGTGTTGTTGTTCCATTGAATTTTAATGCGTTCCTTGAGAAAGCAAAGTTGAAAGATGATGGTAGCAATTACACGGACTGGGTCCGTAACTTGAGGATTATCCTCATTGCTGCACAGAAGAATTACGTCCTGGAAGCACCGCTAAGTGCCAAGCCTGCTGCAGGAGCAACACCAGATGTTATGAACGTCTCGCAGAGCAAAGCTGATGACTACTCGATAGTTCAGTGTGCCATGCTTTATGGCTTAGAACTGGGTCTTCAATGACGTTTTGAACGTCATGGAGCATATGAGATGTTCCAGGAGTTGAAGTTAATATTTCAAGCAAATGCCCGGATTGAGAGATATGAAGTCTCCAATAAGTTCTACAGCTGCAAGATGGAGGAGAATAGTTCTGTCAGTGAGCATATACTCAAGATGTCTGGGTATCATAATCACTTGATTCAACTGGGAGTTAATCTTCTGGATGATAGCGTCATTGACAGAATTCTCCAATCACTACCACCAAGCTACAAAAGCTTCGTGATGAACTATAATATGCAAGGGATGAATAAGACTATTCCTGAGCTCTTCGCAATGCTAAAAGCCGCGGAGGTAGAAATCAAGAAGGAGCATCAAGTGTTGATGGTCAATAAGACCACCAGTTTCAAGAAAAAGGGCAAAGGGAAGAAGAAAGGGAACTTCAAGAAGAACAACAAACAAGTTGCTGCTCAGGAGAAGAAACCCAAGTCTGGACCTAAGCCTGAGACTGAGTGCTTCTACTGCAAGCAGACTGGTCACTGGAAGCGGAACTGCCCCACGGATAAGAAGGATGGCAAAGTGAACAAAGGTATATGTGATATACATGTTATTGATATGTACCTTACTAATGCTCGCAGTAGCACCTGGGTATTTGATACTGGTTTTGTTGCTAACATTTGCAAGTCGAAACAGGGGCTACGGATCAAGCAAAGATTGGCTAAGGATGAGGTGACGATGCGCGTGGGAAATGGTTCCAAAGTCGATGTGATCGCGGTCGGCACGCTACCTCTACATCTACCTTCGAGATTAGTATTAGACCTAAGTAATTGTTATTTGGTGCCAGCGTTGAGCATGAACATTATATCTGGATCTTGTTTGATGCGAGACGGTTATTCATTTAAATCAGAGAATAATGGTTGTTCTATTTATATGAGTAATATCTTTTATGGTCATGCACCCTTGAAGAGTGGTCTATTTTTTATGAATCTCGATAGTAGTGATACACATATTCATAATGTTGAAATCAAAAGATGCAGAGTTGATAATGATAGTGCAACTTATTTGTGGCACTGCCGTTTAGGTCATATCGGTATAAAGCGCATGAAGAAACTCCATACTGATGGACTTTTGGAACCACTTGATTATGAATCACTTGGTACTTGCGAACCGTGCCTCATGGGTAAGATGACTAAAACGCCATTCTCCGGTACTATGGAGAGAGCAACGGATTTGTTGGAAATCATACATACAGATGTATGTGGTCCAATGAATGTAGAGGCTCGTGGCAGATATCGTTATTTTCTCACCTTCACAGATGATTTAAGCAGATATGGGTATATCTACTTAATGAAACATAAGTCTAAAACATTTGAAAAGTTCAAAGAATTTCAGAGTGAAGTTGAAAATCATCGTAACAAGAAAATAAAGTTTCTATGATCTGATCGTGGAGGAGAATATTTGAGTTACGAGTCTGGTCTACATCTGAAACAATGCAGAATAGTTTCGCAACTCACGCCACTCGGAACACCACAGCATAATGGTGTGTCCGAACGTCGTAATCATACTTTATTAGATATGGTGCGATCTATGATGTCTCTTACTGATTTACCGTTATCATTTTGGGGTTATGCTTTAGAGACGGCTGCATTCACGTTAAATAGGACACCATCAAAATCCGTTGAGACGACGCCTTATGAACTGTGGTTTGGCAAGAAACCAAAGTTGTCGTTTCTGAAAGTTTGGGGCTGCGATGCTTATGTGAAAAAGCTTCAACCTGATAAGCTCGAACCCAAATCGGAGAAATGTGTCTTCATAGGATACCCAAAGGAGACTGTTGGGTACACCTTCTATCACAGATCCGAAGGCAAAACTTTTGTTGCTAAATTCGGAGTTTTTCTAGAGAAGGAGTTTCTCTCGAAAGAAGTGAGTGGGAGAAAAGTAGAACTTGATGAGGTAATTGTACCTACTCCCTTATTGGAAAGTAGTACATCACAGAAACCGGTTTCTGTGACACCTACACCAATTAGTGAGGAAGCTAATGATAATGATCATGAAACTTCAGATCAAGTTACTACCACCTCGTAGATCAACCAAAGTAAGATCCGCACCAGAGTGGTATGGTAATCCTGTTCTGGAAGTCATGCTACTAGATCATGATGAACCTACGAACTATGAAGAAGCGATCAGATTCCGCCAAATGGCTAGAAGCCATGAAATCTGAGATGGGATCCATGTATGAGAACAAAGTGTGGACTTTGGTTGACTTGCCCGTTGATCGGCAAGCAATTGAGAATAAATGGATCTTCAAGAAGAAGACTGACACTGACGGTAATGTTACTGTCTATAAAGCTCGACTTGTTGCAAAAGGTTTTCGACAAGTTCAAGGGATTGACTATGATGAGACCTTCTCACCCGTAGCGATGCTTAAGTCTGTCCGAATTATGTTAGCAATTGCCGCATTTTATGATTATGAAATTTGGCAAATGGATGTCAAAACTGCATTCCTGAATGGATTTCTGGAAGAAGAGTTGTATATGATGCAACCAGAAGGTTTTGTCGATCCAAAGGGAGCTAACAAAGTGTGCAAGCTCCAGTGATCCATTTATGGACTGGTGCAAGCCTCTCGGAGTTGGAATAAACGCTTTGATAGTGTGATCAAAGCATTTGGTTTTGTACAGACTTTTGGAGAAACCTGTATTTACAAGAAAGTGAGTGGGAGCTCTATAGCATTTCTGATATTATATGTGGATGACATATTGTTGATTGGAAATAATATAGAATTTCTGGATAGCATAAAGGGATACTTGAATAAGAGTTTTTCAATGAAAGACCTCGGTGAAGCTGCTTACATATTGGGCATTAAGATCTATAGAGATAGATCAAGACGCTTAATTGGACTTTCACAAAGCACATACCTTGACAAGGTTTTGAAGAAATTCAAAATGGATCAAGCAAAGAAAGGGTTCTTGCCTGTGTTACAAGGTGTGAAGTGGAGTAAGACTCAATGTCCGACCACCGCAGAAGATAGAGAGAAAATGAAAGATGCTCCCTATGCTTCAGCCATAGGCTCTATCATGTATGCAATGTTGTGTACCAGACCTGATGTGTGCCTTGCTATAAGTCTAGCAGGGAGGTACCAAAGTAATCCAGGAGTGGATCACTGGACAGCGGTCAAGAACATCCTGAAATACCTGAAAAGGACTAAGGATATGTTTCTCATATATGGAGGTGACAAAAGAGCTCATCATAAATGGTTACGTTGATGCAAGCTTTGACACTAATCCGGACGATTCTAAATCGCAAACCGGATACGTATTTTTACTAAACGGAGGAGCTGTCAGTTGGTGCAATTCAAAACAAAGCGTCGTGGCGGGATCTACATGTGAAGCAGAGTACATAGCTGCTTCGGAAGCAGCAAATGAAGGAGTCTGGATGAAGGAGTTCATATCCGATCTAGGTGTCATACCTAGTGCATCAGGTCCAATGAAAATCTTTTGTAACAATACTGGTGCAATTGCCTTGGCAAAGGAATCCAGATTTCACAAGAGAACCAAGCACATCAAGAGACGCTTCAATTCCATTCGGGATTTAGTCCAAGTGGGAGACATAGAAATTTGCAAGATACATACGGATCTGAATGTTGCAGACCCGCTGACTAAGCCTCTTCCACGAGCAAAACATGATCAGCACCAAGGCTCCATGGGTGTTAGAATCATTACTGTGTAATCTAGATTATTGACTCTAGTGCAAGTGGGAGACTGAAGGAAATATGCCCTAGAGGCAATAATAAAGTTATTATTTATTTCCTTATATCATGATAAATGTTTATTATTCATGCTAGAATTGTATTAACTGGAAACATAATACATGTGTGAATACATAGACAAACATAGTGTCACTAGTATGCCTCTACTTGGCTAGCTCGTTGATCGAAGATGGTTAAGTTTCCTAACCATAGACATGAGTTGTCATTTGATTAACGGGATCACATCATTAGGAGAATGATGTGATTGACTTGACCCATTTCTTAGCTTAGCACTTGATCATTTAGTTTGTTGCTATTGCTTTATTCATGACTTATACATGTTCCTATGACTATGAGATTATGCAACTCCCGTTTACCGGAGGAACACTTTGTGTGCTACCAAACGCACAACGTAACTGGGTGATTATAAAGGTGCTCTACAGGTGTCTCCAAAGGTACATGTTGGGTTGGCGTATTTCGACATTAGGATTTGTCACTCCGATTGTCGGAGAGGTATCTCTGGGCCCTCTCGGTAATGCACATCACTTAAGCCTTGCAAGCAATGCAACTAATAAGTTAGTTGCAAGATGATGTATTACAGAACGAGTAAAGAGACTTGCCGGTAACGAGATTGAACTAGGTATTGAGATACCGACGATCAAATCTCGGGAAAGTAACATATCGATGACAAAGGGAACAAACGTATGTTGTTATGCGGTCTGACCGATAAAGATCTTCATAGAATATGTAGGAGCCAATATGAGCATCCAGGTTCCACTATTGGTTATTGACCGGAGACGTGTCTCGGTCATGTCTACATTGTTCTCGAACCCGTAGGATCCGCACGCTTAACGTTACGATGATAGTTTCATTATGAGTTTATATATTTTGATGTATCGAAGGTTGTTCGGAGTCCCGGATGTGATCACGGACTTGACGAGGAGTCTCGAAATGGTCGAGACATAAAGATCAATATATTGGACGACTATATTTGGACACCGGAAAGGTTCCGGGTGAGATTGGGACAATACCGGATCACCGGGAGGTTATCGGAACCCCCGGGAGGTATATGGGCCTTATTGGGCCTTAGTGGAAAGGAGGGGAAAGGAGCAAGGGAGGGGGCACCCCCCAAGCCCAATCCGAATTGGGAGGGGGCCGCCCCCCCTTTCCTTCCTCCCTCCTTCCTCTTCCTTCCCTCTCCTACTCCTAATAGGAAAAAGGGGAGTCCTACTCCCTGTGGGAGTTGGACTCCCCCCTAGGGCGCGCCACCCTCCTTGGCCGGCCCCCTCCTCCACTCCTTTATATACGGGGGCAGGGGGGCACCCCATAGACAACAATTGATCATTGATCTCTTAGTCGTGTGCGGTGCCCCCCTCGACCATAATCCTCGATAATATTGTAGCGGTGCTTAGGCGAAGCCCTGCAACGGTAGAACATCAAGATCGTCACCACGCCGTCGTGCTGACGGAACTCTTCCCCGACACTTTGCTGGATCGGAGTCCGGGGATCGTCATCGAGCTGAATGTGTGCTAGAACTCGGAGGTGCCGTAGTTTCGGTGCTTGATCGATCGGGCCGTGAAGACGTACGACTACATCAACCGCGTTGTGCTAACGCTTCCGCTTCCAGTCTACGAGGGTACGTAGACAACACTCTCCCCTCTCGTTGCTATGCATCACCATGATCTTGCATGTGCGTAGGAATTTTTTTGAAATTACTACGTTCCCCAATAGAGGAGCGGTCACTTGATCATCTTGAGCGACATCTTGAGGTTGTTCTTGATCTTAAACTTGCTCGGAGGAGAGAACTTGACCTTGGGCATCACTTGGTGTGTCAACACCGTCTTGAGCATGATCTTGCCCTTGGTCTTGTTCATGAGGATGAGGGCCTTCACTTTGTTCTTCGGAAGCGTGTGGGCCTTGGGTTGGTGATGGCTCCACTTGAGTGGAGCATTGTCCTTCTCCTCCGGCTACAAGGGGTTCCTCAACGGGTAGGATAAAACCAACACCCATTCTTCTTATGGCTTGAGGAGGAATTTCACCACCTACATCACAAGTGCCACTTTGCTCCACTTGGGAGCCGTTATTCTCATCAAACTCCATGTTACACGTCTCCTCAATAAGTCCCATGGATTTATTGAGGACATGGTAAGCATGAGAGTTTGTAGCATAACCAACAAATATGCCCTCATAAGCTCTAGCCTCAAATTTAGACAACCGAACACCTTTCTTGAGAATGGAACACTTACACCCGAACACCCGAAAGTACTTGAGGTTGGGCTTGTTACCGGTGAGTATCTCATATGGAGTCTTGTTCAAGCCCTTGCGGAGGTAGAGCCGATTGGATGCATGACATGCGGTGTTAATGGCTTTGGCCCAAAAGTTGTACGGAGACTTGAACTCCGCCATCATGGTCCTTGCTGCATCCATCAATGTCTGGTTCTTCCTCTCCGCAACACCATTTTGTTGAGGGGTGTAGGGTGCGGAATATTGATGCTTGATCCCCTCATCACTAAGAAACTCATCCAAGGTGTAGTTCTTGAACTCGGTGCCGTTGTCACTTCTTATTGTCAAGATCTTTGCATTGTGTTGACGTTGTGCTTCATCTGCAAAGTCAATGACGGTTTGTTGGGTCTCGCTCTTCCTCTTGAAGAAATACACGCAAGTATATCTTGAGTAGTCATCCACAATCACCAAGCAATACTTCCTACCCCCAAGACTATCAAAGGATGGAGGCCCAAAGAGATCCAAGTGAAGGAGCTCCAAAGGCCTCTTTGAGTAAATGATAGTCGTGGGAGGGTGAGCCTTCTCATGTAGCTTTCCTTCGATACAAGCACTGCAAGCACGATCTTTAGCAAAACTAACATCCGTTAGTCCACGGACATGGTCCCCCTTGAGAAGACTTTGCAGAGATCTCATATTGACATGGGCTAAACGGCGATGCCAAAGCCATACCACATCAACTTTAGCCATTAGGCATGTCGCGGTCTTAGTGGGTCGCTCTGAAAAGTTAATCACATATAGACCGTTCTTGACATGCCCAACAAAGGCTACTTTAAGAGTCTTGCTCCACAAGAGGGCCACGGTATCAATATCAAAGAAAGTGGCAAAGCCCATGATTGCAAGTTGACAAACGGAAAGTAAATTGTATGCAAGGGACTCAACAAGCATGACCTCCTCGATCGTGAGATCATGAGAGATGACAACCTTGCCAAGTCCCAATACCTTAGAAGATGAGGCGTCACCCCACTCAACATTGGTGGGCATAGATGGAATCTCGTGCACGTCCACCACCAAGTCCTTGCTTCCGGTCATATGATTTGTAGCTCCGTTATCGAGCAACCATGATCCCCCACCGGAAGCAAACACCTACAAGAGATCAATGCTTGGTTTTAGGTACCCATTTTGTAATGGGTCCTTTTATGTTAGTAACAAGGGTCTTAGGAACCCAAATAGACCATTCAATGTACTCATGAGGAGAACCAACAAATTTGGCATAGACATGCCCATCACTAGCACGACATAACACATAAGAAGGATTAAAGTCACCGGCTTGGTTGGGAGGGGTGGTATTGCCCTTTTTGACATTGCTACCCTTCGCATTGTTCTTCTTCTCCTTGGAAGCACTCTCTCCCTCCTTCACAAAAGTTTGCTTGAGAGGAGGAGGTCGTTTGGTCTTGTTATCCTTCTTCTTGTTCTTGGGGTTGGGCGCGAACCTAATCCCCTCCTTGGCCACAACTTCCTTTTGATTTCTCAAAAGGTCGTTTAGGTTCTTCTCCCCTTGTATGCATGACACAAGGCCTTTCTCAAGTTGCTCCTTCAACTTAAAATTCTCCTCAATAAGATGCACATGCTCACAACAAGGGTTAGTAGCACTTGCATTATCAATTAATAGCATACGAGGGAATGTGGCTTTCTCCTTGGTTAGCTTTACTTGGAGTTGATCATGAGACTCTTTGAGGCTAGCATGAGCACCCTTCAAGACCTTGTGAGCCTTGTCAAGTAGATCAAACTCCTCTTTGAGTCTAACAAGATCAACCCCAAGTTTGGCCTTCTCGGAGTTTAGCACACGAGAAACAACGATAGCATGATCAAGATCTTTCTTTAACTTAGCATGATCATCGTTGTGTGACTCCTCAAGAGCCAAACGAAGACCACACTCTTCCTCAAGAGCATGTGAAAGATCCGAGATCTCATCGGCATAGTCACGACTATGCCCCTCCATCTTGGAGATGGTATCTTCATGAGACTCGATCACGTCATTGGCTTCACCAAGTTGTTCCAAGTGAGCAACAAAATGCTTCTTGGATTTACCCTTGAGTTTACCCATAAAGGACTCAAACTCATTTTCTTCCACATTAGATCCCTCACATTTGTCAATGAAATCCGTCAAGGAAGGATTATTAATGATGGTAGTTTTGATGTTGGGAGTTACCTTGTTGGTGGATTTAGCCATGAGGCACTTGGCGGTGATGGTCTCATTGGGTGAGTCGAAGAGAGATATTCATGGAGTTTTTGCAATGGCAACGGAGGCCATGGCAACCGACTCACCATCTTCATCATCATCGTCATCCTCATGGTACTCTTCTTGAACCACCAATGCCTTGTGAGGGGTTTTCTTGATAAAGTTGCTCTTGTTGAGGAAGGACTTGGCTTTGTCCTTTCGAATGAGCCTGCCACCATTGTCTTCCCTCTTCTCATACGGGCACTCCGCAACAAAATGACTCACATTGCCACAGTTGTAGCAAGTCCTTACACGTTGCTTGCTCTTCGTGCCACTTGAGTTGTTCTTGTTGAAGTTTGGCCTTGAGTTTTTCTTACTCCAAAATTGCCTTGACGCAAGTGCCATGTGTTCATGATATGCATGCTTTGTATCTTCGGGATTGCTTTCCTCTTCTTCCTTTTCTTCTTCTTCAACGCAAACCTTGGCCTTCAATGCAAGGTTGAGCTTCTTTGCCCTTTGAGAACGAAGCACCGCATTGTTGGCGGTCTTGTCCAAGATGTTCATGGCCACAAACTCATCCAACACTTCGCTTGAGGTCAAAGTGTGGAAGTCCGGCCTTTGACGAATGACGGAGGACATGGCCTTGTGGTAGGGCATCATTGCCTTGAGGAATTTGCGCTTGATCCAATTGTCATCCGTGTCCTTGCTCCCGTGATCTCGGAGTGAGACCGTGAGTTTTGTTACTCTCCGATAAAGCTCACGAGGTTCTTCATCTTCTTTCATTGCAAACTCATCAGCTTCATCTTGCACCACTTCATAGTTGGAGCGTTGAATGCTTACGCTTCCCCGGTAGAGCGAGACAACACAAAGCCATGCGTCTTTGGCCAAGGCGAAGGGCCAAAGATGAGGTAGATCTTCGGGTGGAATTGCATCTTGAATGATGAAGAGAGCATTCTCATTGAATTGATTATCCGCGGCTTCTTGAGGAGTGAAGTTGCTTGGATCATGCGGATGGAAACCTTCTTCAATGATTCTCCAAAGATTAGTGTTCACATGATTTAAATGACGCTTAAAGCGGTAGACCCAAGAATCAAAGTCCTCATTTTTCACAATCTTAGGGGGAGGACCGGCATGATTCAAATGAGTGGAAGGAACCGGTCCACCATAAACAAGTGGTGGTTCCACATGAGCAAAGATGTCGGTGCCATTTTTACCACTAGAAGAAGGAGCCTTTTCACTACTAGCTTCCCCCTTGTCGGAGATAGCATCCGTCACCTTGTCGGTGGGATCACCCACTTTCAACGGTGCGGTGGATAGTTTAAGCCCTTCAAGGAATTTAGTAAACATGCTTTCAACCTCGGTCATTATGGAGGTTTTCAATGTCTCCAAGGCCACATTGAACTCCTCACGAGAGACCGAGGTTCCCCCATCGCCCGTAGACGAGATCGGATTCACACCGAAGTGTTCCTCCACACCGTCTACGGTATCAACCATACTCTTCGGATGACAAAGTCCTTAATAAAGAGACGAGGCTCTGATACCAATTGAAAGGATCGATATAGTTGACTAGAGGGGGGGTGAATAGGCAACTAACAATTTTTAGCTTTTCTTTACCAAACTAAACTTTGCATAAAAGTAGGTTGTCTAGATATGCAACTAGGTGAGCAACCTATATGATGAAACACACACAAGCACACAAGAAAGCAAGGAAAGTAACACAAGTAAGCTTGCAAAAGTAAAGGGACGAGATGACCAAAAGTGGAGCCGGTGAAGACGAGGATGTGTTATCGAAGTTCCTTCCTTTTGAGGGGAAGTACGTCTCTGTTGGAGCGGTGTGGAGGCACAATGCTCCCCAAGAAGCCACTAGGGCCACCGTATTCTCCTCACGCCCTCACACAATGCGAGATGTCATGACTCCACTATTGGTGCCCTTGAAGACGGCGACCGAACCTTTACAAACAAGGTTGGAGCTCTCTCCAGAACTTAATTGGAGGCTCCCAACGAAACCACGAAGCTTCACCACAATGGAATATGGCTCAGAGGTGACCTCAGCCGTCTAGGGTGCTCAAACACCCAAGAGTAACAAAATCCACACAAGAAAGTATGGGGGAAGCAAATATCCTTTGGTGGAAGTGTAGATCTAGGTCTCCTCCTTCAATCCCTAGCAAATCAACAAGTTTGAGTGCCTAGAGAGAGAGAGATCGGGCAAGAGAGCTTGAGGTGCATTAATGGTGGAGTGAGAGAGGTCAAAGGTCAGAGTGGTAGGTAGGAGAAGCACCCTTATATAGCAACCCTAAAATTTCAGTCGTTACAGCGTTTTTAGCACTGCAGCGGTACAACCGGTCCTTGTCCCGGTACAACCGGGACTCACGGTGTATCTGCAGAACCCTACCAGGCGGTACAACCAGGCCAGCAGGCGGTAGTACCGGTTAAGAAAATAACCGGACTAACCGCCTAGCCACCGCACAACTACCGCATCAAAACAGAAGCTTGACCGATACTTGGGCGGTGCATGGTCGGAATAACCGCATGGTCTTGAGCTCTTGGGCGGCTAAGTTCTGAGCGGAAGAACCGCTCAGACCACCGGTGGTACCGGTTATCAAGGAACGACCGGACCAACCGGGCCACTACCGCCCAAGAACCGCATCAAACCAGAACCTTGAGCGGTACTTGAGCGGTGCATGGCCGGAACCACCGTCCTAGCTTTTGCAGAGCATGGTGGCGGTACCACCGCCCAGAAGCAGTGGTACAACCGCTCGATCAAAGCTGGAGAGCGTCAAGAACCAGCGGTACAACCGCTCCAGAGAGCGGTACAACCGCTGGGAAGTAACAGTGAGCATAAGAAGATAAGGGAAGAGATAAGGGAAACTCTCTCTCTCTCTCACCTGAGAAAGACAAAGGAGGGGTGAGGAAGGTGTATGTGAATAGATTCCCCCAGTTCTTTCTAATGAGGATTCCCTCTTGATAGTACGGGTTCCCTACGACCAAAGAGATAAAAAGCATAGAGGACTCCGTCTTCGATCTTTTCCTACGAGAGAGAATAGCTTTCCGATGTAGGCCTAAGCATCGAGAACCTGAAGCATTTAGCACAAGATTAGACCAACAAAGGGTTGTCATCATCATCCAAAACATAAAGTAGGGAAATGCCCTTTCAAAAGTTTTTTTGCTAATATCATCTATTTTGCATGTGTGTGTGTTGCATGTGATACGTCTCCAACGTATCTATAATTTTTGATTGCTCCAGGCTATATTATCTACTGTTTTGGACTATATTGGGCTTTATTTTCCACTTTTATATTATTTTTGGGACTAACCTATTAACCGGAGGCCCAGCCCAGAATTGTTGTTTTTGCCTATTTCAGTGTTTCAGATAAACCGAATATCAAATGGAGTCCAAACGGAATAAAATCTTCAGGAACGTGATTTTCTCACCGAACGTGATCCAGGAGACTTGGACCCTACTGCAAGGAAGCAAAGAGGTGCTCACGAGGGTAGGGGGCGCCCCCCCTAGGGCGCGCCCCCTACCTCGTGGGCCCCTCGGTGCTCCATCGACGTACTCCTTCCTCCTATATATACACACGTACCACCAAACGATCAGGAGAGGAGCCAAAAACCTAATTCCACCACCGCAACTTTCTATATCCATGAGATCCCATCTTGGGGCCTGTTCCGGAGCTCCGCCGGAAGAGGGCCGTCATCACGGAGGGCTTCTACATCATCATAGCCTCTCCGATGAAGTGTGAGTAGTTTACCTCAGACCTTCGGGTCCATAGTTAGTAGCTAGATGGCTTCTTCTCTCTCTTTGAATCTCAATACAAAGTTCTCCCCCTCTCTCGTGGAGATCTATTCAATGTAATCTTCTTTTTACGGTGTGTTTGTTGAGACCGATGAATTGTGGGTTTATGATCAAGTATATCTATGAATAATATTTGAATCTTCTCTGAATTCTTTTATGTATGATTGGTTATCTTTGCAAGTCTCTTCGAATTATCCGTTTGGTTTGGCCAACTAGATTGGTAGTTCTTGCCATGGGAGAAGTGCTTAGCTTTGGGTTCAATCTTGCGGTGTCCTTCCCCAGTGACAGAAGGGGCAGCAAGGCACGTATTGTATAGTTGCCATCGAGGATAACAAGATGAGGTTTATTTCATATTGCATGAATTTATCTCTCTACATCATGTCATCTTGCTTAAGGCGTTACTCTGTTTTTAACTTAATACTCTAGATGCATGCTGGATAGCGGTCGATGAGTGGAGTAATAGTAGTAGATGCAGAATCGTTTCGATCTACTTGTCACGGACGTGATGCCTATATACATGATCATGCCTAGATATTCTCATAATTATGCACAATTCTATCAATTGCTCAACAGTAATTTGTTCACCCACCGTAGAATACTTATACTCTTGAGAGAAGCCACTAGTGAAACCTATGGCCCCCGGGCCTATTCTCATCATATCAATCTCCATCACTTTTATATTGTTTTGCTATTTACTTTGCCTTTACTTTTTACTTTGCATATTTATATCAAAAATACCAAAAATATTCTATCTATCAGATCTCACTCTCGTAAGTGACCTGAAGGGCTTGACAACCCCTAATCGCGTTGGTTGCGAGTAGTTATCGTTTTGTGCAGGTACGAGGGACTTGAGTGTGACCTCCTATTGGATTGATACCTTAGTTCTCAAAAACTGAGGGAAATACTTACGCTACTCTGCTGCATCATCCCTTCCTCTTCGGGGAAAACCAACGCAAGCTCAAGACGTAGCAGCATGCATTATGAGTCCCCGTATTCGCTTGTGGGCTAGGAAAGAGACACGACGGCACTCGCTTGGTCAAGCATGTGATTAGTTGGAAAAATAATTATTCAGTTTTGCTAAAGCACATCTAGATGTGCCATAATTCACAAGTATTGCACATTTAAATTCTATGTCTATTTTATGTGGAGATTTATGTGCATTTTTTAGCTTGATTGTGTCACTTAGATGTGCAATAACTAGGGCACATCTAGATGTGCCCTAGACAAACCCATAATCATTCTGCATTTTGGATTAAATTCAAAATGGTTGTAAAATAAATGATAACGTGGTAGTAGAAAAATCTTCAGGCAACTTTTAAAAATATTGATAATGTTCATGACACTTAAACAGTGTTTATGCAATGTAAACAAAATGTTTGTGTAATTAAAAAAATGTTTTGTACCATTTGAAAAGATGTATGTGACAATTTAACGAAAATGTTCGCATGTTTCAAAAATAATGTTTGTGAAATTTTTAGAAAATATTTATACAATGTTTCACATAGTTGAAAAAATGCTTCCTATCAGTTAAAAAATGTTCAACGTGTATTTTAAAAATTGTTCAAGGCGTATTCAGAAAAAAATGTTCAAAAACATATATTTGAAAAATTATATTAATCATATATTTGAAAATGTTAAAAGTGGAAGAAAATGTTCCTAATGTATACGCAAACGTATAGTGTGTGTGAAAAAGTAGAAATAAAAAAATATATTTGAAAAACTATTAATCATGTATTTGGAAAATGTTCCTGATGTATAAAAAACATACAATGTGTATAAAAAAATATAAAATATTCCTAGTATACACAATTTTCTTTATGTAGACCCTTGGCCTTCTGGCACTTGGACATTGCGTTCTCCTCGACAGCCTCGTCGGGGTCCTTCATTAGGTTCTTATAGTAGTTAGGCGGCGCTTTATTGTTCACCGCCTGCTTCAACTTGGACTTGAGCACCTCCTCGTCCTGGAAGAGCTCATTCCAGCGGTCGCCCAGGTAGGCCTGCTCCTCCTGAAGCATGTGTTTCTCGTTTGTTATCTTGTTTGCCATACAGACCAACCTCAGCCTCAGTGCGTCATGGTTGGGGTTGTTAAGTGACTCGTTGAGGATGTCATTGTCCTCGTGGTTGAGGCCGCTCTTTAGATCATCGTCATTTTTGTTGAAATTAGCATTATTGCCATTGTTATTATTATTGTTCCCGTTGTTGTCACCATCGCCGCCTCCGCCATCGTTGTTGTTGCCTTCGCGGTTGTTGTTGTTCACTTGCCCATAGGCATGGCGGCAATCGGTAGGCTATCCGAGGATTCGCTAACTTCCTCGTCCATGTTGCCAACCTCACTCTAGCCGTTTGCGACGACCTCGGTTAACTTTTGAATGTTAGCAACAAGGTGGGTGGCGGGGGGGTCGAATAATCCGACCTTTCTGGGTGACTCCCATATCTGATCATAAACTGAAAGCTAGCTGTCTCAGATTGTGAGCCCCTGGATCCGATCTAACATCTTATTTAGGAAGGATTTCTCGTGTTCTTCCAGCGCTCGATTTTTCATCGGTGTCAATGGTAGTTTTTCCTAGGATCCAACCTGACATCGATTCGTGTTCTTCATGTGGGGCTAGATCCGCCGCTTGGCTCCCTAGTTGCATCGTCGAATCCGGGCTTATGGTCAGGTTTGACAAGGGGCTCTCGTACTCGTTTTGGGCCTGATTTGACATCTGGGCTAGGGCGAGCGTGTTGTGCCACTCCTTGATTTGGTCTGACACCCAGCTAGAGAAGACTAGCTCTCCGTGGGAATGCATGGTATACTCCAGGTTTCTGAATCTTATGATTCGTCTAGGAGAAAAGGTATTGACCTGGCGTAGGTGGCCGATCGAGTCAGCAAAAGGAGTGATGCTGCCGAAGACAATGATCTGGCATGACACAAAAGTCATGTGGACATCGATCTACTCTCCCATGTTGATCCCTATCAGATCCTTGTGGCTACTCGTCGAGGACCTGCGTGGGCCACCAATGACGGACTCGATTGCGGAATATCTCAGGTAGGGGGGGGGTCCCGAGCTAGTAGCCTTGACACGACGATAACAGAGAAACGAGGTTTTACCCAGGTCCGGGCTCTCCAAAGAGATAAAACCCTATGTCCTACTTGTGTTTTGTATTGATTTGTGATGGAGTATGAAGTACAAGTTGATCTACCACGGGATCCTTGTGTGTCTTCTATATGGAAGGTAAATGTGTTGCAGACGACCTCTAAATCTTTGAGTATGCGCCTTTGGGGACATTCCTTCTACACACCATGGGCCTCCTCGTCATGGCCCGCTGGTGAACTGACGTAGGGGTGCATAACCCGGCCCACCTGCCTGGGAGACGACAAAGTGAGTGGCCCCTAATCCGGGACACCATCAACCGGTCGATGGCCTATGGCGTACTGTACTAGGTCCGGATGCATTTGGGCATGGGCCCATAGTTGGGCTTCTCCATGGGCCTACATGGTGGGGATTACCTCGTTGACGTGTCATGTGGACCCACACACCATGCACCATGTTTGGTATTTTTAGAAAAATCTCCGCCTCACACATGTCTCCTACTTTATCTTCTCCTTTTCACCTTGCCACTGATGTATGGGATGCTTGCTGCCGCCATCGCACTTCTCATGGCGCCGCACCATAGGTGAACCAGACAAGGCTGCTTGTAGTGCGCTAGGTGGACCTTGTCGCTGCAACGCTGGGCTACGCATGCTGCAAGGTGACATCTTCCCCGGGCCATGGCTTACCCCCACCGTAATGCAAGGCCAACAACCGCGTACCTACCCTGCTCCAAGCTGCGGTGACACGCGACAATTCAAAACTTGGGTCCATGGATCCGCATCGGCAAGAGCCTGATGACGGGGGCGGTGGATGCTGGGACAACTTGGTGCCTGACAAAAAGGACCATCGAGGGGGTGCGGTGAGGCGGGCTTTGATGCTCGCACCAACGTCTGTCAGGGTTGGCAACGTCATTGGTGTTGTGCTCGTTGGGATGAAACGTCTTTCACTCATTGTCGCATATGCTACACTCGCACTAGTAGAAAATAGGGCTTTGGTTGAGGCCTGGCCAGCCCATTAGTCCCGGTTCAGCCAGGAATCAGGACCAATGGAGGCATACGTCCTGGTTCGTGAGCCCAAGGGGGCGCCCGGGACTCATGGGGCATTGGTCCCGGTTCATCTGGACCAATTGGTCCCCGTTCCACGAACCGGGACCAATGGTCCTCGCTCCTGGCCCACAGCCAATGGTCCCAGTTCGTGGCTAGAACCGGGACAGAGGGGGGCCTTTAGTCCCGGTTCCAGCCATGAACCGGGACCAATGAGGTGGCTATATATACCCCCTCGCCCGCGAGCAGAGCACTCCACTGCTCTGTTTTTCTGGCCGGCGAGGGGAGAACTTTGTGGTGCTCTTGCTCACCTCCTATGCACATGTGGTGTTTGACGAGATGCCCGAGCCATGCTAGTTAAGCCATTGGTCAAGGCTCATGCTCTTAAGAAGATGACAGATCTATTCAGGAGGTGGAAGAATGAGCTGAAAACAACGTTTGTCGACAAAGAAAAGACTCCAGAATTCACCAGCCGGTTTGAGAAGATCAGAGATCACTGGGACGCATTTGTGGCCCACAAGACATCGGACAAGAGTAAGAAGATGTCGACGACAAACAAGAAAATGCTGCGAAGAAGGAGCATCACCATCGCATGGGGTCAGGTGGCTGATGACCCACAAGTATAGGGGATCTATCGTAGTCCTTTCGATAAGTAAGAGTGTCGAACCCAACGAGGAGCAGAAGGAAATGATAAGTTGTTTTCAGCAAGGTATTCTCTCCAAGAACTGAAATATCGGTAACAGATAGTTTTGTGATAAGGTAATTGGTAACGATGAAAGGATCGAGAAGAGGTGTCTAGAGGGGGGTTGATTAGACACTAAGTGCCAAAAGTTGCAGTTTTTAATATTCTTAAGTTTAAGTGGAGTTTAAGCACAAGTTTAACAAACACAATACATATCAAGCAAGCATGCAATGAGTATATGAGCAGCGGAAAGTAAAGCATGCAACTTGCAAGAATGTAAAGAGAAGGGCTTGGAGTATTCAAATGCAATTGGAGACACGGATGTTTTTGTCGTGGTTCCGATAGGTGGTGCTATCGTACATCCATGTTGATGGAGACTTCAACCCACGAAGGGTAACGGTTGCGCGAGTCCACGGAGGGCTCCACCCACGAAGGGTCCACGAAGAAGCAACCTTGTCTATTCCATCATGGTCGTCGCCCACGAAGGACTTGCCTCACTAGCGGTAGATCTTCACGAAGTAGGCGATCTCCTTGCCCTTACAAACTCCTTGGTTCAACTCCACAATCTTGTTGGAGGCTCCCAAGTGACACCTAGCCAATCTAGGAGACACCACTCTCCAAGAAGTAACAAATGGGGTGTTGATGATGAACTCCTTGCTCTTGTGCTTCAAATGATAGTCTCCCCAACACTCAACTCTCTCTCAAAGGATTTGGATTTGGTGGAAAAGAAGATTTGAGTGGAAAGCAACTTGGGGAAGGCTAGAGATCAAGATTCATATGGTTGGAATGGAATATCTTGACCTCAACACAAGTGTAGGTGGTTCTCTCTCAAAAAATGTGTATTGGAAGTGTAGGTATGTTCTGATGGCTCTCTCCACAAATGAAGAGTGGGTGGAGGGGTATATATAGCCTCCACACAAAATCTAACCGTTACACACAATTTTCCAAACTCGGTGGGACCGAATGGTTAAACTCGGTCGGACTGATTCAGCAAACTTAGTGACCGTTAGGATTTTCGTTGGGACTGAGATGCAACTCGGTAGGACCGATATGGTTAGGGTTAGGGCATAACGTAATCTCGGTGTGACCGATTACACAAACTCGGTGGGACCGATTTTGGTAATAAGCTAACCAGAGAGTTGGTCAGGCAAACTCGGTGAGACCGATTACACAAACTCGGTGGGACCGATTTTGGTAATAAGCTAACCAGAGGGTTTGCATTGTAATCTCGGTAGTACCGATTGCTCAAACTCGGTGAGACCGATTTTGGTAATGGACATACACAGAGAGATTACAATCCCATCTCGGTGAGACCGAGATCCCTATCGGTGAAACCGATTTGCTAGAGTTTGTGGCAGTGGCTATGACATTTGAAACTCGGTGGCGCCGGATAGATAGAATCGGTGGGGCCGAGTTTGACTTTTGGTTTAGGTCATATGTGGATGCGGGAAGGTAGTTGAGGGTTTTGGAGCATATCACTAAGCACTTTGAGCAAGCAAGCCATTAAGCAACACCTTATCCCCTCTTGATAGTATTGGCTTTTCCTATAGACTCAATGTGATCTTGGATCACTAAAATAGAAAATGTAGAGTATTGATCTTAAAGCTTGAGCCAATCCTTTGTCCTTAGCATCTTGAAGGGGTTCCACATCCTCTAGTCCATGCCACTCCATTGTTGTACTTATCTGAAACATACTAGGTAAAAGTGTTAGTCCAACAAGAGATATGTTGACATTAATTACCAAAACCACCCAGGGAGCACTTGTGCTTTCAAACGAGTAGCAAGTAATAAAAGTAAATAAGGTGCAGCAAGATGGCCGAATCCTTTTTGTAGCAAAGGACAAGTCTGGACAAGCTCTTATATGAAGGAAAGCGCTCCCGAGGACACATAGGAATTTATCGTCAAGCTAGTTTTCATCACGATCATATGATTCGCGTTCGGTACTTTGAAAATCTAATATGTGGGTGGACCGATGCTTGGGTACTGTCCTTACTTGGACAAGCATCCCACTTATGATTAACCCCTATTGCAAGCATCTGCAACTACAACAGAAGTATTAAGGTAAACCTAACCATAGCATGAAACATATGGATCCAAATCAGCCCCTTACGAAGCAATGCATAAACTAGGGTTTAAGATTTTGTCACTCTAGCAACCCATCATCTACTTATTACTTCCCAATGCCTCCCTCTAGGCCCAAACAATGGTGAAGTGTCATGTAGTCGACATTCACATGACACCACTAGAGGGATGACAACATACATCTCATCAAAATATCGAACGAATACCAAATTCACATGACTACTAATAGCAAGACTTCTCCCATGTCCTCAGGAACAAACGTAACTACTCACAAAGCATATTCATGTTCATAATTAGAGGGTTATTAATATGCATAATGGATCTGAACATATGATCTTCCACCAAGTAAACCAACTAGCTTCAACTACAAGGAGTAATCAACACTACTAGCAACCCACAGGTACCAATCTGAGGTTTGGATACAAAGATTGGATACAAGAGATGAACTAGGTTTGAGATGAGATGGTGCTGGTGAAGATGTTGATGGAGATTGAGCCCCTCCCGATGAGAGGATCGTTGGTGATGACGACGGTGATGATTTCCCCCTCCCGTAGGGAAGTTTCCCCGGCAGAACAGCTCCGCCAGAGCCCTAGATTGGTTCCGCCAAGGTTCCGCCTCATGGCGGCGGAGTCTCGTCCCGAAAGCTTGCTTATGATTTTTTTCCTCGATGAAAGACTCCATATAGCAGAAGATGGGCATCGGAGGGCCACTAGTGAAGGAAATATGCCCTAGAGGCAATAATAAAGTTATTATTTATTTCCTTATATCATGATAAATGTTTATTATTCATGCTAGAATTGTATTAACCGGAAACATAATACATGTGTGAATACATAGACAAACAGAGTGTCACTAGTATGCCTCTACTTGACTAGCTCGTTGATCAAAGATGGTTCTGTTTCCTAACCATAGACATGAGTTGTCATTTGATTAACGGGATCACACCATTAGGAGAATGATGTGATTGACTTGACCCATTCCGTTAGCTTAGCACTTGATCGTTTAGTTTGTTGCTATTGCTTTCTTCATGACTTATACATGTTCCTATGACTATGAGATTATGCAACTCCCGTTTACCGGAGGAACACTTTGTGTGCTACCAAACGTCACAACGTAACTGGGTGATTATAAAGGTGCTTTACAGGTGTCTCCGAAGGTACTTGTTGGGTTGGCGTATTTCGAGATTAGGATTTGTCACTCCGATTGTCGGAGAGGTATCTCTGGGCTCTCTCGGTAATGCACATCACTTAAAGCCTTGCAATCATTGCAACTAATGAGTTAGTTGCGGGATGATGTGTTACGAAACGAGTAAAGAGACTTGCCGGTAACGAGATTGAACTAGGTATTGAGATACTGACGATCGAATCTCGGGCAAGTAACATACCGATGACAAAGGGAACAACGTATGTTGTTATGCGGTTTGACCGAGAAAGATCTTCGTAGAATATGTGGGAGCCAATATGAGCATCCAGGTTCCACTATTGGTTATTGACTGGAGACGTGTCTCGGTCATGTCTACATTGTTCTCGAACCCGTAGGGTCCGCACGCTTAAGGTTTCGATGACAGTTATATTATGAGTTTATGAGTTTTGATGTACCAAAGGAGTTCGGAGTCTCGGATGAGATCGGGGACATGACGAGGAGTCTCGAAATGGTCGAGACGTAAAGATCGATATATTGGACGACTATATTCGGACATAGGAAAGATTCCGAGTGATTCGGGTATTTTTCGGAGTACCGGAGAGTTGCGGGAATTCGCCGGGGAGTATATGGGCCTTATTGCGCCATACGGGAATAGAGGAGAGAGGCCAAAAGGAAGGAGGCGCACGCCCCCTCTGGTCCGAATTGGACAAGGGGTGCAGCGCCCTTTTCCTTGTTCCTCTCCCCCTCTTTCCTTCTCTCCTACTCCAACAAGGGAATGAGGAGTCCTACTCCCGGTGGGAGTAGGACTCCCCCCTTGGCGCGCCCTCCTCCTAGGCCGGCCGCCTCCCCCCTTGCTCCTTTATATACAGGGGCAGGGAGGCACCTCTAGACACACAAGTTGATCAAGTCGATCGTCTCTTAGCCGTGTGCGGTGCCCCCTCCACCATAGTCCACCTCGATAATACTGTAGCGGTGCTTAGGCGAAGCCCTGCGTCGGTAGAACATCAATATTGTCACCACGCCGTCGTGCTGACGGAACTCTTCCCCAACATTCTGCTGGATCAGAGTCCGGGGATCGTCATCGAGCTGAACGTGTGCTAGAACTCGGAGGTGTTGTAGTTTCGGTGCTTGATCGGTCGGGCCGTGAAGACATACGACTACATCAACCGCGTTGTGCTAACGCTTCCGCTTTCGGTCTACGAGGGTACGTAGACAACACTCTCCCCTCTTGTTGCTATGCATCACCATGATCTCGCGTGTGCGTAGGAAAATTTTGAAATTACTACGTTCCCCAACAACCAGGGGGGCCACGAGGTAGGGGCGCGCGCCCAGGGGATACGGTAGGGCGCGCCCCCACCCTCGTGGCCAGGGTGTGGGCCCCCTCTGGTACTTCTTGTGCTCAGTATTTTTTATATATTCTGGAAATAACTTTCGTGAAGTTTTAGGACTTTTGGAGCTGTGCAGAATAGGTCTCTGATATTTGCTCCTTTTCCAGCCCATAATTTCAGCTACCGGCATTCTCCCTCTTTATGTAAACCTTGTAAAATAAGATAGAATAGGCATAAGTATTGTGACATAATGTGTAATAACAGCCCATAATGCAATAAATATCGATATAAAAGCATGATGCAAAATGGACGTATCAGTGGCTACCTCAAAGCCCGGCCGTTGTGGGAGAAGGCTAAGAATGACCTGCTTGATAAAGGGGTCGAACCAGAGACATTGCACTAGCCAGACCGTTCAAGGACTTGGTTCTTCGGGGTTGGGGGAACCTTGGACCCTGAAACAGGGAAGTGCGTTTGGACAAACAAGCAACTGCAAATACTCGTCATGAAGCTTCAGGAGTATATCGCCGCAGCGCAGCAAGGGATGTTCGTTCCCGACAGAGAGAACGACGAGCTCACAATGGCCCTCGGGAATCATGAGCACCCTGGACGGACACGAGGCATGCCAGGCCCCGTTTCGTGGAAGGCTGGGTTTCCCGACGCAGGCGGTTACAAAGGCCGGGAAGGAAGAGGAAAGTGGAGCATACCCAATTACAGGCGCTGCACGCAAGGGTACAAGCGCTAGAGGAACGAGAAACAGTTCACAGCCAGCGACCTGCCTAAGCTACCCCCGAAGCTACCCCGCCATCTCAGTGGAGAAGCAGCATGGCTTCCACCAAGCTGCTTTAGGAGCCTGCCTTCATGGCTCCTGCTAGCTACCCCGTGGATGCTATCACGGAGTCTCAACATTGCCACCTTATGACGCAATGGCAGAACTTCAAAGTCAAGGTGGCTGTTGGCTCTGTTGCACCTCCTGACCCCGGCGTAACTTTTCACTGCCGTCCAATTCTAGAAGGATATGCTGCTGTGATGGTGGATGAAATAATGGAGGGATTTGAGGAGCTCGAGCTTGACCACCCTACCGGTGAAGGAGGGACTCGGCTGGGTTGTGCTCTGAAGACTCCATGTCTATGGCGGAAGGAGCTCATCAACCTTCCGAACTGGACACCTCCGCCTCCTTCTCCTCCTCCGGCGAGTCAGGGAACTCTGCCTCCTCCTCCGGCGAGTGGTCAGGGCACTCTGCCTCCTTCTCCAGCGCATGGCGGCACTCCGCCTCCTTCTCTGCCTGCGCGCCCGAGCAGCCCGCCTCCTCGTACGCCTCGTGAGCAAGGGCGGAAGAGAGCCGCCGTCGCTCCGGCTGCTCCGGCGTGTCGTAGTCCTTATTCTTTGCCTCGTAAGCAAGGAAAGAAGACAGCCGCAACCGCTCCGTCCGCTCCGGCATCTGGCAGTACAGCCAGAGGTGGGAGGCAATACAGATTCGATCCATCTCTCAAGCCTCTAGAGAGATTACCATACAAGTTGACCGAGAAGGAAAACACGGAGATCTATCAAGCCCAAGTGAGGGAGTTCTTTGAAATGCAAAGAGCTAAGAAACATCCACCTCCGGAGGAGAAGATAGATCCGGTAAAGCAAATCGCACTATCGATGCCCTGAAGAAACCACCATCGTCTCTGCCGAAAACCAACTATGAGCGCATTATTGAAAGGTCATATATCGAAGCGGAGCGGTCGGGAAGTACTTGAAGTGATCGAAGGTTAGCAAAACGAAGAAGTGGGAAAATATTCCCCAGCTCTGCGAACAAGCGAATCAATCGTGCCCCCCGCTCAAGGTGTCTAGCGATATCATCGCCAATCATCTGGGGATCTTGCCTGGTACCAGTCATGCAGATTACATGCACGACGACGATGCACATTATGATATAATGGAGATGGACGGATTCAGATACCAGTACGGGAAGCCTCTCGTCAAAGATGGAAGTCCTCCTCTAACAACGATGATGCGAAGATTCCATGATTGGTACATGAAAACCTGCAGAGAGTCTGAGAAGGATACTTTGACGCTGAGAGTTAAAGAGGAGCACGACCTCGTTGGAATTGATCTGTTGTCTGTTCCATTTGAGGAGTTCTTCCAGTTTTTCAATCAAAAGGCCCTCGATAAATTAACGGTCACTTGCTAGTATATGTAAGTACTACTTCTGTCATTAAGTCTCTATATATAGCTCAGCTCTTTCATTGCATGTATATATAATTATCCTCACTATATTATGCAGATTGAAGATCGTCGAATGCAGAAAAGCACAAATCTATGATATTGGGTTCATTAACACAAATCTCATAGATGAATATACGGTTACATTTCATGCCAAAGAAACCGATGCCAACTTGCTACGATCGTTGGTAATAAATCAAAATAAAGATAAAATACTCTTTCCTTACAACTTCAAGTGAGTGTTACTGTCTTGTGCATATTCGGTTTCCCTTATTACTCGAGGTTATAATAATGTAATTTATGAGTTATGCATGCGTGCGCAGGTTCCACTATATTCTCCTAGAGATTAAACTTGAGCAGGGACTAGTAACCGTCTTAGACTCGAGACGAAAATCTCCCAAGGACTATGCGGACATGACTAAAATGCTCGAGAAGTAAGTTCAATCGATCATTATCGCACCATATAGGCAACTTTGTTCATTTTCTGATATCAAATAATTGTTTTCTTTGTCTCGCAGGATTTGGAAAGTATTCACCGCACAAGCTCCGGGACTGCCGGTGGAGCTGCGATAGACATACTCGAAAGTAAATAGTACTAGCTAGCTAGTTCCACGCATCTTCCGGTGATTCTAGCTACTTTCATCAATGCCATTTATAATGCTTCATTATCAGTTTGATTGACATTTATTTCTCGTAAAGTGCTTGTGGCAGGAATCCGAAAATAATTACTGTGGATACTACGTTTGTGACTTCATCTACAACGCGACTTGCAAAAAACCAGGGCTACTCTAAAATACAATTTGAAGTGCATAAGCAATAATATTCACAATTTCATTTTATTACCATCATTTGTGTTGAGTTTCATTCATATCTATGTATTTACCCCCTTCTTCAAATTAGATGTGGCAGATGCGGGATGAACTCCTACCGCAAGATCGCATGAAAGCAATTCAAGAGGAATTGGTGGGATTCTTTCTTGACCACGTTATCAATAAAGCCAAAGAATACCATGTGGAACTTGAGTTCAGATACTAGGGGATTGTAAGAGATCTTACATTGTATATATATATATATATGTAGCCAGCAGCGTCGGATAGATATACGAAAACTTGTTGTTCGACCAATCTCTCGGAGAAGGAGAGGTTGATCACTTCTCTCTGTATATGTTCATGACAATCTTCTGTACTTAATGGTTTCCTTTATTTGCTTACTAGCTAGCGTGTCGAGTCCTCTCTATACGTATAGTATGTAGCGTCCACCAAGCATGGAGATAATAGATGACACTTCTCTCTATTAGCTAGCTAACACAATATATGAAACCCCTAAATTAACCCTACAGAACCCCCCAAAACCCCCAACTCCTCTCCCCCCTTCAGAAAAAAAACAAAAACCCTAACCTCTGAACTGCCGACGCGTGGACGCATATTAGTCTCGGTTGGTGCTACCAACCGGGACAAAAGGCCCCCCTGCCTGGGCAAGCCACATCGGCCACGTGGAGGCCCATCTGTCCCTGTTGGTATAAGAACCGGGACTAAAGGTGTTGGGCTTTAGTACCGACCCTTTAATTCCGGTTGCCGAATCGGGATAAATGGGCCTTACGAACTGGGACAAATGAGCCTTTTTCTACTAGTGTCGTGAGGGTCGCTTCAATGCTTGTAGTCGTCGCTAGGTGGTTTACGGACCTAGATGTAAATTTTACTTCTATCTTATAAAAAACAGAGTTGGTGATGATGGTTTTCATGCCATCCTGCAATATAGGCCATCCGATTTATATCTGACGGATAGGAAGAAAACTATGATAATTTTGCAAAAAGATACTCACACCCCTCTCCACATTTGCAAATAAAGCATTCCCTCGTTCGTCCTTTTCTCCCACAAAATAAACTACTCATATAAATACATCTTGATATTCCGTGCAACGCATGTGCATCTTGCTAGTTAATTCTAGTGTTTTTTTTACTACTTTAATAGTTGATAATAGATTGAAAGTTTATGAAAAAAAGTATCGTGTTGCAACGAGGTTTGCAACATGATCGTATTGAGACGAGGTTTGCAACATGGTCGTACTCCCGAGCTGGCCAATCTTTTCTCTCATGGTCAGCCGACGGATGCGTAGCGCCGTCCAACAAACGATTCGCCCGTCACTGCGACGCGGACAGTAAACTCGAAACGACGTGTCGAGCAGTGGAGCCGTACGGTGTTTTAGCGGTAGAAGAAGGATGTGAAACGCTTGCACGCATGAACTACCGCGGGTGCGGACAAAGTTGCAGATCCCAGCCATGACGCAAACCACTAATCAAACCGAAATCACCTTCCACCTCAACGTGTCATCCGTCCATCCATCCACCGTTCCACTTAGCCAAGTGATCCTGAATCGGCCAGCTCGAATCGATCACTCGTGAGAAAGTTCCCGACCCAGTTTTACCCAGACCGGCACGCCAACCCCGACAGCTACCGTTACCAACGCACACACTTTCGGTTCCAGAGCAGAGAAATACTGTACAACGGTTGCCAAACCCGCAACGACTCCAGAGCCCAGAGCCGTCCCGACACCTCCCGATCGTGACACGACTGAAATTTCACGTTTATTCCTACACAAACCCAGTGCGAACACCGTCCAAATGAAGCAGCGAAATGTTCCTACTCCCTAGGAGTAGTATCTTGCAGCAGCAACATCGATCTTAGAATGCACTCCCAAATGATTCCCTTTCTTTGCCCGTACGTACAACAACGACTGATAATGTGATTTCTATTTACAAGCCAAGGTGCTAGCTAGCTAGATCACCACACCCATGGAGTTACATTTACCTGGCTAAACCTAAGAATGCACTGCGGCTGAGCTAATTAATTATCAAGCTGCTAGTAGGAGTATCAATTAAAGAATAGCGCAGCGCATGCATGCATGCAATGGCGGTCTCTTGCCGCCACCGCATGCGCTGCGTTGCATCCGTCTACGTATGTACCTTGGCGAGCTGAACGATTCGGTCGGCTAATCTGTGTCCGCACTCCGGCTTCACTGCGGCGGCGCCTGGCCGGCGTCGGCGGCCATTTCGTGCTCCTGCGGCCAGGGGATGAGGCACTCTGGCGGGAAGCAGCAGTCGCACTGCCCGGGGCACCGCCGGGGCCACTGGCCCGCGCGCACCGCCTGCTCGTCCGTGGCAGTGGCCACGGCTGCGTCGGCGGCTGGGGAGTCGGCGGTGGCGTTCTCGTCGTCGTAGGGCGCGGCGGCATCGCGGAGCGGGCCCCAGCACTCGACGCGGTTGAAGTTGGGGTTGTTGGAGTGGAAGTAGACCCACACCGTGGCCTCCTCCAGCTCCGGGTGCTGGCTGAACAGGCTGCCGTCGCCGTGCACGAACGCCTTCAGAACCTGACCAAACCAAAGCAGAGTCAGAACTCAGAACATGTGTCCTATGCCCCGTGCCAAGAGAACAAGCCACTTCACTGTCTAGCCACAGCAAATTTTGCAGATAATATTGAAATTTCTACAAGCAGTGAATTATAGTAGTAAATTTCTGCACATTTAATCTTCATCTGGAACTTTTGTTAAGGCATCAATCAGCTTGAGACCACAGTCGTATGATTAACTCAGGAGATTCTGTCCAAAATTTAGCCTTCCCAAGGCGGCAGACAAGATTGCAAAGCAAAAGATGACCTAGTCCAAAGCCCACAGCTAGCACATGCTGAAACTGTACGAGGCCAAAATAATGGTGACACGGACATAAAGACACTGTGTGTTGATCACGCTATGGAGAATCATGACGCTGAAGAAATTGGCCATCGAATTCGTGGCCAAAAACTCTCGCAGAGCGAAGAAATTCGTGGTCTTGAAAGAAAATACTATGTGGACGTGCGGGTGCCCACGTTGCGCCGGTGTGGCTGGCGATCGGCGTTGGCAGGTTGGGACGTACCACGGGGAGCTCCTTGCGGAAGATGTAGTAGCGGAGCGGCGCGATGAGGTCGAGCAGGAAGTGGCCGCCGGAGATGTGGCAGTGGACGTGCAGCGACATGGCGCCCTGCACCTTCTTCCACTCGGCCACCACCTCGTCCCGCTGCAGGCGGTTGTACCAGCCCTGCAGCTGCGCGGCGTGGATGGTGTGCGACACCGCCAGCGTCAGCCGCGCCGTCACGTCGCTGTGGGTGAGCGTGTAGGTCCGCGGCAGCTTGCCCGGGTGCTTCTCCTCATCCACCCCCACGAACAGCACCTTGAGCTTGGACGCCTCGAAGATGGCCGGACCAAACAGCCGCGCCCGCTGCAACCCACAAAAACAGAGCATCCAGTTCGTCAGCCCATCAAGTCACCGGCGGGAGATATAGAGAGAGGAGCAGACGGTAAGCGGATGTGATTCTTCTTACCGGCACGACGTGGCGCCTCCGGCGGCCGAGCACGAGCACCTTCCCGGGGAGCGCGCCGGCGAGCCGCGTGCGCCGCTGCTGCTGCATCTGCTTGAGGTGCGAGATGGGGAGCAGGGACATGGTGGAGGCGGTGGCCATGTCTGCTAGGCTAGCTAGCTCCACTAGTACCAGTGAGGATCTTGTGCTCTGGCTTGGGTTTCACCTCGGAGGCAGACAGAAGTGGGAGCTGAAGCAGGGGCCAAGAAAGGAAGCCTATGGAGAGCCTATGAAACAGGGTCGGCAGCCGGGGTTGCCGGCTAGTTAACCAACCGGCGACGCTGTAGCTTGCACGCCTCGCTCAACCGGAGGAAGAAATCGATCGGCGACCAGGTTCAGCCGAGCGGAATCGCGTGTGCGTGCGGCACAGGCAGAGGGAAGGGAGCTCAATAGGATTCGTCGTTTGTTCCCCAAGTGGCACTGCTCGTCGGTCAGCTCGGGCTAGGAGAGTTATAGGGGGGCGGTTAGGGTAGGGCAGGGGTCAAGGAAGGAGGAGGAGGGTGGTGGTGGTGGTGGTGGTGGAGTGGGGGGTCGGGAAACGTCGCGGTTGTGTGCCGGGCGAGGAAAGCTCCGTCGCGGGGCGGGGCGGGGCGGACGAACGAGGAAAACGCGGGCAAGCGATCGGTGGCGTGCCGGGGACTGCCTGCGAGTGGCGAGAAACGGGTGGATCTGTCGAGCTCCGGTGATTTGGGATGGGCGCGTTGGCGCGAGAAGGAGCGAGGAACGCTTGGATGTCTCGATGTGCCGGCAGGTGGCGTCTCTCCATTGGTGGGAGCGAGGCTTGACCGTGGTTTAGCTCTACACACATGCTGTGGCCCGCGTGGCTGCTGGTCCCACTTGTCAGCTGATGGGGTCATGTACCTAGAGTAGGGTCACTGACCTGATCTAAGTACCCTGCCCAAAGACACCCTTAGAAGAGGTCACCTTCCAGTCGACCAACGAGGGACTCACTCGACTGACTTGAAGGACTCGACCACGAAGACTCACTCGACCACCAGAAGGTCAAGAGGCACTCTGCACTGCAACGGCCTGTAATTAAGTAAACTTTATGATAGTAAAGACACTTTATGTGGGGCGTTACCAGTAACGCCCCAGACTTAACTCACCTTAAACCCTCTCCTACGTGGGCTGGCTGGGGTCCTGGCGCACTCTATATAAGCCACCCCCCTCCACAGGTAGAGGGGTTCGGCACCCTGTAACTTGTATACATATAATCCACTCGACCGCCTCTGGGCTCCGAGACGTAGGGCTTTTACTTCTTCCGAGAAGGGCCTGAACTCGTACATCCCCTGTGTTTACAATCTCTCCATAGCTAGGACCTTGCCTCTCCATACCTACCCCCACTCTACTGTCAGCCTTAGAACCACGACAGTTGGCGCCCACTGTGGGGCCGGTGTTTTAGCGATTTTGTGGGGAAGTTGCGATTCTTCCGAGTACTTTCATCATGGTGGCTGCTGGAGTTTTGGTTGAGGGTCGAGAGATCCGTCTCGGCGCTCTCA
This sequence comes from Triticum dicoccoides, assembly GCF_002162155.2. Taxonomy (NCBI): domain Eukaryota; kingdom Viridiplantae; phylum Streptophyta; class Magnoliopsida; order Poales; family Poaceae; genus Triticum; species Triticum dicoccoides. Next base: position 537,827,911 of record NC_041388.1, read on the forward strand.
TCTTCATCGCCGACGACTCCGCCTGGCTCCAGGAGGCTCCACTCGACGTTGATGCGCTCCCCGTCCGCGGTGCGACGCATTTTCGCGCATGTGTCTGCGGCGTTCTGCTGCGGCAACCGTCGACCCCGTATCGGTCGACATCCCCATCGACCACCCTCCCGGTCTCCCGTCAGCGCAAGCGCTCGGGCCGGTCGAGGATTCAGCGGTGGGTGAGGCACGCGGTGGCTCGCCAGACGGCCACCACCCAAGTTGCGGCAATCGAGCCCGACGAATCTCTCTACGGCCTGTTCGATCTGTCGACTGGTTCCGTAGAGACCGCATCCGAGTGCGATAGCAGTGATCCAGCGGCAGAAATTCTGATGGTCGACGGGCCCCGCAGTCCCCCTGGCTTTGCCCGTGATGGTGGAGCAGGCGACGGAGGCGACCCCGCACGAGACCACGAAGAGTACCAGCCCGAGCCACTCGACTCTCTGCAAAGAGAGGAACTTCGCCGCAGGAACGTGGATGTCCTGCGTACTCCCATCGCAGGAGAAACCCCTGAGGCTCGCGCCTTGGAGGAGGTACGTTTGGCCAATTTGGCCGAACGCACTCGACTGGAGAATCTTCAGCGAGCACTCGACGAGCGCGCGCGGCAACGAATTCCCGACACCAGTCGACGTCAACTCTTCCCGCCGACTCAGGTATATCGAACCCCAATCCAGAATTTAGCAGCTGCGACCCGTATAGCAGAGTCCATCCAACCCTCTCAGTCGGAAGCTGGCAGAGGCTTAATGCAGATCAGGGATCTGCTCCGGGCAGCAGGAGACCAGAATTCAGCCGTGTCGCAGTCGCGCAACAGAATTCACAGTCGATCCGTCGCTGCGAATACGGTTCAGTCGGCTCACAGTCCCAGATCGCCTCCGCAGCGTGAAGGGCGCGAGAATCGGCGAGACCAATATGGTGACCAACTCGACCGAGATGATAGGCGTCGAGTGCCCAATTCCCCTCCGAGGGGTGGGTCTTACGCTCCTCGGCAGCAAGATGACAGACGTCAGTTCAGTACGGGGCGAAGAGTTCCAGTCGACCCCAGAGAACCAGGCTTCGACGCGTGATCCATTATCGTGCAAGGTTTGGTCGACCGGAACAGAGCCCATCGAGGCGGACTCGACAGAGATGCGCCCACAAGCAGTCGAGTGCATGTTTTTGGTCCTGAATGTTTCAGCAGAGCTATCAGAGCCGCAGTTATCCTTCTCAATTTCAGGTTGGCAACAGGAGTCAGCAAGTTCACTGGTGAGTCTAAGCCTGAAACTTGGCTTGAGGACTACCGAGTGGCAGTTCAGATTGGTGGTGGGAACGACGAGGTGGCCATGAAGCATTTGCCCCTCATGCTGGAAGGTTCTGCCAGGGCATGATTGACTCAATTACCTCCTAGCAGCATTTACACTTGGGAAGATCTGTCCCGAGTGTTCATCAGAACGTTTGAAGGAACTTGCAAACGACCGGCTGGACTGACGGAGTTGCAAGTCTGCGTGCAGAAGACCAATGAGACTCTCAGAGAGTATATTCAGAGATGGATCACGTTGCACCATACTGTGGAGAATGTGTCTGATCATCAGGCAGTCTGCGCCTTTAAAGATGGCGTCAAGAACAGAGAATTGAGCTTGAAGTTTGGTCGAACCGGTGACATGACCTTGAGTCGGATGATGGAGATTGCTACCAAGTACGCCAACGGCGAAGAAGAAGACCGACTCCGAAGCGGCAAGCACAAGCCGAGCCAGTCGGAAAAGGGAAACACCAGTCGGAAACAGAAGCGGAAGGCTGAACCGGCAGCTCCTGGAGAGGCTCTGGCCGTGACTCAAGGAAAATTTAAAGGGAAACCAAAAGGATCCTGGAACCCTAAGAAGGTGAAGGATAAAGAAGGGAACGACGTGATGGATATGCCGTGTCACATCCACACGAAGAAAGACGAAGAGGGGAATATCATCTACCCGAAGCATACCACTCGCCAATGTCGACTCCTGATCCAGCAGTTTCAGGGAAAACAGTCTAAAGACAAGGAGAAGGAGTCGGACAAGGCCGAAGACAAGGAGGACAGTGAGGAAGGATATCCGCATATCAACTCCACTCTGATGATCTTTGCAGATGTGGAAAGCAAGAGTCGATTGAAAGTCATTAACCGAGAAGTGAACATGGTTGCCCCTGCAAAAGCAAATTATCTGAAATGGTCCCAAATACCCATCACATTCGACCAATCTGATCACCCGACTCATATTGCCACCCCTGGGAGGCAAGCTTTGGTGGTCGATCCAGTTGTCGAAGGCACTCGACTGACAAAAGTGCTGATGGACGGTGGAAGCGGGCTGAACTTGTTGTATGCAGACACACTAAAAGGAATGGGCATTCCGATGTCCCGACTGAGCACCAGTAACATGAGCTTTCATGGAGTTATACCAGGGAAGAAAGCCGAGTCACTCGGCTAAATAGCTCTGGACGTGGTGTTTGGTGATTCGAAACATTTTCGCAAAGAAAAGTTGACGTTTGAGGTCGTGGATTTTCAGAGTGCATATCATGCCATTTTGGGGAGACCAGCTTACGCACGGTTCATGGCTCGACCATGTTACGTGTACCTCAAATTGAAGATGCCCGGCCCCAAAGGAGTGATCACTATCACCGGTGATCGGAAAAAGGCAGAAGAGTGCTTTCAGAAGGGCTCAAAGATTGCCGATTCCCAGGTGACAGCGGTCGAATTCGAAGAATACAAGCAAAATGCAGATCCGAGTAATTTGCTGCGATCCAAGAAACCCGCCACAGAGTCTGCATTTCAGTCGTCCGGTGAGACGAAGCCTGTTCACATTCACCCGACCGACCCCGATGCAGCTCCGACCCACATCTCCACAACACTCGACCCGAAATAGGAAGAAGCGCTCATCCAGTTCCTCCTTGAGAACTGGGACATTTTTGCATGGAAGCCCGCTGACATGCCAGGTGTTCCCAGGGGACTGGCTGAGCATCGCCTAAGAGTCGACTCATCTGCAAAACCAGTCAAAGAGCATCTTCGGCGCTCCGCCGTCCAGAAGAGAAAAGCCATTGGTGAGGAAGTGGCTCGGCTGTTGGCGGCAGGATTTATCCGAGAGATATACCACTCCGAGTGGCTCGCTAATGTCGTCATGGTTCCTAAGAAGGACAAATCGCTCCGAATGTGCATTGATTTCAAGCACATCAACCGGGCCTGCCCGAAAGATCATTTTCCTCTCCCTCGCATAGATCAAATTGTTGACTCGACCGCGGGATGCGAGCACTGTCTTTTCTAGACGCCTACTCCGGGTACCACCAGATCCGTCTGTACGTTCCCGACGAGATAAAAACAGCTTTCATCACTCCATTCGGGTGCTTCTGCTATATCACCATGCCATTTGGCCTCAAGAATGCCGGAGCCACATTTATGCGAATGATTCAGAAGTGTCTACTCACTCAAATCAGTCGGAATGTGGAAGCATATATGGATGATATCGTTGTCAAGTCACGAAAAGGTTCCGACCTGCTCGCTGATCTCGCCGAAACATTTGCCAACCTCAGAAGGTATGATATCAAGCTCAATCCATCAAAGTGCACATTTGGAGTTCCTGGTGGCAAGTTACTCGGTTTTCTCGTTTCCGAACGAGGAATCGACGCTAATCCAGAGAAGATCGGCACTATTCTCCGAATGAAACGCCCTGTGCGAGTGCACGATGTCCAGAAGCTTACTGGATGCTTGGCCGCATTAAGTCGATTCATCTCACGACTCGGTGAAAAGGCATTGCCTCTTTACCGACTGATGAAGAAGGCGGACAAGTTCGAGTGGACTCCAGAAGCTGATGCAGCGTTTGCCGAGCTAAAAGCTCTGCTCTCCACCCAGCCGGTGCTTGCTGCTCCAATCAGCAAAGAGCCTCTGTTGCTCTATATCGCAGCCACAGGACAAGTCATCAGTACTGTACTTACGGTCGAGCGGGAAGAAGAAGGAAAAGCTCTCAAAGTTCAGCGCCCAGTGTATTATTTGTCTGAAGTCTTGACTCCATCCAAGCAGAGATATCCACATTATCAGAAGCTTGTGTATGGAATATACATGACCACAAAGAAGGTTGCTCATTATTTCTCTGATCATTCCATCACAGTCGTCAGCGACGCTCCACTATCAGAGATTTTGCACAACAGAGATGCAACTGGTCGAGTGGCCAAATGGGCGATTGAACTTCTTCCCCTTGATATCAAGTTTGAGGCAAAGAAAGCCATTAAGTCCCAGGCAATAGCAGATTTCCTCGCCGAGTGGATTGAACAGCAGCAGCCGACTGAAGTTCACTCGGAGCATTGGACCATGTTCTTTGATGGCTCTAAGATGTTGAATGGTTCCGGTGCTGGGGTCGTCCTGGTTTCCCCCAGAGGAGATAAGCTCAGATATGTGCTCCAGATTCACTTTGATTCCTCCAACAATGAGGCAGAATATGAGGCCCTCTTATATGGGTTGCGCATGGCCATTTCACTCGGCGTCCGTCGCCTGATGGTCTATGGCGACTCGGATTTAGTGGCCAATCAAGTGATGAAGGAGTGGGACGTGAGAAGCCCAGCCATGACTGGATACTGCAGTGCAGTGAGGAAGCTGGAAAAGAAGTTCGAGGGGTTGGAGCTCCATCATATACCCCGACTGAAAAATCAAGCAGCTGATGATCTAGCAAAGATAGGTTCCAAGAGAGAAGCCATTCCGAGTGGTGTGTTCTTGGAGCATATACACACTCCGTCAGTCAAAGAAGATCCTTTCACCGAAGAAGCTCCACAGCCCAAGAGTGCCACAGATCCGACTGAGGTTGAAGTCCCAGCAGTGGTCGATTTGGTCATGGAGATTTTGGTGGTCATTCCCGATTGGACAATTCCATATATCGCGTATATCCTGAGAAAAGAGCTCCCGGAGGATGAGGAAGAGGCTCGACAGATCGTCCGCCGATCTAAGGCCTTTACCGTAATCAAAGGACAGTTATACAGAGAAAGCGCGACTGGAGTCAGTCAGAAGTGCATAACGCCGGAAGAAGGTCGAATCATCCTTAATGATATTCACTCGGGGACCTGTGGTCATCACGCGTCCTCTCGGACCATCGTGGCCAAAGCATACCGAGCCGGATTTTACTGGCCAAAGGCGAATGAGATGGCAAAGGAGATAGTGGATAAGTGCGAGGGATGTCAGTTTTACTCGAATATGTCGCACAAGCCTGCATCAGCCCTGAATACCATTCCACTCGTCTGGCCTTTCACAGTATGGGGGTTGGACATGGTCGGTCCTTTGAGAACAGGGCGAAGTGGCTTCACGCATGTACTGGTGGCAGTCGACAAGTTCACCAAGTGGATTGAGGCTAAACCAATCAAGAACCTTGACGCTGGTACTGCTGTTAGCTTCATCAGGGAACTAATATTCAGATATGGAATCCCGCACAGCATCATTACGGATAATGGGTCAAACTTTGACTCGGAGGAATTCAGAGATTTCTGTAACTCTCAAGGCACACGGGTCGACTACGCTTCAGTCGCCCATCCGCAGTCGAATGGACAAGCAGAGCGAGCCAATGGCCTGATTCTCAAGGGATTGAAACCGCGACTGATGCGTGATCTCAAGCATGCAGCTGGAGCTTGGGTCGACGAACTTCCCTAAGTGCTTTGGGGACTGCGGACCACACCTAATCGGTCGACCGGAAGAACTCCATTCTTCTTGGTCTACGGAGCTGAAGCAGTCTTGCCGAGTGATCTTCTCCACAATGCTCCTCGAGTTGGAGTCTACAACGAAGCAGAAGCTGAACAAGCGCGGCAGGACGCAGTCGACCTTTTAGAGGAAGAAAGGGAGATGGCTCTGATCCGTTCGACCATCTACCAACAAGATTTGCGTCGTTTCCACGCCAGAAATGTGAGAGGTCGAGCCTTCCAGGAAGGAGATTTGGTTCTCCGAGTGGATCAGCACAAACCACACAAGCTTGCTCCTTCTTGGGAAGGTCCCTTCATCGTCACCAAGGTCCTCCACAACGGGGCGTACCGTCTTTACAACGTCGAGCATAATATCGACGAGCCCCGAGCTTGGAACGCGGAATTACTCCGCCCATTTTACACTTAAGTTTTATCACTCGGATGAGTTGCAATAAAGTACTTCTGTAGTTCATGGACCTCAAAATAATAGTGTCATAGTTCCTCCATAATTTTTGTCACTTTTTATTTTGTCTAATAAAATTCCCCCTCAGTGGGTGACTTAGCTGCGAATCCGTTTCGCCTAAGTTATAAAAATCCTACCGAGTGAAGAGCAAACCTCTCACTCGGGGGCTTAGCTGCAGTCCAAGTACTCACCTAAGTTATAAAAATCCTACCGAGTGGTGAGCCAGACTTCTCACTCGGAGGCTTAGCTGCGAATCCGTTTCGCCTAAGTTATGAAAATCCTACCGAGTGAAGAGCAAACCTCTCACTCGGAGGCTTAGCTGCGAATCCGTTTCGCCTAAGTTATGAAAATCCTACCGAGTGAAGAGCAAACCTCTCACTCGGGGGCTTAGCTGCAGTCCAAGTACTCGCCTA
>NC_041388.1:537835023-537889582 GCF_002162155.2 Triticum dicoccoides
CTAAGTTATAAAAATCCTACCGAGTGGTAAGCCAGACTTCCACTCGGAGGCTTAGCTGCAGTCCAAGTACTCGCCTAAGTAATAAAAAATCCTACCGAGTGGTAAGCCAGACTTCCACTCGGGGGCTTAGCTGCAGTCCAAGTACTCGCCTAAGTTATAAAAATCCTACCGAGTGGTAAGCCAGACTTCCACTCGGAGGCTTAGCTGCAGTCCAAGTACTCGCCTAAGTAATCAAAAATCCTACCGAGTGGTAAGTCAGACTTCCACTCGGAGGCTTAGCTGCAGTCCAAGTACTCGCCTAAGTTATAAAAATCCTGCCGAGTGGTAAGCCAGACTTCCACTCGGAGGCTTAGCTGCAGTCCAAGTGCTCGCCTAAGTAATCAAAAATCCTACCGAGTGGTAAGTCAGGCTTCCACTCGGAGGCTTAGCTGCAGTCCAAGTACTCGCCTAAGTTATAAAAATCCTGCCGAGTGGTAAGCCAGACTTCCACTCGGGGGCTTAGCTGCAGCCCAGCGCTCACCTAAGTGGACTAAGGAATAAGTCGATTGCAGTAAGCGCCCTGCTTTAAACCTACAAAAGACATTCCGAGCCAAGAGCAATTATATTCAAACGACAAATTCAAGTTCGGATCGATACCTAAAGGAACCGAAAGTGCTCGGGTGCTAAGCCCGTTAAGGTTTATCGGTTACAACTCCACTCGGCATACCGAGGCAAATTTAAAGCATCAAGCTCAGAAGAAGTTTTTTACCCCTCCTGAGGAGGGCTGGAAGGTGCAACGAACTCATCAAGATCAATTCCATCTGCGATCCGTGTGGCGGCCGCAAGGAAAGTTTCCACAAAGGACCTGAAGTCGTGTTTCTTGGTGTTGGCCACCCGGAGGGCCGCCAGCTTCTCTTCTCGCGCATCTTTGCAGTGGACTCGGGCCAGACACAGAGCAACATCTGCACCGCACCGAGCCGAGGACTTCTTCCACTCCTGCACTCGACCGGGGATCGTGTTCAAGCGAGCCATCAGCGACTCGAGGTCATTCTGAAGTGTCTCCCCGGGCCAGAGCGTCGAGTCGATGCGAGATGTGGCGACCTTCAGCCTTGCAAGATAGTCCACGGCAGCTGCAACACGGGACTCCAGTCGGAAAACATTCATGGCAACTTGGTCGTTCACCGGAGAATTGACGGAGTCGAGGTTTGGTTCCAGCCGGCTAGTTTCTTCTTCAAAGTTTTGACAAAATTCTGCAAGGACGATCACCGAGTCAAGGTGATGGTCGAATGGAAAAACCACGATTGGAAATAATTTCCTAGCATAGAGGTTTACCTTCAAGCATAAGAAACAGCTTCTTGGCAAGACCACTCAGGAAGGCCTCCAGATCATTTTTCTTCCCAGTCAACTTACTGACTTGGTCGGTCAGGGCAGCTTTATCAGTTTTCAGTCGACTGACCTCCTTGTTGGCGATCCCAAGAGCAGCTTTCAGATTGGTATTGTCTTGTTCAAGCTTGGTGACTGAAGCTAACTTCTCGTCAGCAAGCTTGACCTTCTCAGCTAGTTCAAGGTCTTTCTTCTGTTGGGCCTCCCTTACCTTACCTGCAAGTTACAGCAAGATCAGATTTTGAAACAAACGAAGGGGAAGATCAGTCGTCAAGGTCTCACCAAACATACCTTCGGTCTCCTCCTTTGCCTTCGTCAGTTTCTCCTGAACCAGCTTCAAATTCAGCTCGAGCTGAACGTGCTTGTTTTCCAGCTCAGAGTAGCGAGCCACAAGATCACAGGAGTTCTGCGAAGAACCAATCGACTAAATGTCAAATATAATTCACTTCCGAGTGAAAAAGGAAAAATCACACGTTTCTAAGACTACAGCCGAATACAAGCATTCGACCGTAGTCTCGGGGACTACACCCAGTGGGTGCACTCAGCGTGCCCCCACTAATCCTATCGAAGATAGAGTCGACCAGTCGACCTCAAAAAAAAAGAGAGAGATGTATTATTTAAGACTGTAATCGACTGCAAGCAGTCGACCACAGTCTCAGGGACTACACCCAGTGGGTGCACTCAGCGTGCCCCCACCGGTTTGCGAAATCCATTCGACATACTCGAATGACGCAAAGACTGAAATTATAAAACCTAAAGCCGACTGCCAGCAGTCGACCTTAGCCTTGGAGACTACACCCAGTGGGTGCACTCAGCGTGCCCCCACTAATCCTATTGAAGACAGAGTCGACCAGTCGACCAGTTTGCGAAATCCATTCGACATAGTCGAATGACGGAAAGCCTGAAATTATAAAGCCTAAGGCCGACTGCCAGCAGTCGACCTTAGCCTTGGGGACTACATCCAGCGGGTGCACTCAGCGTGCTCCCGCTAACACGGAGTCTGAAACGACACACCCAGTGGATGACTACTATAAATTCTAGAAAGAAAAGTTTTTGATAGCATATCCTAACAGAACAGGCGGTGGTCGACTGACCTGAACATTGCTTTGAAGGGCGGAACTGGCGTCGTAAGCTGCCTGGCTCGCATCCCGGATGGTCCTTAACTGCTCCATCATGATCCCTGCCTGGCGTATCGCCTCCTTCGCGGCGCCAGCTTGGTCCTCTGGGACGTGGTGCGTCGTGAAGAGGGAGGGCTGCTGAGCACTCGTCAGTGGATCTGCGAAGGACACAGTGTGTCGAGTGGTATTCTCTTCCTCCGCAATCAGAGTCTCAGGCGCCGTCACATCCCGGGGCACCCTACTGGCAGACGCTTTCCTACTCTTTCTGCGCTTCAGCGGTTCCTCATCCTCATCATCATCAGGGAGAGTGATAACAACATTGGGTGGAGCTACAGAGAAGAATCAGGATTAGAGATCATGAGTCAGTCGACTAAAAACGGCGTTAAGAATATAGTACCTGGTTTTGAGGTTGCTGCGTCCTCCATCTCATGGTCATCAGCCCGGGCTGAGGTCTCAGAAGTAGCAGCACTGCAACTCCAAAGAATCAGTCGACTAACTTCAGCGTCAACCAGAGACAAAGTTCACACAAAATAAGAAGACTTAAGCAGCATGATTACCCTGATATGGTGGGGATGGACACCTTCATCTTCGGCAGGAGCTTGGTCGGCTTCGACGGAGCCGCCCGGGGCTGCTTCGGCGCCTTTTCAGTCGGCGCCGGAGAGGTGGTCCGAGGGCGCTTGGTCGACTGTGCAACGGTCGCAACCCCCTTGCCACGTTTAGTCAAAGGGTCGTGGACAAGCTTCGACCGCCTTTCTGAGCGCGGTGGTACGACCTCCTCCTCCTCTTCTTCCTCGTCTTCAGCGTCATCTTCATCACCGTCATCGTCGTCATCGTCATCATCATCCTCAGCAACGTCCGAGTCCCATTCCTCCTCCTCCTGGCTCTCGCCCCCACTCGCTTCACCCTCCTCAGTCAGAGCCTGTGCTCCATTGGGCATCGAGTACAGCTCGGTGAGGGCCTGATAGACATCAAGACAAGGATCAATCGACCAATTGACAGAATAAACAGAAATGAATATGACAAGAACACAGTGGAGAGCAGAGCAGACATACCTTGTTTGGATCACTGTTGTGGTCGAGTGGAGGAATCCTTCTGGCTCCGCGTGGGTTATCCTTGTTTCCGGTAACGGCAGCCATCCATCTTTCTAGAGTGACATCGTCGACTGCTTCTGGATGGACTCGAGTCTCGTCTTCAGTCCCACAGTACAACCACATGCAGTGGCTCCGGAACTGAAGGGGCTGGATACGACGCCTAAGGAAAACCTCCAGGAGATCCATGCCCGTCACTCCCTCCCGAACCAACTGTACCACGCGCTCCATCAACATCTTCACGTCAGCTTTCTCCTCTGGAATCAACTTCAGAGAGGAGGGCTTGTTCACTCGGTCCATGGTAAACTAAGGGAGTCCACTCGACTGCCCCGGCGTCGACTGATCCTGGCAGTAGAACCAGGTCGACTGCCAGCCTCTGACTGACCCGGGAAAAGTCATGGCTGGGAAGGTGCTCTTATTCCTCACCTGGATCCCCAGCCCCCACACATTTGGACGACTCGGGTTCTTTCGTCGCCTGGGCTCGCCTTCTTCACGGTCTGAGAGCGACACGTGAATATATGCTTGAACAAGCCCCAGTGCGGTCGACAGCCCAGAAAACCCTCACACATGGACACGAACACGGCAAGATAGGCGATAGAATTTGGGGTAAAGTGGTGGAACTGCGCTCCAAAGAAGTTCAAGAAACCACGGAAGAAAATACTCGGCGGCAAAGAAAATCCACGATCAACATGGGTGGCCAAGAGCACGCACTCACCCTCTTCTGGCTGGGGCTGCCACTCCTTCCCCGGAAGCCTCGCAGCTCCATGAGGGATCAGACCCTCATTGGCCATGTCGAGGAGATCTTTCTCCGTGATGGTCGACTGGATCCAATCTCCTTGGACCCAGCCCTTCGGCAGGCGGGATCTAGACGAAGACCCGCCGCGGCTGGTGGATCTCCCCTTCGCCTTCTCCGTCGCCGACGCCTTCTTCGCGCGTTCCAGCGCCGCCGTCTTCTCCTTGGCCATGGTTGCCGGTGAGACGCGCGAGGAGAAGTTGTGCGGAGGCGAGAGCGAGCACGCTGGACGGAGACGAAGGGAGCAGAGAAAGAGAATGCTGAGGCACTGTACAAAAAACCCTCGCCGGGCGTATTTATAAGGTCCCTTCCGAGTGGATGACAGGTGGGCCCGGTCGATCTAATCATATCCAGGAACAGTTATGCATGCGGGATACGTGGCGAAGAAAGCGGCGCGGGGATCGAGGCGTCTATGTCCCGTCCCATCTGAACGCCGCGGTCCGCTCCGCTTCGCGCGCTTCCCCAAATTTCGCATCCCGCGGAATCCGCGAACGGCAGATCGGTCTGTCAGACGCGGGATTTCCTGCGATCCGTCGCTCGGAAATCGTCAAAGCCCGAAAGATCACTCGACGAAAGAAGAGAATGGATCGAGTCGACTGAAGACAAGTTGCTCACTACCAACGAAGGGATTCTTTGGTCCAGAACAACGCACGACCAGTGTGCAAAAGTTAATCGGAAACAACATCAACTCCTTCCTCACTCGAAGCCTCAATCCATTCGGGGGCTAATGATGGGGTCATGTACCTAGGGTAGGGTCACTGACCTGATCTAAGTACCCTGCCCAAAGACACCCTTAGAAGAGGTCACCTTCCAGTCGACCAACGAGGGACTCACTCGACTGACTTGAAGGACTCGACCACGAAGACTCACTCGACCACCAGAAGGTCAAGAGGCACTCTGCACTGCAACGGCCTGTAATTAAGTAGACTTTATGATAGTAAAGACACTTTATGTGGGGCGTTACCAGTAACGCCCCAGACTTAACTCACCTTAAACCCTCTCCTACGTGGGCTGGCTGGGGTCCTGGCGCACTCTATATAAGCCACCCCCCTCCACAGGTAGAGGGGTTCGGCACCCTGTAACTTGTATACATATAATCCACTCGACCGCTTCTGGGCTCCGAGACGTAGGGCTTTTACTTCTTCCGAGAAGGGCCTGAACTCGTACATCCCCTGTGTTTACAACCTCTCCATAGCTAGGACCTTGCCTCTCTATACCTACCCCCACTCTACTGTCAGGCTTAGAACCACGACATCAGCCGCATATACTCCCTTATTGTTGTAGCGTACGTATCAGGGTCCAGTTTCCTTTCGGGCAGCTTGATCCCATTTTCCACGAAAACATGCTCAGTTGTGCTCGTCATATTTTACTACCACCTCTATATCAAAATATAAGACATTTTGAAGTTTAATTTTCAATTTTGCTAAGTCTCAGTCGACATCGACTGAGACTTCGTTATGTCTCGATCGATACTATATTCCTTTGATCTTGCACTGAGATCTGTACACAATTTTTCTTTTTAGTGTTTCATTTCTTCTTCTTATAAACTATATACCACTTGATTAAGACTTGGTTCAATCTTAGTCGACTGAGACAACACTTTACCCTTGAATTTTTTTAACTTTCGGTCACAAACATGCAGTTCAAGTACTGCATTTTGAATCATTGGTCCAACACGACGTACTGGCAAACTTAGTTGACAAGATATTTCCAGTGCGTTGTCGTTCCGCACGCGACTCCAGTGGTGCATAGAGTGAGGATGCTTCACGGTACAGTTGCGTAATGAGAAGTTGCGCGTATATACGGTGCATGGTTTGACTGTATACGTGCACTGCACTGCACCAAGTGGATGCCAAACGCAGGAAATGTGGTGGAACCTCTTCTTGTCTGACCTAAGTCGGAACGATCATCGCACTAACCCCTTGCCATATATGTCCACGAAAGTCCGATGTACCAAATGGAAACACATGTGCTAAATTACCTGTTGACAGCTAAATGTAGTCATCTGGCTGCTTCGACCCTGCCATGCAAAGACAGTGAGACATACACTTCTACTTCCCCCGTAAAGAAATATAAGCTCGTCAAGAGGGCATATTTTGAGAGGTTTACAAACTAGATATGTCTTTCTAAGAAGAGATGTCATTTCATCAATATGTGTGTTTTTCCTAAAAAAAGGACACCTTATTTTGAGCAATTTATAATGAAAAATAGTGATACAAAATGAAAGTATCATACCCATAACCCAACAACCTCCAGCTCATAAGTATTAACTAATAACATAGAGTACATTTCACTAAGTAAGATGACATATTTTTTATAATAACATTTCCCTCACCTCCAGCTCATAACCAAGACAACAAGTCACTATCTTTATATCCTTGATAGCACAAATATAATTATTCACATTTGTCTTACTATCACCAAAATATTTCACTTATATAGATTTCAGTTGATACTACAAAGCTAACAAAGAAGGACTTTGTTAGACCAAAAATTAGCAATGGTGCACGGTCACCTTGGTGCCTATTTCCAAAAAAAATATTTTTCTACAACGCAAAAAAACTGAATTTTCAAATCATTTTACTTTCACACATGACGTACATAAAAAAAATACAAATATGTATTTTCAAATGGGCTTCTTTTTTTGTTATTATGCCGGATTTTTTGTATAGCTTACAAATTACATTTTTTCAAAAAAAAATCATGCAGTCTTAGTGAATAAATACAAGTTTCCACACAAAAATTGAATTTTTTGAAACTTTTAAATACATTTTTTGATTATTATTTTCAAAAAAAGGGCACCAATGCGCCTTTTTTTAGAATCAAGAGCTCTATTAATTTAACCAGCGGGATTACAATCCTTCATCACACAGGCTGTGAGGAAGGTCGGAACATAGTTGATCCAAATACACCGACGTCTAGGGGAGTTACATTGTTTAGCACAAAGATGAGCTAGTTCGTTCGCTTCCCTCGAAATGAAGGACAATCGAAACTCCTCAAAATTCCCGCAAAGCTCTTGGATTTCCTTAATCATGGTAGCTATCTCCGAGCGGTCATTCTCTGGAGAATCCCAGAGTTTAACCACAATTTGGGCATCAGTTTCCATGTGCACTTTCCTATACCCCAAATCAAACACAAGCTAGGCGCCATCTCGTATTGCATACGCCTTCATGGACATAGCAGAAAGTCCATTCTCATACCCAATTGCTTGAGCACGAATTAGCTTTCCTTGGTGGTCGCGCACACCTAGTCCTGTGCCTCCCTGATGGGAGTCCTCTTGAAACGAGTCATCTACATTTATCTTTAGGGTGGCTTGGTCCGGTGGCTTCCATCTCTGTACCTCCTGGGGCATCTTTGATTCATAGGATTGTAAAAACACGGGAATAGGAAAAACATAGGATTGGAATTTGAGTTTGTTTGATTGTGTCACGGAAAAAACGGAGGATTTCTTTCAAGAGGTTGGAGTGGATGTTAGAATTCCTGTGAAATGTAGTGCAAATAAATCCTTTGGAAAAAATCCTACATGATTCAATCCTACGAATCAAACGACCAACATAAAAAAAAATCCTAAGGATTCTAATCCATCAAAGATCCTATGAAAATCCTTTGAATCAAAGAGACCCTTATTGGCAATTGTTGTCATCTTTTTCCCGTCGCCGCTAGATCAGCAGCAACGTATGTTGCCCATTTAACTGGTTGCATCAAGGATCTTGTGGTCTCATCATGTGTGCGTGCATTTCTTTCTGTCCAGGCGGCTCAGGCACCACATAGAATTACACATGCATCTGACTGCTTAACCTTGTCATGATCCACCATACCCACAGCCCATGTTTCAGGACTTAACACTGGTAGCTTAACTGACGTAGCTTGCTTGACCTCCTGCCAGAATAATTTTGCCCAAGTACAATCAAACAAGGCATGGCGGATGCTTTCCTCTCGGCCACAAGCTTCACAGAATGCTATTCGCTCAATATGTCTCCCGTAAGGAACAGCTTGAGTTGGGACATACCCTTTGATCACCCTTCACCAAAAATTTCTTACCTTCGGCGGTACTGGGAGTCGCCACAATTTCCTCCAGAACCCCCTCTCCTGCCCCTCTGAGCTTGACGCTGAAACTGTATCACGCCGTAACGCGACCATCAGCTTGTATGCTGAACGCACTGAGAAATTCCCAAATCGATCCGGGGACCATGCCCAGAAGGTGCCCGAACACCACAACTTCTCACTCTTTGTTAGACCTAATATATTTGTATTTTTTTTCGGGATCTAATATATTTGCATTACCTACCTGTACCAAACAAATTGTGGAAACCACCAACCGTTGGGGTTTGTTTTGTACTCCCTCCGTTCGAAAATACTTGTCATCAAAATGGATAGAAAATGATGTATCTAAAACTAAAATACATCTAGATACATCACCTTTTATTCATTTTAATGACAAGTATTTTCGGACGGAGGGAGCACATAACACCTACTATGTGTGTTATCGCACAAAACCCCATATATTAGTGTAATATGTTTAGCTAGCTCTAACTCATTTTTTGGCTTAGATGACGTGAACCTTTATGTGCAGGTCCCACTTGTAAGTGTACATGTAAAGAATAAACACCATCCACATCAGCCGGTCAACTAAAAGTGCCAATCAGCTGATTTCTTCCAAACCAGTACTGAGTACATGTATGATTTACTAGTTTTTCTTTTAAAAACTATAATTTGAGCCAAATTTTTTGAATAAGCAACTAAAACTATCAATATCTCCCAATTCCGAAACAAGCGGTCCAAATGAGTTAAATTTTCCCCGCATTAGTATTGGATAGATGTATGATTATTGAAAAGTGTTTTGTTCTTTTTGGAAAATGTTGAATTTTATCCAAGAAATTTAAATGATGATCCAACTAAAAATGGCAATATCTCCCAAACGTGATGAGCTGATTCTTCTTTTAATTTTAAGTTAAGGGAGCCAAAAATGATGAAATAGGGTTAGCTGCAACACATTGTTCTAGGTATAAAACCGACCTTGATAGTTGCTGCTTCCTACAATTTGCTCGGCTGTACCACATCGTCGTGTTTCGACCGACGCCCCGGTTGGGTGCATATACAAACACTGATGAAACACGAGACTCCGGGAAATAATACGAACCCTGTACACGGACGTAGTTGTCGATGTTGGGGAACCTCGGCTTCCAAGCTCCATAGGCTGGCTGGATGGATGCATGAGGGCCGAAACGAGGTCACATGGACGTACATTCGGCGTGTGTAGCAGTGTAGCACGCCGCGACGCTTCCAAAGCCACGGCGACGTCCATGCATGAGCAGTGGAGTACGTACACCGCCCAGCTCTCCGTCAAGCGACACGTCACGACGACGCCTTACGCGTGGTGTGTTCGCACGTACCAGTAGCTCCCATGCGTGAAAATGAACAAATCTTACCTTTATCTCAAACTTCAACACAAAATGACCCCAATCTAAAAATATTTTATAAAATGGCTCTCTTCCGCATGACGTCCGGGTTAGGGTACCATGCTAGAGTGTATGACGCCCCGGGCTATGACGCCATGGTAGCGACATGTAACATGCCACTCTAGCCTCGGACATCATGCAAAAGAGGCCATTTCGTAAAAGAAATCAGATTGGGACCATTTTGTGTTGAAGTTTCAGTTAAGAGCTAGTTTTGTTCATTTTCAGCCTCCATGCGCTCTTTGTCGCGGCCGGCCCTGCGGCGGCGACCACGTGTTCCGCGCGTCGGCAGCTAGCTCGTGACCGGGTCGCGGCCGGCCGCGCATGTGCTGTCCCGGGGGATCCAAGTCCAACAGTAACTCGTACTGTACTAACGTCCATGGGTCCATACAGAGTGTCCCTCGTCCAACAGTGGCACCGTACGTCTCCGGTTGTGGATCGGATTTCACGATCGGGCGCGGGTACGTGCGACGCGTGCAGCTTAGCTGGAAAAAATCGCGAGAGTTGGATCTGGCTCGTGTACCATGAGACGCACTCGATGCTGGTGGGTGGGCCTCGATCGTAACATGACAATGACTGTGTCGGCCAACGTACTGTACGATCTGATATATTGGATAGGGACCAGATAGATATTGTCATTTGAGCACGGGCACCTTGAGCCTGTTTTTTATTTCTTTATTAAGTTCAAAAGAATGGATTTTTACGGCATGAATTTTTTTGATTTCTTTTATGCACGTATAGCAATTTACTCCCTTCGTTCCGAATTTATTTGTCGCCGAAATGAATATATCTAGACGTATTTTTATTTGTAAAAACTTTAATTTCTATCTATTTCTGTGGCAAATAATTCAGGACGAATGGAGTAGTATATCGGGCCAATTTTTCATCAATATACATGCTTGTATGTGAGAGATGCAAAAAGCAAGGGCCGGAATTTTCTCCTTTTTGTGCAGCGTATAATACAAACGAACTGCTGAACGAAACTCACATGTAAGACCACATGCATGCATCTCATGTAAAAAAAACTTTCAAGCATCGTTTTTGACGGGTTAAAAAAATCGTGCTCCAATGCACCGGTGCTCCAATGGCTAGCGACAGAATGTGAGCGATTCGCACAGGTGCACCATTCTGACTTGGGCTAGGCCATTAGCAGCGTTCGGTGTTGTACGTGTTGTTCTCTGATTTTCCTCTTTTTTGTTTCATTAGTTTTATAAAAAAAGCAAAAAATACAGCAATGGTTTACCATAGGGAAAACTTCAGAAAAATGTCATGCAGATATGAGGGATCAAACCCCAGACCTCCCATGACTGAATGGTGGTCGCTAGCACTGACAGAGCTATGTGAGAGCAAAACTGTGCCATGGCCTGCCCTATCCAAAACATATGTACAAGTAGTGAAGTAGTAATAGACTAGTTAGTGAGCAAAAACAATTCCTACGTAGCAGTGAATTTTTAGATTGGCCCGTCCTAATTTTTTGTTGTAGCTCCGCCACTGGACGCTAGCCATTGTACTTTTTTTAGTCAAAACATATTTTGCTTTATTAAGAAATCAAGTTCCTGGGAATACAATGCAAGTCTGGCGGGTTGATAAGCTGGCGCCTAACAATCAGATCTCCCACGACTGAATTTGACTCTCTCCCCTGGAAAATGGTGGTCGCTAGCTATTGCACTTGACAAACTTCAGTGTCCATATAAGCAGTGCGGGGTATAAGAACTAAAAGCCACTTCAGATTTAAGCATTTTTTTCAAAAATTTGAACATGATTCATTTTTGAAAAAAAAAGTGAATATGATTTTTTTAAACGTGGACATTTAAAAATATATAAAAACTTGAACATTTCGTGGAAGCTTAAACATTTTGTGGGAATCTTGACATTTTTTAATCTGTGAATTTTTTTCGAGAAACAGGAACAATTTTTTTGCAATTTTGAACAAAATAAAAAATGCGAACATTTTTGTATCTGTCAACAATTTTTGAAAAACAAGAACCTTTTTCTAAATTTTAACAAAATTTGAAAACATAAAAAGTTTAGAAAATATGAAAACTTTTTTAAAATACGAAACATTGTTTGAAACTCTGAACAAAATCTTAAAAAGCAAACATTCTTGGGATCTATAAACAAATTTTGAGAGCCGGAACATTTTTTTAAACTCCGGCCAACAATTGACATTGCAAACATTCTTTCAAATGAACAAACATTTTGTGAAAAACACAAACATTTTTGAAAATTGTGAACATTTTAAAAAAAATAAGAACAACTTTGAAACATGAAATATTTTTGAAAATGGAAACAAATTTGCAAAACATGAAGAAAATTTTAATTTTTTTGCTATTTTAGTATTTATTAAGACTTGTGGAAAAGCTTTGAAATTCCAAGTTTTTCAATATTGTGAACTATTTTTTAAAAAGTGAACAAAATTTAAAAAAACATGAACATAAATTTGAAATTCCAAACAAATTGTGAATATTTTATAAAAACACAAAAAAGAGAAGAAAAAAAGACAGAACAAACAAAAGGAAAAGGAAAGATTAAAAGAAAACACAGGAAACCAGTGAAAGAAACCACGCTCGGGTCGTCGTATTTTCGAATGAGCGGCAATTTGACGCTTAATGCGGCAGTAGGTAATTCCAGATTGGATCCTAGTAAACTCGGTCCGTTTAATTGCATGAAGATTTTCTTCCTCCCTGCATTTGTATCTGCGGTCCGTTAGATTGCACTGCAGAGCAATTTGTTGATCTGCGGCCTATTTGATTGCACTGCAGAGCAACGCGTTGATGTAGTAAGGGCAACTCCAGTGGGCATAAAATGTGTCCGCTTTTAATTTGTTTGGGTGGCTTGGTAGATAGGTGTCTAACCCTTGTCGACACTTTTCTGGGACGACCCATTTGGTTTGTCCTATTCATTTTTAATTAATTTATCATTTTGGGCATTTTATACAATCTTGATTGGAATAAACGAAATACCGCGCATGATTAAACAAATAATTCACTTAGTTTACAACAAAAAAAATAAAAATCACATAGTTTACAACAAGGTGAATTGAAAATTGTAGTAAATAAATTGGATGAAAATGACAAGATAGAACTATTGGTTTCCTACATGAGTCCAGATATGCTCAACTAAATCATTTTGAAGTTGAATGTGAGTTTCCGTGGTAATCCCATCATTGGTCATAGATATTGTCATCAAGCTCATCATTTACGACCATGTTGTGCATGTTCACACAAGCAATTACCACCTCCCACACAGTGTCAATGATCCATCTTCTAGCAGGGTACCAAACAATAACCCAATGAGATTGAAGTACAATAAAAGCACGCCCCACATCCTTTCTTAGCACTCTCTTGTTGTACACCATGGAGGATCAAAGATTGTCTTCACAAATATAGACCATGGAGGAAAGATACCATCAGCTACGTAGTATCCCTTGTTGTACGGGTGACCATTGATCTCATAGTTGACCTCCGAGGAATTGCCTTCCAAAAGCCTCGAGAACACCTGAGAGCGTTGAAGCACGTTGATGTCATTGTGAGAAACTGACATGACAAAAAAGTAGTGCCAAATCCAGAGATCTTGTGATACCACAACTTCAAGTATGACTGTGCAACCATCAACATGACCCTTATATTGTATTTTCAGGCAAATGAACAATTCTTTAACTCTCAGTGCATACTATCTATGCTTCCAGGCATCCCTCGATAGCCTCTCGAAGCATTGATCGATAACAACTGGGTTGTATCCTCAACATTTGGTTCTCTCAAGTACTCCGACGGGCGGCGGCGGGCTGGTGAACTAAGATTTGGGGCTGTACAGTGATAAGCCGAACTGGATTTTTTCTTCTTGTTTTCTTTCAATGACAGGTGGACCCCACATGCTCACACATGATGTTATCGTTACCAATTGTCGTCGCTACATGTAAAACATTAAGCAGTGCCACGTCAGTCTGACTAGCGGCCGTCATCTATCATAAGCGCACTCAGTTGAGGCAAATGCACCGATCAGTGTTATTTGTAAAAAAATTACGATAGACACGGCGTTTTCTGCAACAAAAATGTAACATAGTGTTTTCTGCAAACCTAATCTTCAAAGCGGTGGTTTTTTGCAATTTACTCGACAAACAACATAACTTTGCCCGTGAATATTGACACTCTTTGCTTCATGCCCGTTAAGTATGAGTTTTGGTTTGTAACTTCAGATGAAAAACATGCAGATTTTGTAGGATAAAGTAAGAATCGACAAGGAGGGATCACAACCATGGCCATGTCTTCATTTTCATGAAATTATTACTACTACTCCCACCGTCTCAAATTACTTTTCACATAAATGAATGAAACTGGATGTATGTAAAACTAAAATACATCTATATACACCCATTTCTACGACAAGTAATTCCCGACGGAGAGAATACTAGTCTAGTGTAGACTAACCACAAGAGGATCCATAGCGAATTTTCGAGCCACATGGCTAGTACTCATATTTCTGTATCCCCCTTGGCAGGAGGCACAGTAAGCACCTCATTGACCACCTTCTCCAAATTTACCCAAGAGGATCCACTTGGTTGTGCAGCCACGATAGCCTTCTCCTTCCATTCATTGAGCATTCTCTTTATCTCTTTTCCTTTCTCCCCTTCTCCCATCACCTCCCTAATGGCTGCCTCCACCTCGTCTCTCTTGACATCGCCGCCGATCTCCAAGCCGACGCGCCACTCAGAGCAAGCGTACCTCGCGTTGGTGTACTGGTCGGCGCCGAAGGGCCAGCATAGCATCGGCACCCCGGCGCAGACGCTCTCCAGAACCGAGTTCCACCCGCAGTGCGTCAGGAACGCGCCCGTCGCCTCGTGCTGTAGCACCGCTTCTTGCGGGCACCATCTCGTCACGTACCTCCTCGCCTTCGTCTCCTCCAAGAACTCCGGCGGCAACACAGCAGCGGGGTCGCCGCCATTATTCACTTGATCGTCTCTCATCACCCACAGGAAGTCCTGCTTACTGTTAGCCAAACCCCACGCGAGCTCCACAAGCTGCTCGCTCGTCAGCGTTGCTATGCTCCCGAAGCTCACGTACACCACCGAGTTCGGCCGCCGGCCATTCAGCCACTCTAGGCAGGCGTGGTTCTCCCTGGACAGGTTTGATTCCAGCGTGTCACCCACGCCGCCAGTGCCGGAGGCTTGACCGAGGAGGAGCGGCAATGGCCCGACGGCGTAGATTTTTGGCAGGAAGGTGGACATGGTTGCGATGGCCTCGCGGTCGATCTCGTCGAAGGTGTGGAAGATGACGGCGGACGGGGTAGTCCTGTGGCACGCCATTGAGCGCAGGGCGACTTTGAGCATGGCGTCGTCGGGGTCCGCGGTGAGGACGAAGTCCGGGAAGTCTTTCAGGCAAATGCCTTTGGGCATTCCCGGCACCCAGTCCAGGACCGTGCTGTCCATGCATCCATTCCTTAGCTGCCCGGCCTCTGTTTCTCAAAGCAAGCAAAAAACACTTTCTAAGAGTAGGAGTAAGCAAATGAGTACGTACAAATCTTGGCATGGCATGGCTTGAATTACCTCTGAGGGGAACAATGCCCATGTCGACGAGCCTCTGGCATAGCTGGTACATCATGAAGGAGCACGCGCTCGTGATCCAGAAGGTGACACATTGAAGACCCATGTCCTTGGCCGCGTAGAGGATGTGCTCGATGTCGGAGACGACGCAGGACACGGGCGACGGGAGGCCGGAGACGAGGCTCCTGAAGTGCGGGGCCAGGGCCTCCGTGGTGGACAGCAGGGCAGACATGTCCTGCGCCGCGTCGGCATCGGATTCGGGTAGGCCGTCCGGGACGGCGGCGAAGCGGAACCCGGGGACCCCCGCAAGCGCGCCGGGGCCGCGCGAGCGGAGGAGGCGTCGGCGGTTGTGCTCGGTGTGGACGAACGTTACCTGGAAGCCGTGGCAACGGTGGAGGAGCTTGGCTAGCTGGAGCGCCGGCTTGACATGGCCCTGCGCCGGGAATGGGAAGAACACGGCGTGACGCTTCTCCACCCCAGCAGCTGCCTGCAATGTCGACATGGCCGGGAGCTCCAAGCGCGCGCGCCTGCTCACCGAAAAGAGGTGGAGAGGAGAGGAGGATCGTTCAGCTAGCACCGGCACTGATTGATCCACACTGACACTGTATATTACTCGTATTAATGACGAATTGATGGTGTACAGCGACGCCGTGCATCCTGGACCAAACGATCACCGTACCCATCCACTCTCTCACTTGCTTTGGCCTCCCACGTTTCACCATCAACCCTTTTTGAAAAGAAAGCGCTGGTACACGGCGCGCCGGACGTACTATTACGCCGGGCGTACATAAGGCGTTGGATGAGAAAGTGATCCTGCGGCCCAGCGCGCTTCCCTTGTCTTATCCACATCAATCCCTTCCTTCCTCCTCCGCGGCGGGGGCGACACTACGATCCTCTCTGAACCAGTCGTCCCCGCACCACCGGCGGCGGCGACGCGCCCCTCTCCAGCTGATTCCAAGCAGGAGGAGGGGGCATTGCCTGCGTGCTCTCGGAACGGGCGGCTCCCTACACGAGCTACGCGCTGCAACCATCGCGGGCATGTGCTGCAATCGCTGCGACCGCGGTGACCGAGCATGCGTGCCCATGATCCAAGACAATGATGCTGGAACCAACAGCATGAAATGCTACTACCGCTGGCGGGGGATGCTGGAACGAGGGTCGCCGGATACTGGAACGACCGACGATGCGATGCTGGAACCACCGTGTACGGTGTTGCAACCATTGACAAAAAAAACATCAAGCCTAGATCCAAAAAGGTTCAACCGTCAACAGAAAAAGCTTCAACTGCACTTTTCAAATCGGAAAAGTTGCAACCGTTATGAAAAGATCTCCAACCTTAAATGAAAAAAGCTTCAATCGAAAGATGTACAAAGTTTCAATCAGCCATCGCTCGACGAAAAAAGTTGCAAACGTTCACATAATAAGCTTCGATCGTAGTTGAAAAACGCTTAAACCCGCGGGTACTCCAAGCGGTTTTTATGCTACATGCTACAAGCGGCCTAGAATTTGCTACCACCGATGTTGCATCCAGCTACAACCACCGTCGAGATTTTCTACATCGCACAATGATGCGTTTTTTTGCTGGGAGCGAAGCTCGAATTTGCTAGAACGGGGCGAGCGAGGTGTACGACTAACGGGCACGAGCAACGGTGAGCATGCCGGCGAGCTGCGGCCGTCACCAACGGAGCTACAACCGTCACCATCGAGAGCTGCAACCGTAGGTGCATCTGTTACATGGGTCGAGGCGATGACAAGGACGGCCGGCGAGGGTGGGGACCGATGACGCAGACGGATACCGCAGAGCGTGTGCGGTCGATGAGATGCATAGGGGGATCCTTTTCGTACGCGCGTGTGCGGAAGAAGACGACCTAGGTGGATAAGGATCCAATTGAAGAAAACATGTCCTAGAGGCAATAATAAAGTTGTTATTTATATTTCCTCATATCATGATAAATGTTTATTATTCATGCTAGAATTGTACTAACCGGAACTTAGTACATGTGTGAATACATAGACAAAATAAGTGTTACTAGTATGCCTCTACTTGACTAGCTCGTTAATCAAAGATGGTTAAGTTTCCTAGCCATGGATAAAAGTTGTCATTTGATGAACGTGATCACATAATTAATTAGAGAATGATGTGATTGACCTGACCCATCTGTTAGCTTAGCACTTTGATCGTTTAGTTTACTGCTATTGCTTTCCCCATAACTTATACATGTTCTTATGACTATGAGATTATGCAACTCCCGAATACCGAAGGAACACTTAGTGTGCTATCAAATGTCACAACGTAACTGGGTGACTATAAAGATGCTCTACAGGTGTCTCCGATGGTGTTTGTTGAGTTGGCATAGATCGAGATTAGGATTTGTCACTCCGTGTATCGGAGAGGTATCTCTGGGCCCTGTCGTTAATCCACACCACTATAAGGCTTGCAAACAATATGACTAATGAGTTAGTTACAGGATGTTGCATTACGGAACGAGTAAAGAGACTTGACAGTAATGAGATTGAACTAGGTATTGAGATACCACGATCGAATCTCAGAAAAGTAACATACCGATGACAAAGGGAACAACGTATGTTGTTATGCGGTTTGACCGATAAAGATCTTCGTAGAATATGTAGGAACCATTATAAGCATCCAGGTTTCGCTATTGGTTATTGACCGGAGATGAGTCTCGGTCATGTCTACATAGTTCTCGAACCCGTAGGGTCCGCACGCTTAACGTTCGGTGACGATCGGTATTATGAGTTTATGTGTTTTGATGTACCAAAGGTAGTTCGGAGTTCCGGATGTGATCACGGACATGACGAGGAGTCTCAAAATGGTCGAGACATGAAGATTGACATATTGGAGGGTTATGTTTGGACACCGGAATGGTTTCGGATGAGTTCGGGCATATACCAGAGTACCAGGGAGTTACCGGAACCTCCCGGGGGTTAATGGGCCTTGATGGGCCATGAGGAAGAGAGGAGGAGGCGGCCAAGTGGTGGGGCGCGCCCCCCAAGGCCCAATCCAAATTGGGGAGGGGGGACGGCCCCCCTTTCCTTCCTCTCCCTCTTCCCTTCCTTCCCCCTCCTAGTTGGACTAGGAAAGGGGGGAAACCTACTCCTAGTAGGAGTAGGAATCCCCCCTTGGGGCGCGCCATAGAGGCTGACCCTCCCCCTCCTCCAATCCTTTATATACGGGGGAGGGGGCACCCCATAGGCACACAAGTTGATTGTTTAGCCGTGTGCAGTGCCCCCCTTCACAGATTTCTACCTCAGTCATATCGTTGTAGAGCTTAGGCGAAGCCCTGCGTCGATAACTTCATCATCACCGACATCACGCCGTCGTGCTGACGAAACTCTCCCTCGACCTCAGCTGGATCTAGAGTTCGTGGGACGTCACCGAGCTGAACGTGTGCATATCACGGAGGTGCCGTACCTTCGGTGCTAGGATCGGTCGGATCATGAAGACATACGACTACATCACCCGCATTGTCATAACGCTTTCGCTTTCGGTCTACGAGGGTACGTGGACATACTCTTCCCCTCTCGTTGCTATGCATCACCTAGATGGATCTTGCGTGTGCGTGGATTTTTTTTTGAAATTACTGCGTTCCCCAACAGTGGCATCTGAGCCAGGTCTATGCGTAGATGTTATATGCATGAGTATAACACAAATGAGTTGTGGACGTGGGTATATACATATTGCTTGTCGTCACTAGTTGATTCTTGATTCAACGGTATTGTTGGATGAAGCGGCTCAGACCGACATTACACGTACGCTTACGCGAGACTAGTTCTACCAACGTGCTTCGCACATAGGTGGCTAGTGGTTGTCAGTTTCTCCAACATTAGTTGAATTGGATTCAATGAACAGGGTTTTTTCTGAAGATCAAAAAGCAATCACTATACCGCGTTGTGGTTTTTGATGCATAGGTAAGAACGGTTATTTCTAAGCCCGTAGCAGCCACGTAAAACTTGCAACAACAAAGTAGAGGATGTCTAACTTGTTTTTATAGGGCATGTTGTGATGTGATATGGTCAAGACATGATGCTAAATTTTATTGTATGAGATGATCATGTTTTGTAACAAAGTTATCGACAACTGGCATGAGCCATATGGTTGCCGCTTATTGTATGAAATGCAATTGCCATGTAATTGCTTTACTTTATCACTAAGCGGTAGCGATAGTCGTAGAAGCAATAATTGGCGAGACGACAACGATGCTTCGATGGAGATCAAGGTGTCAAGCCGGTGACGATGGTGATCATGACGGTGCTTTGGAGATGGAGATCAAAGGCACAAGATGATGATGGCCATATCATATCACTTATATTGATTGCATGTGATGTTTATCCTTTACGCATCTTATTTTGCTTAGTTCGGCGGTAGCATTATAAGATGATCTCTCACTAAATTTCAAGGTACAAGTGTTCTCCCTGAGTATGCACCGTTGCTACAGTTCGTCGTGCTGAGACACCACGTGATGATCAGGTGTGATAAGCTCTACGCTCACATACAACAGGTGCAAGCCAGTTTTGCACACGCAAAATACTCGGGTTAAACTTGACAAGCCTCGCATATGCAGATATGGCCTCGAAAGGTCGAGCGTGAATCATATAGTAGATATGATTAACATAGTGATGTTCACCATTGAAAACTATTCCATCTCATGTGATGATCGGACATGGTTTAGTTGATATGGATCACGCGATCACTTAGATTATTAGAGGGATGTCTATCTAAGTGGGAGTTCATAAGTAATAAAATTAATTGAACTTCAATTTATCATGAACTTAGTACCTGATAGTATTTTGCATGTCTATGTTGTTGTAGATAGATGGCCCGTGCCATTGTTCCGTTGAATTTTAATGCGTTCCTAGAGAAAGCTAAGTTGAAAGATGATGGTAGCAATTACATGGACTGGGTCCGTAACTTGAGGATTATCCTCATTGCTGCATAGAAGAATTACGTTCTGGAAGCACCGCTAGGTGACAAATCTGCTGCAGGAGCAACACCAGATGTTATGAACGTCTGGCAGAGCAAAGCTGATGACTACTTGATAGTTCAGTGTGCCATGCTTTACGGCTTAAAACCGGGACTTCAACGACGTTTTGAACGTCATGGAGCATATGAGATGTTCCAGGAGTTGAAGTTAATATTCCAAGCAAATGCTCGGATTGAGAGATATGAAGTCTTCAATAAGTTCTAAAGCTGCAAAATGCAAGAGAATAGTTCTGTTAGTGAACATATACTCAGAATGTCTGGGTACCACAACCACTTGACTCAGCTGGGAGTTGATCTTCCTGATGATAGTGTTATTGACAGAGTTCTTTAATCACTGCTACCAAGCTACAAGAGCTTCATGATGAACTATAATATGCAAGGGATGGATAAGATAATTCCCAAGCTCTTCGCAATGCTAAAGGCTGCGGAGGTAGAAATCAAGAAGGAGCATCAAGTGTTGATGGTCAACAAGACCACCAGTTTCAAGAAAAAAGGTAGAGGGAAGAAGGGAAACTTCAAGGAGAACGACAAGCAAGTTTCTGCTCAAGTGAAGAAACCCAAGTCTGGACCTAAGCCTGAGAGTGAGTTCTTCTACTGCAAAGGGACTAGTCACTAGAAGCGGAATTGTCCCAAGTATTTAGCGGAGAAGAAGGATGGCAAAGTGAAAGGTATATTTGATATACATGTTATTGCTGTGTACCTTACTAATGCTCGCAGTAGCGCCTGGGTATTTGATACTGGTTCTGTTGCTAATATTTGCAACTGGAAACAGGGGCTACAGATTAAGTGAAAATTGGCTAAGGACAAGGTGACGATGCGCATGCGAAGTGGTTCCAAAGTCGATGTGATTGTCGTCGGCATGCTACCTCTACATCTACCTTCAGGACTAGTTTTAGACCTAAGTAATTGTTATTTGGTGCCAGCGTTGAGCATGAACATTATATCTGGATCTTGTTTGATGCAAGACGGTTATTCATTTAAATCAGAGAGTAATGGTTGTTCTATTTATATGAGTAATATCTTTTATGGTCATGCACCCTTGATGAGTGGTCTATTTTTACTAAATCTTGATAGTAGTGATACACATATTCATAGTATTGAAGCCAAAAGATATAAGTTTAATAATGATAGTGCAACTTATTTGTGGCACTGTTGTTTAGGTCATATTGGTGTAAAGCGCATGAAGAAACTCCATGCTGATGGGCTTTTGGAATCACTTCATTATAAATCACTTGATGCTTGCGAACCATGCCTCGTGGGCAAGATGACTAAGACTCCGTTCTCCGGAACAATGGAGCGAGCAACAGACTTGTTGGAAATAATACATACTGATGTATGCGGTCTGATGAGTCTTGATGCTCACCGCGGGTATCGTTATTTCCTTACCTTCATAGATGATTTGAGCAGATATGGGTATATCTACTTGATGAAACATAAGTCTGAAACATTTGAAAAGTTCAAAGAATTTCAGAGTGAAGTGGAAAATCATCGTAACAAGAAAATTAAGTTTCTACGATCTGATCGTGGAGGAGAATATTTGAGTTATGAGTTTGGTCTTCATTTGAAAAAACGCGGACAAGTTTTGCAACTCACGCCACCTGGAACACCATAGCGTAATGCTGTGTCCGAACGTTGTAACCGCACTTTATTTGATATGGTGTGATCTATGATGTCTCTTACTGATTTACCGCTATCGTTTCGGGGTTATGCTTTAGAGACGGTGATGACCCACAAGTGTAGGGGATCTATCGTAGCCTTTTCGATAAGTAAGAGTGTCGAACCCAACGAGGAGCAGAAGGAAATGATAAGCAGTTTTTAGTAAGGTATTCTCTCCAAACACTGAAATTATCGGTAACAGATAGTTTTGTGATAAGGTAATCTGTAACGAGTAGCAAGTAATAAAAGTAAATAAGGTACAACAAGATGGCCCAATCCTTTTTGTAGCAAAGGACAAGCCTGGACAAACTCTTATATGAAGGAAAGCACTCCCAAGGACACATGGGAATTATCGTCAAGCTAGTTTTCATCACGTTCATATGATTCGCGTTCGGTACTTTGATAATTTGATATGTGGGTGGACCGGTGCTTGGGTACTGTCCTTCCTTGGACAAGCATCCCACTTATGATTAACCCCCATTGCTACCAAACGAAACTACAGCAGAAGTATTAAGGTAAACCTAATCATAACATGAAACATATGGATCCAAATCAGCCCCTTACGAAGCAACGCATAAACTAGGGTTTAAGCTTCTGTCACTGTAGCAACCCATCATCTACTTATTACTTCCCAATGCCTCGCTCTAGGCCCAAACAATGGTGAAGTGTCATGTAGTCGACGTTCACATGACACCACTAGAGGGATGACAACATACACTCATCAAAATATCGAACGAATACCAAATTCGCATGCCTACTTATAGCAAGACTTCTCCCATGTCCTCAGGAACAAACGTAACTACTCACAAAGCATATTCATGTTCATAATCAGAGGGGTGCTACCTCTTGAGCACTGCGTTGGTTTTCCCTTGAAGAGGAAAGGGTGATGCAGCAAAGTAGCGTAAGTATTTCCCTCAGTTTTTGAGAACCAAGGTATCAATCCAGTAGGAGATCACGCTCAAGTCCCACGCACCTACACAAACAAATAAGAACCTCTCAACCAACGCGGTAAAGGGGTTGTCAAGCCCTTCACGGTCACTTACGAGAGTGAGATCTGATAGATAAGATAAGATAATATTTTTGGTATTTTTATGATAAAGAGAAATAAAGATGCAAAGTAAAATAAACGACAAAGGAAATAACTAAGTGTTGGAAGATTAATATGATGAAAGATAGACCCGGGGGCCATAGGTTTCACCAGTGGCTTCTCTCAAGAGCATAAGTATTACGGTGGGTAAACGAATTACTGTCGAGCAATTGATATAATTGAGCATAGTTATGAGAATATCTAGGTATGATCATGTATATAGGCATCACGTCCGAGACAAGTAGACCGAAACAATTCTGCATCTACTACTATTACTCCAGACATCGACCGCTATCCAGCATGCATCTAGAGTATTAAGTTCATAAGAATAGAGTAATGCTTTAAGGAAGATGAAATGATGTAGAGGGATAAACTCATGCAATATGATATAAACCCCATCTTTTTATCCTCGATGGCAACAATACAATACGTGCCTTGCTGCCCCTGCTGTCACTGGGAAAGGACACCGCAAGATTGAACCCAAAGCTAAGCACTTCTCCCATTGCAAGAAAGATCAATCTAGTAGGCCAAACCAAACTGATAATTCGAAGAGACTTGTAAAGATAAACCAATCATACATAAAAGAATTTAGAGGAGAATGAAATATTGTGCATAGATAATCTGGATCATAAACCCACAATTCATTGGATCTCGACAAACACACCGCAAAAGAAGATTACATCAAATATATCTCCAAGAAGATCGAGGAGAACTTTGTATTGAGATCCAAAGAGAGAGAAGAAACCATCTAGCTAATAACTATGGACCCGTAGGTCTGAAGTAAACTACTCACACATCACCGGAGAGGCCATGGAGTTGATGTAGAGGCCCTCCGTGATCAATGCCCCCTTTGGCGGAGCTCCGAAAAAGGCCCCAAGATGGGATCTCTTAGGTACAGAAGGTTGTGGCGGTGGAATTAGGTTTTCGTGGTGCTCCTGGATGTTTGGGGGTACGTGGATATATATAGGAGGAAGAAGTACGTCGATGGAGCAACGGGGGGCCCACGAGGGTGGAGGGCGCGCCCCCTGCCTCGTGGCTTCCTCCGTTGTTTCTTGACGCCCACTCCAAGTCTCCTGGATCACGTTTGTTGAGAAAATCACATTCCCGAAGGTTTCATTCCATTTGGACTCCATTTGATATTCCTTTTCTTCGAAACCCTAAAATAGGGGGAAAACAACAATTTGGGCTGGGCCTCCGGTTAGTAGGTTAGTCCCAAAAATGATATAAAAGTGTAAAATAAAACCCATTAACATCCAAAATAGATAATATAATAGCATAGAGCAATAAAAAATTATAGATACATAGGAGACGCATCAAGCATCCCCAAGCTTAATTCCTGCTCGTCCTCGAGTAGGTAAATGATAAAAGAAGAATTTTTGATGTGGAATGCTTTCTAACATATTTCTCAATGTAATTTTTCTTTATTGTGGCATGAATGTTCAGATCTGAAAGGTTCAAGATAAAAGTTTAATATTGACATAGAAATAATAATACTTCAAGCATACTAACTAAGCAATTATGTCTTCTCAAAATAACATGGCCAAAGAAAGTTATCCCTACAAAATCATATAGTCTGGCTATGCTCTATCTTCACCACACAAAATATTTAAATCATGCACAACCCCGATGACAAGCCAAGCAATTGTTTCATACTTTTGATGTTCTCAAACTTTTTCAATCTTCACGCAATATATGAGCGTGAGCCATGGATATAGCACTATGGTGGAATAGAATGGTGGTTGTGGAGAAGAAAAAAAAGGAGAAGATAGTCTCACATCAACTAGGCGTATCAACTGGCTATGGAGATGCCCATTAATAGATATCAATGTGAGTGAGTAGGGATTGCCATGCAACGGATGCACTAGAGCTATAAGTATATGAAAGCTCGACAAAAAAACTAAGTGGGTGTGCATCCAACTTGCTTGCTCACGAAGACCTATGGCATTTTGAGGAAGCCCATCATTGGAATATACAAGCCAAGTTCTATAATGAAAAACTCCCACTAGCATATGAAAGTGATATCATAAGAGACTCTCTATCATGAAGATCATGGTGCTACTTTGAAGCACAAGTGTGGAAAAAGGATAGTAGCATTGTCCATCAAGAGGGCCCGAACCTGGGTAAAACATCATGTCCCCTGCCTCCTGTTACCATCCACCTAGACGCACAGTTCGGGACCCCCTACCTGAGATCCGCCGGTTTTGACACCGACATTGGTGCTTTCATTGAGAGCTCCTCTGTGTCGTCACTTTTAGGCCCGATGGCTTCTCTGATCATTAACAGCGATGCGATCCAGGGTGAGACCTTTCTCCCCAGACAGATCTTCGTATTCGGCGACTTTGCACTGCGGGCCAATTCGCTTGGCCATCTGGAGCAGATCGAAAGCTACGCCCCTGGCCGTCAGGTCAGATTTGGAAGTTTAAACTACACAGCAGACCTCCGCGGAGACTTGATCTTCAACGGATTCGAGCCGCAGCCGAGCGCGCCGCACTGTCACGATGGGCATGATCTAGCTCTGCCGCCGAACAGTGCCCTGGAGGCCGCACCCGCATCAGCCCCAACCCTTAATTCGGAGCCAACTACGCCAATCGAGGATGGGTGGTTGGACACCGCCTCGGGGGCTGCAATCTCTACGGCGATCGAGCCGAACACCAGCCCTATTCTCTGCGAAGCCCATGACTCCAAGGAGCCGGACTCCTCTCCAGACTCCGAGCCCTCCGCGCCCCTACCAATCGAACCCGATTGGGCACTGATCATGGAGTTCACTGCCGCGGACATCTTTCAGTACTCGCCCTTCGGCGATATTCTGAATTCACTAAAGTCTCTCTCTTTAGGAGAGCCCTGGCCGGACTATGGTCAGCAAGGTTGGGATGCAGACGATGAAGAAATTCAAAGCCCACCCACCACCCACTTCGTAGCCACTGTCGATGATTTAACCGACATGCTCGACTTCGACTCCGAAGACATCGATGGTATGGACGCCGATGCAGGAGACGATCAAGAACTAGCGCCTATAGGGCACTGGAAAGCCACCTCACCGTATGATATATACATGGTGGACACCCCAAAAGAAGGCAATGGCGACGGAACAGCGGAGGATGACCCCTCCAAGAAGCAGCCTAAGCGCCGGCGTCAGCGGCGCCGCTCTAAATCCCGCCAAAGCAAAAACGGTGATTCTGGCACGGGAGATAATAACACCCCGGACAGTGCCGAAGACAACCACCTCCAGCAAGATTCAACACAGGAGGATGGAGAAGCCAGCCCTCATGAGAGACCGGCAGACAGAGAGGTCGAGGACAATAATTATATGCCTCCCTCCGAAGATGAGGCAAGCCTCGACGACGACGAGTTGTCGTGCCGGAGGATCCCGTCGAACAAGAGCGTTTCAAACGCAGGCTTATGGCCATGGCGAGCAGCCTCAAGAAAAAACAGCAACAACTTAGAGCTGATCAAGATTTGCTAGCTGACAGATGGACTGAAGTCCTTGCGGCCGAAGAGTATGAACTCGAACGCCCCTCCAAGAGCTACCCAAAGCGCAGGTTGCTACCCTGACTAGAGGAGGAAGCACCTAAACCTACATCACCAGCGCATGATGCGGCCGATCGGCCACCCCGTGGCCGCAACAGAGAAGCCTCTCGACCCTCCACTCAAGCCGCACCCCGGCGCCGCTCAAAAAATACTAAGGCATGGGAAAATGCGCCAGACCTGCGAGATATATTGGAGAACAAGGCAATGCAAACAAGATCGATCTACGGATCGCGTGGGCGCCCCACGGCATGAGACGGTAATTGTCACTCCGGATACAGTCAATCCGGCCGGGCCGAACACAGTAGACAAAGCTCATTTGAGCTGCGTCGTGATATAGCCCAATACAGAGGCACCGCACACCCACTATGCTTCATAGATGAAGCAATGGATCATCAAATCCCTGAGGGTTTCAAACCCGTGAACATCAAATCATATGATGGCACAACAGATCCCGCGGTGTGGATCGAGGACTATCTCCTTCATATCCACATGGCCCGCGGTGATGACCTACACGCCGTCAAATACCTCCCACTCAAGCTTAAAGGACCAGCTCAGCATTGGCTTAACAGCTTGCCAGCAGAATCAATTGGTTGCTGGAAGGACCTGGAAGCCGCATTCTTCGACAATTTCCAGACTCCGATGACCTTAGCCACATAATTCAGCAGCCAGAGGAATCGGCCAGACAATTCTGGACACGGTTCCTAACCAAGAAAAGTCAAATCGTCGACTGTCCGGACGCAGAGGCCCTAGCAGCCTTCAAGCATAACATCCGCGACGAGTGGCTTGCACGGCACCTAGGACAGGAAAATTCGAAATCTATGGCAGCCCTCACGACACTTATGACCCGCTTTTACGCGGGAGAAGACAGCTGGCTAGCTCGCAGCAATAACATGACCAAGAGCCCTGGTAATTCGGATACCAAGGACAACAGTGGCAGGTCGCATCGTAACAAGCAAAAGCGCCGCATTAACGGCAACAATGCTGAGGATACGACAGTTAATGCCGGATTCAAAGGCTCTAAACCCGGTCAGTGGAAAAAGCCATTCAAAAGAAATACTCCGGGCCCGTCCAGTTTGGACCGAATACTCGACCGCTCATGCTAGATACATGGCACCCCCGAAAAACCAGCCAATCACACCAACAGGGATTGTTGGGTGTTCAAGCAGACGTGCAAGTTAAATGCCGAAAGCAGAGACAAGGGGCTGCATAGCGATGACGAGGAGGAGCCTCTGCCGCCGAACAATAGTGGACAGAAAGGTTTTCCCCCACAAGTGCGGACGGCGAACATGATATACGCAACCCACGTCCCCAAGAGGGAGCGGAAGCGTGCGCTAAGGGACGTATACGCGATGGAGCTAGTCGCCCCAAAGTTCAACCCATGGTCTTCCTGCCCGATCACTTTTGATCGAAGGGACCACCCCACTAGCACCCATCATGGCGGATTCGCCGCATTGGTTCTAGACCCAATTATTGACGGATTTCACCTCACTAGAGTCCTTATGGACGGCGGCAGCAGCCTGAACCTGCTTTACTAGGATACAGTGCGGAAAATGGGCATCGATCCCTCGAGGATTAAACCCACTAAAACGACCTTTAAAGGCGTCATACCAGGTGTAGAGGCCAACTGTACAGGCTCAGTTACACTTGAAGTGGTCTTCGGATCTCCGGATAATTTCTGAAGCGAGGAGTTAATCTTCGACATAGTCACGTTCCGCAGTGGCTATCACGCACTGCTCGGGCGAACCGCATTTGCCAAGTTCAATGCGGTGCCGCACTACGCATACCTCAAGCTCAAGATGCCAGGCCCTCGAGAGTGTTCAAGCATTATAGTCCGATTGCCTTGTTCGTTGTGTTGAGCGCCTCCCTCGAAGGACCCACGAATGGGAAAAAGAGCGCTCATGTTTATCCCGAACACCCCAACACTCATGCCATGGGGGCAGAAGCCGACGACTCGCCATCTCTCAAATTTGATAAACGGCCGCACAGAAGGTAATATTTTAAATTCAAAAAGCATTGCTTAGCGCACATGAACAAGTTTTCAGCGCACAGGACAAAACGAGCGAGTTTACTAAAAAATTACATCCATGGAACATTCATCCGCCACAAGGCGGGCACCCTTCAAAACGCCCTCATAATACATCTTGGGCTTGCGATGCTCCTTGCCCGGCGGTGGCCCGTCCTTCACAAGCTTCTCAGCATCCAGCTTGCCCCGGTGCACCTTCGCACGGGCAAGCGCCCTACGGGCACCCTCGATGCATACGGAGCGCTTGATGACTTCGAGCCTTGGACAGGCCTCCACCAGCCGCCTCACCAGCCCGAAGTAGCTCTGAGTCGAGCTCCCCTCCTTGGCTCGGTAGAAGGCGGTGGCATCCGACACGCTACGGGGCAAGTCTGCAAATGCTCCTGGAGAGCTCCGAATTCGGGTAAGTAACAAGTAATTCACTTTTACGTGCTTGATTTGCATAAAGAATGCCTTACCCGCCGCTATCTTTTTTATTGCCTCAACCTCCTGGAGGGCCTTCTGGGCTTCGGCCTTGGCAGACTTGGCATCTTCAATGGCCGCCGCGAGCTCAGACTCTCGCGTCTTCGAGTCAAGCTCCAAACTCTCATGTTTTTTCATGAGATCCTGGAGCTCTTGCCGCACCTCGCCAACCTGCATCTCATGCTTCTTCCGCTCGGTGCGCTCCGTGGCCGCCCTCTTCTCGGCCTCGGACAGCACTTGCTTAAGGGTCGCCACCTCAGTTGTGGCCCCTACAATAGCCGTGTTAATCCTGTCACTTTTTGCAATTGCACCTTTCACATATTTCAATAAGGTATTTCTTACCTTCCGTCTCCTCGAGTTGCCTCTTGGCATGGCCGAGCTCGTTCTCGGACCGCTCAAGGTTCTGCTTCAGCGTGCCCACCTCCGCAGTCAGTGCGGCGGATGCTAGCAGCGAAGCCTGCATACACATATTGACTTACTTTTGTTAGACTCCTGCGAACGTTATTAGATCCCCTATTTGGCTTTTCTTTCCGAACGCCGAACAAAGCATCAGGGGCTACTGTCTATGCGGTAATATTTTTACATATTGTTTACTTACCTCGAAGCCTGTTAGAAGGCTGACACAGGCTTCAGTCAGTCCGCTCTTGGCGGACTGAACCTTCTGGATCATCGCACTCATAATAGTGCGGTGCTCCTCGTTGATGGAGGCGCCGTTAAGCACCTCCAGCAAATTGTCCGGTGCCTCCAGTTGGACGGAGGTCACCGGCTCGGTAGGCTTGCTCCTCTTGGAAGGAGGCTGCCTACTGGAGTCCAGAATCATCGAAGGTTCTGGCGCGCTGTCCGGCTCAAAGCCGGACTTGGAACCCTTGGGGGTTCTATCCCCTTCACGCCTGGAGTCCGGGAGGTCGCCTTGCGGCGCCTCCAGGACCACCTCCTCCTAGCTCGGAACCTGTTGGGACGCCGCCTCGGCGTCGTCCGTAGGATGGGGGGAGGTAGCCGTCGGAAGCGAATTCACATCCGACGAATCCAGGGAACCGCTCGACGACACGTCAAGCCGGTCTTTGGGTGGACTGCATAAACATGTTCGACGTAAGGAAAAGTTGTGCAATGAGGGAATACTATGAATCACTCTGGTATCCGGATACTTATGATCTTGCCAGGGGCTTGGCCCTGTGCAGCCACTCCTCTTCGCCGTCGTCGGCGTTGGTGGAGTAGTCCGGAGGAGGGGTCTTCCCCTTCTTGGACCCTTCGGCCTCCCCAGTTGGGGCGGCCTTCCTTTTCTTCCCTCCCCACGCTGGAGGGGGAGAGGTCTCTTCTTCCTCCTCCTCATCTTCATGGGAGGAGTGCGCCTTGGAGTCGTCGGATGATGAATCCGACACCTCCTGGCGCCGGGCACTCTTTCGAGTCCCCGTGGCCTTCTTCTTGGCCTTCTTCTCCGGCACCACATAGGGTGCCGGAACTAGCAGCTTCACCAAACGAGCATCTGCTGGGCCTTCGGGCAAAGGAGCTGGACAGTTGATCTATCCGGATGTCTCCTGCCAATCCTGTCAAAGGTAAGAGATCTTAGATCCCGCATGGAGTCAAACTTTGAAAAACTAAATACCCTGTAAAAGGTAAAAACAGCTTACTGCACGAGCGTGACGCTGCGTGCTGAATCCGCGATCCTCGGTAGCGGATGTGGGGGCCTCGGCGCCCTTGAAAAGCACTTTCCAGGCATCTTCGTACGTCGTGTTGAAGAGCCTGCTCAGAGTCCGGTGCCGCGCCGGGTCGAACTCCCACAGGCTGAAGGCCCGTTGTTGACACAGGAGGATCCGGCGGATGAGCATAACCTAGACTACGTTGACAAGTTTGAGCTTCTTGTCCACCAGGGTTTGGACGCATGTTTGGAGTCCGGTCAACTCTCCTTTTTTACCCCACGACAGGCCCGTCTCTTTCCAGGAGGCGAGCCGCGTAGGGGGTCTGGATCGGAACTCGGGGGCTGCGACCCATTCAAGGTCGCGCGGCTCAGTGATGTAAAACCACCCCGATTGCCACCCCTTTAGGGACTCCACGAAGGAGCCCTCGAGCCATAGGACGTTGGGCATCTTGCCCACCATGGCGCCTCCGCATTCCGCCTGGGTGCCACGCACCACCTTCGGCTTGACATTGAAAGTCTTGAGCCATAGGCCGAAATGGGGGCGGATGCGGAAGAAAGCCTCGCACACGATGATGAACGCCGAGATGTTGAGGACAAAGTTCGGGGCCAGATCATGGAAATCCAGGCCATAGTAGAACATGAGCCCCCGGACAAATGGGTGGAGAGGGAAGCCCAGTCTGCGGAGGAAATGAGGGAGGAACACCACCCTCTCATGGGGCCTAGGGGTGGGGATGAGTTGCCCCTCTTCGGGAAGCCGGTGCGCAATGTCGTTAGACAAGTATCCGGCCTTCCTTAGTCTTTTGATGTGTCCCTCCGTGACGGAGCAGACCATCCACTTGCCTCCCGCTTCGGACATGGCTGGAGAAGGTTGAGGTGGGGTGTGCGGACTTGGGCGCTGGAGCTTGAGTGCGCGGAAATGGATAGGCAAAGGAGGAAGAAGGCGTGGATGAAAAGGTGGATCCTTATCCCCTTATATGGGTGGACGCGACTATGCGTCCCCACCAGCCTGGTAAAACTCGCTTATCTCCCAAGCGCCGTAATCAATGGCGCGGTTGGGTTACCCACGCCCGTATTGATGAGAATCCCGGAATAAGGGGACACGATCTCTGCTTTGACAAGACGTGCCAAGGAAACCGCCTCGCTAAACGTGCTGAGGTAGAACAGTAAAACGATTCGAATAAAGACTTGGCCGTGGTGTGATGTCACGCTACGGAATACGTCAGCAGATTAGATTTGTGTAAATATTATTCTCTCTATGGCAATATGTGGAAACTTATTTTGCAGAGCCGGACACTACCTTTGTGTTCAAAATCTTCTACGAAGTACTTGGAGGAGGAACCCACCTTGCAATGCCAAAGACAATCTGCCTGCCGGACTCGTCGTCATTGAAGCCTGGTTCAGGGGCTACTGAGGGAGTCCTGGATTAGGGGGTGTCCGGATAGCCAGACTATACCTTCGGCCGGACTCCTGGACTATGAAGATACAAGATTGAAGACTTCGTCCCGTGTCCGGAAGGGACTTTCCTTGGCGTGGAAGGCAAGCTTGGCGATACGGATATGTAGATCTCCTACCATTGTAACCGACTCTGTGTAACCCTAACCCTCTCCGCTGTCTATATAAACTGGAGGGTTTTAGTCCATAGGACGAACAACAATCATACCATAGGCTAGCTTCTAGGGTTTAGCCTCTCTGATCTCGTGGTAGATCTACTCTTTTACTACCCATATCATCAATATTAATCAAGCAGAACGTAGGGTTTTACCTCCATCAAGAGGGCCCGAACCTGGGTAAAACATCATGTCCCCGGCCTCCT
The DNA here is from genome assembly GCF_002162155.2 of Triticum dicoccoides. Lineage (NCBI taxonomy): Eukaryota > Viridiplantae > Streptophyta > Magnoliopsida > Poales > Poaceae > Triticum > Triticum dicoccoides. Next base: position 537,867,584 of record NC_041388.1, read on the forward strand.
GTTACCATCCGCCTAGACGCACAGTTCGGGACCCCCTACCCGAGATCCGCCGGTTTTAACACCAACAGGGGCCTTTTCCGGAGCTCCGCCGGAGGGGGCATCGATCACGGAGGGCTTCTACATCAACACCATAGCCTCTCCGATGATGTGTGAGTAGTTTACTCAGACCTTCGGGTCCATAGTTATTAGCTAGATGGCTTCTTCTCTCTTTTTGGATCTCAATACAATGTTCTCCCCCTCTCTTGTGGAGATCTATTCGATGTAATCTTCTTTTGCGGTGTGTTTGTTGAGACCGATGAATTGTGGGTTCATGGTCAAGTTTATCTATGAACAATATTTGAATCTTCTCTGAATTCTTTTATGTATGATTGGTTATGTTTGCAAGTCTCTTCGAATTATTAGTTTGGTTTGACCTATTAGATTAATCTTTCTTGCAATGGGAGAAGTGCTTAGCTTTGGGTTCAATCTTGCGGTGTCCTTTCCCAGTGACAGTAGGGGCAGCAAGGCACGTATTGTATTGTTGCCATCGAGGATAACAACATGGGGTTTATATCATATTGCATGAGTTTATCCCTCTACATCATGTCATCTTACTTAAAGCGTTACTCTGTTCTTTTGAACTTAATACTCTAGATGCATGCTGGATAGGGGTCGATGTGTGGAGTAATAGTAGTAGATGCAGGCAGGAGTCGGTCTACTTGTCTTGCACGTGATGCCTATATACATGATCATACCTAGATATTCTCATAACTATGCTCAATTCTGTCAATTGCTCAACAGTAATTTGTTTACCCACCGTAATACTTATGCTCTCGAGAGAAGCCACTAGTGAAACCTATGGCCCCCGGGTCTATTTTCTATCATATTAATCTTCCGTCAACAAGCTATTTCTTGCACCGTTTTTACTTCTCTTTATTTACTTTGCATCTTTATCATAAAAATACCAAAAATATTATCTTATCATATCTATCAGATCTCACTTTCATAAGTGACAGTGAAGGGATTGACAACCCCTTTATTACGTTGGTTGCGAGGATTTTATTTGTTTGTGTAGGTGCGAGGGACTCGTGCATGGCCTCCTACTAGATTGATACCTTGGTTCTCAAAACTGAGGGAAATACTTACGCTACTTTGCTGCATCACCCTTTCCTCTTCAAGGGCAAACCAACAGAATGCTCAAGAGGTAGCAAGAAGGATTTCTGGCGCCGTTGCCGGGGAGTCTACGCAAAAGTCAACATACCAAGTACCCATCACAAACCCTTATCTCCTGCATTACATTATTTTCCATTCGCCTCTCGTTTTCCTCTCCCCATTTCACCCTTGTTGTTTTATTTGCCCCCCTCTCTCTCCGTCCTCCTTCTCTTTCCCTACTTGCCTCTTTTTGCTCGCTTCTTGTTTGCTCGTGTGTTGGATTGCTTGCTTGTCGTTATGGCTAGTCCCCTATCTTCTCCGTTGTCTCCCGAAAATGAAGTTCTTAATTTTAAGCAAAGGTAAGGATAAAATCTAAAAGACGCTTGGTATATAATTTTCAATGCTCAAAATAGATCTACCAGGAAGCAATCTACTTCCGTTCTTCTCCGCAATTTTTATGTAGGCGCTACTCCTTGGCACAGATATATCCTTGATACCATTACCGGAGGGAATTTATTGGTTATCCATACTTTTGATTCTTATAATGCTATGATAGATTTGTTTGGCTCACCCCCTCTTTTGGTTAATGGAACTATGTTAACTTTGGAGCATGTAATGCAAAGACTTGAAATTATGGAAAATAAAGTTGCTACCATAGAGTTAATTGAAAATTTGGATAAAAAGATCCACAACCAAATTACCCAACATGGATCTAAAGTATGAGTCACTTTGAAAAATGTTAAGGAGAAGGAACCCATAGTTAATGAAAGAATAAATCAGGATTCCACTAGAATCGATAAACTTGAGGGTATCATTACCAACTTGGGAACCGCTTTTTCTTTCGTAAAGAATACTCCAAGTCCTCCAACTAAAATTGCCAAGCTTATGTATGTTCCTAAAAATAAGGGTGAATCCTCTAGCAAGGAAACTGCGGATCTCAAATCTATAAGTATTCATCCCAATCTTTTTGCTATCATTAAGGAACCATTTGCTACAAATTATTTTTTAGATTTTGTGCCTAGAAGTTTGATAATTAATAAAAAGGAATAAACTCCTAAGGGTAATAGATGTCTCATTAAAGAATTGCCAACTAAAGATGGCAATACCTAGCTCTATCTTCGCTTTTATGCCTAGCTAGGGGCGTTAAACGATAGCGCTTGTTGGGAGGCAACCCAATTTTATTTTTATTCCTTGCCTTTTGCTCCTGTTTAGTAATAAATAATTTATCTAGCCTCTGTCTTGGTTGTGTTTTTGTGTTTAATTAGTGTTTTTGCCAAGTAGAACTATTGGGAAGACTTGGGAAAAGTCTTTTTGATCTTGCTGTAAAAAAACAGAAACTTTAGCGCTCACGAGAATTGCTGACATTTTTATTTGGAAAGTGCTATATAGTTAATTATTTTTTCAGACTATTAATAGATAAATTCCTCACGTCCATAAATTTATTTTAAAATTTTTGGGGTTCCAGAACTTGCGTTAGCTACAGATTACTACAGACTATTCTGTTTTTGACAGATTCTGTTTTTCGTGTGTTGTTTGCTTATTTTGATGAATCTATGGCTAGTAAAATAGTTTATAAACCATATAGAAGTTGGAATACAGTAGGTATAACGCCAATATAAATAAAGAATGAGTAGATTACAGTACCTTGAAGTGGTGTTTTGTTTTCTTTCGCTAACGGAGCTCACGAGATTTTCTATTTTGAGTTTTGTGTTGTGAAGTTTTCAAGTTTTGGGTAAAAGATTTGATAGATTATGGAACAAGGAGTGGCAAGAGCCTAATCTTGTGGATGCCCATGGCACCCCAAGATAATATAAGGACACCTAAAAGCCAAAGCTTGGGGATGCCCCGGAAGGCATCCCCTCTTTCGTCTACTTCCATCGGTAACTTTACTTGGAGCTATATTTTTATTCACCACATGATATGTGTTTTGCTTGGAGCGTCTTGTATTATTTGAGTCTTTTTTTGTTAGTTTGCCACAATCATATTCGCTGTACACACCTTTTGAGAGAAACACACATGATTTGAAAATTATTAGAATACTCTATGTGCTTCACTTATATCTTTTGAGCTATATAGTTTTTGCTCTAGTGCTTCACTTATATATTTTAGAGCACGGTGGTGGATTTGTTTTATAGAAACTATTATTCTCTCATGCTTCACTTATATTTTTGAGAGTCTTAAACAGCATGGTAATTTGCTTAAATTGGGAAATTAATCCTAATATGCTAGGCATTCAACATTAGTAAAAAAATCTTATGAGTGCGTTGAATACTAAGAGAAGTTTGATATTTGATAATTGTTTTGAGATATGGAGATGGTGATATTAGAGTCATGCTAGTTGAGTAGTTGTGAATTTGAGAAATACTTGTGTTGAAGTTTGTGATTCCCGTAGCATGCACGTATGGTGAACCGTTATGTGATGAAGTCGGAGCATGATTTATTTTTTTGATTGTCTTCCTTATGAGTGGCGGTCGGGGACGAGCGATGGTATTTTCCTACCAATCTATCCCCCTAGGAGCATGCGCGTAATACTTTGCTTTGATAACTTGTAGATTTTTGCAATAAGTATATGAGTTCTTTATGACTAATGTTGAGTCCATGGATTATACGCACTCTCACCCTTCCACCTTTGCTAGCCTCTCTAATACCGCGCACCCTTCGCCGGTATTATACACCCACCATATACCTTCCTCAAAACAGCCACCATACCTACCTATTATGGCATTTCCATAGCCATTCCGAGATATATTGCCATGCAACTTTCCACCGTTCCGTTCATTATGACACACTCCATCATTGTCATATTGCTTAGCATGATCATGTAGTCGACATCGTATTTGTGGCAAAGCCACCGTTCATAATTCTTTCATACATGTCACTCATGAGTCATTGCATATCCCGGTACACCGCCGGAGGCATTCATATAGAGTCATATTTTGTTCTAAGTATCAAGTTGTAATTGTTGATGAGCGATGGTCTTTTCGTACCAATCTATCCCCCTAGGAGCATGCGCGTAATACTTTGTTTCGATAACTAATAGATTTTTGCAATAAGTATATGAGTTTTTTATGACTAATGTTGAGTCCATGGATTATACACACTCTCACCCTTCCACCATTGCTAGCCTCTCTAATACCGCACACTTTTCGCCGGTATCATACACCCACCATATACCTTCCTCAAAACAGCCACCATACCTACCTATCATGGCATTTCCATAGCCATTCCGAGATATATTGCCATGCAACTTTCCACCATTCCATTTACTATGACACGCTCCATCATTGTCATATTGCTTTGCATGATCATGTAGTTGACATTGTATTTGTGGCAAAGCCACCGTTCATAATTCTTTCATACATGTCACTCTTGATTCATTGCATATCCCGGTACACCGCCGGAGGCATTCACATAGAGTCATATTTTGTTCTAAGTATTGAGTTTTAAGTAAATAAAAGTGTGATGATCATCATTTTTAGAGCATTGTCCCAAGTGAGGAAAGGATGATGGAGACTATGATTCCCCCACAAGTCGGGATGAGACTCCGGACTAAATAAAAAAAGAGGCCATAAAAAAAGAGAGAAAAGGCCCAAATAAAAAATGAGAGAAAAAGAGACAAGGGACAATGCTACTATCCTTTTACCACACTTGTGCTTCAAAGTAGCACCATGATCTTCATGATAGAGAGTCTCCTATGATATCACTTTCATATACTAGTGGGAATTTTTCATTATAGAACTTGGCTTGTATATTCCAATGTCGGGCTTCCTCAAAATGCCCTAGGTCTTCGTGAGCAAGCGAGTTGGATGCACACCCACTTAGTTCCTTTTGTTAAGCTTTCATATACTATAGCTCTAGTGCATCCATTGCATGGCAATCCCTACTCACTCACATTGATATCTATTAATGGGCATCTCCATAGCCCGTTAATATGCCTAGTTGATGTGAGACTATCTTCTCCCTTTTTTGTCTTCTCCACAACCACCATTCTATTCCACATATAGTGATATGTCCATGGCTCACGCTCATGTATTGCGTGAAGATTGAAAAAGTTTGAGAACATCAAAAGTATGAAACAATTGCTTGGCTTGTCATCGGGGTTGTGCATGATTTAAATACTTTGTGTGGTGAAGATAGAGCATAGCCAGACTATATGATTTTGTATGGATAACTTTCTTTGGCCATGTTATTTTGAGAAGACATAATTGCTTAGTTAGTATGCTTGAAGTATTATTATTTCTATGTCAATATTAAACTTTTGTCTTGAATCTTTCAGATCTGAATATTCATACCACAATTAAGAGAATTACATTGAAATTATGCCAAGTAGCATTCCACATCAAAAATTCTGTTTTTATCATTTACCTACTCGAGGACGAGCAGGAATTAAGCTTGGGGATGCTTGATACGTCTCCAACGTATCTATAATTTTTGATTGTTCCATGCTATATTATATTATGTTTTCGACATTACTAGGCTTTATTATACAATTTCATATTATTTTTTGGGACTAACCTATTAACTGGAGGCCCAGCCCAGAATTGATATTTTTTGCCTATTTCAGAGTTTCGCAGAAAAAGAATATGAAACGGAGTCCAAACGGAATGAAACCTTCGGGAACGTGATTTTTGGAACGAACGTGATCCAGAGGACTTGGACCCTACGTCAAGAAAGCAACCAGGAAGGCACGAGGTAGGGGCGCGCCTACCCCACCCCCAGGCGCGCCCTCCACCCTTGTGGGGCCCATGTTGCTCCACCGATGTACTTCTTCCTCCTATATATACCTACGTACCCCCAAACTAACAGATACGGAGCCAAAACCCTAATTCCACCGCCACAACCTTCTGTACCCGTGAGATCCCATCTTGGGGCCTTTTTTGGAGCTCCGCCGGAGGGGGCATCAATCACGGAGGGCTTCTACATCAACACCATAGCCTCTCCGATGATGTGTGAGTAGTTTACCTCAGACCTTCGGGTCCATAGTTATTAGCTAGATGGCTTCTTCTCTCTTTTTGGATCTCAATACAATGTTCTCCCCCTCTCTTGTGGAGATCTATTCGATGTAATCTTCTTGTGCGGTATGTTTGTTGAGACTGATGAATTGTGGGTTTACGATCAAGTTTATCTATGAACAATACTTGAATCTTCTCTGAATTCTTTTATGTATGATTGGTTATCTTTGCAAGTCTCTTCGAATTATCAGTTTGGTTTGGCCTACTAGATTGATCTTTCTTGCAATGGGAGAAGTGCTTAGCTTTGGGTTCAATCTTGAAGTGTCCTTTCCCAGTGACAATAGGGGCAGGAAGGCACGTATTGTATTGTTGCCATCGAGGATAACAATATGGGGTTTATATCATATTGCATGAGTTTATCCCTCTACATCATGTCATCTTACTTAAAGTGTTACTCTGTTCTTTTGAACTTAATACTCTAGATGCATGCTGGATAGCGGTCAATGTGTGGAGTAATAGTAGTAGATGCAGGCAGGAGTCGGTCTACTTGTCTCGCACGTGATGCCTATATACATGATCATACCTAGATGTTCTCATAACTATGCTCAATTCTTTCAATTGCTCAACAGTAATTTGTTTACCCACCGTAATACTTATGCTCTCGAGAGAAGCCACTAGTGAAACCTATGGCCTCCGGGTCTATTTTCTATCATATTAATCTTCCGTCAACAAGCTATTTCTTGCACCGTTTTTATTTCGCTTTATTTACTTTGCATCTTTAGCATTAAAATACCAAAAATATTATCTTATCATATCTATCAGATCTCACTTTCGTAAGTGACCGTGAAGGGATTGACAACCCCTTCATTGTGTTGGTTGCGAGGATTTTATTTGTTTGTGTAGGTGTGAGGGACTCGTGCGTGGCCTCCTACTGGATTGATACCTTGGTTCTCAAAAACTGAGGGAAATACTTACGCTACTTTGCTGCATCACCCTGTCCTCTTCAAGGGAAAACCAATGCAGTGCTCAAGAGGTAGCATGAAGCATGAGAGAACAATAGTTTCTACAAAAAAATCCACCACCGTGCGCTAAAAGATATAAGTGAAGCACTAGAGCAAAAACTATATAGCTCAAAAGATATAAGTGAAGCACATAGAGTATTCTAATAAACTTCAAATCACGTGAGTCTCTCTCAAAAGGTGTGTACAGCAAGGATGATTGTGGTAAACTAAAAAGCAAAGACTCAAATCATACAAGATGCTCCAAGCAAAACACATATCATGTGGTGAATAAAAATATAACTCCAAGTAAAGTTACCGATAGACGAGGACGAAAGAGGGGATGCCTTCCGGGGCATCCCCAAGCTTTGGCTTTTAGGTGTCCTTAGATTATCTTGGGGTGCCATGGGCATCCACAAGATTAGGCTCTTGCCACTCCTTGTTCCATAATCTATCAAATCTTTTACCCAAAACTTGAAAACTTCACAACACAAAACTCAAAATAGAAAATCTCGTGAGCTCCGTTAGCGAAAGAAAACAAAACACCACTTCAAGGTACTGTAATTAACTCATTCTTTATTTATATTTGTGTTAAACCTACTGTATTCCAACTTCTCTATGGTTTATAAACTCTTTTACTAGCCATAGATTCATCAAAATAAGCAAACAACACACGAAAAACAGAATCTGTCAAAAACAGAACAGCCTGTAGTAATATGTAGCTAACACAACTTCTGCAACCCCAAAAATTCTAAAATAAATTGCTGGACGTGAGGAATTTATCTATTAATCATCTGCAAAAATAATTAACTAAATATCACCTTCCAACTAAAAATGGCAGCAATTCTTGTGAGCGCTAAAGTTTCTATTTTTTACAGCAAGATCAAAAAGACTTTCCCCAAGTCTTCCCAACGGTTCTACTTGGCACAAACACTAATTAAACACAAAAACACAACCAAAAAAGAGGCTAGATAAATTATTTATTACTAAACAGGAGAAAAAAGAAAATAATAGAAATAAAATTGGGTTGCCTCCCAACAAGCGCTATCGTTTAACGCCCCTAGCTAGGCATAAAAGCGAAGATAGATCTAGGTATTGCCATCTTTGGTAGGCAATACATAAGTGGCTCTCATAATAGATTCATATTGAAAAACAAAGACTTACTATGAGACACATCAATAACTTTTAGATCTTCATCTTTATTATCATGAAAACTAGAAGAACACGCTTTCACAAAGCAATCTTTCTTAGCACGCATCCTAGCGGTTCTTTCTTTGCACTCATCAATGGAAATTCTAATGGCTTTGAGAGACTCATTAATATCATGCTTAGGTGGAATAGGTATAAGTTTCAAAGAATCAACATCAAGAGAAATCCTATCAACGTTCCTAGCCAACTCATCAATCTTAAGCAATTTTTCTTCAATCAAAGCATTGAAACTCTTTTGTGAAGTAATAAATTCTTTAATACTAGATTCAAAATCAGAGGGCATTTTATTATAATTTCCATAAGAATTGTTGTAGGAATTACCATAATTATTAGAGGAATTACTAGGAAACGACCTAGAATTAAAATTACCTCTATACGCGTTGTTACCAAAATTGTTCCTACCAACAAAATTCACATCCATAGATTCATTATTATTCCCAGTCAAAGTAGACAAAGGCATATCATTAGGACTAGTAGGAGCACTCTTATTAGCAAACAATTTCATAAGTTCATCCATCTTTCCACTCAAAACATTAATCTCTTCAATTGCATGCACTTTTTTATTAGTAGATCTTTTGGTGTGCCATTGAGAATAATTAACCATAATATTATCTAGGAGTTTAGTAGCTTCTCCTAAAGGGATTTCCATAAAAGTGCCTCCTGCGGCTGAATCTAAAAGATTTCTAGAAGCAAAATTCAATCCGGCATAAAAGTTTTGTATAATCATCCAAAGATTCAAACCATGTGTAGGGCAATTACCTATCATTAATTTCATCCTCTCCCAAGATTGTGCAACATGTTCATGATCAAGTTGCTTAAAATTCATAATATTGTTTCTAAGAGAGATGATCTTAGCGGGAGGAAAATACTTAGAGATAAAAGCATCTTTGCACTTATTCCATGAATCAATACTATTTTTAAACAAAGACGAAAACCAAGCTTTATCATGATCTCTAAGCGAAAACGGAAATAGCTTAAGTTTAACAATATCATTATCCACATCTTTCTTCTTTTTCATATCACACAAATCAACAAAGTTGTTTAGATGGGTTGCGGCATATTCACTACGAAGGCCGGCGAATTGATCTTTCATGACAAGATTCAACAAAGCAACATTAATTTCACAAGATTCAGCATCGGTAAGAGGAGCAATCGGAGTGCTAAGAAAATCATTGTTGTTGGTATTGGCAAAGTCACACAATTTAGTATTATCTTGAGCCATCGTGACAAACAAGCAATCCAACACACAAGCAAACAAGAAACGGGCAAAAGAGGCAAATAGGGAAAGAGAAGGGAGAGAGGAAGAGAGGGCGAATAAAACGGCAAGGGTGAAGTGGGGGAGAGGAAAACGAGAGGCAAATGGCAAATAATGTAATGCGAGGGATACGAGTTTGTGATGGGTACTTGGTATGTCTTGACTTGGCAACGACACCTGAAATGACTCGATGTTGGGAGTCAAATCTTGACTTGACTTGGCGCGAATCTCCCCGGCAACAGCGCCAGAAATCCTTCTTGCTACCTCTTGAGCACTACGTTGGTTTTCCCTTGAAGAGGAAAGGGTGATGCACCAAAGTAGCATAAGTATTTCCCTCAGCTTTTGAGAACCAAGGTATCAATCCAGTAGGAGATCATGCTTAAGTCCCATGCACCTACACAAACATAAGAACCTCGCAACCAACGCGATAAAGGGGTTGTCAAGCCCTTCACGGTCACTTACGAGAGTGAGATATGATAGATATGATAAGATAATATTTTTGGTATTTTTATGATAAAGAGAAATAAAGATGCAAAGTAAAATAAATGGCAAAGGAAATAACTAAGTGTTGGAAGATTAATATGATGAAAGATAGACCTGGGGGCCATAGGTTTCACTAGTGGCTTCTCTCAAGAGCATAAGTATTACGGTGGGTAAACAAATTACTGCCGAGCAATTGATAGAATTGAGCATAGTTATGAGAATATCTAGGTATGATCATGTATATAGGCATCACGTCCGAGACAAGTAGACCGAAACGATTCTGCATCTACTACTATTACTCCACACATCAACCGCTATCCAGCATGCATCTAGAGTATTAAGTTCATAAGAACAGGGTAATGCTTTAAGGAAGATGACATGATGTAGAGGGATAAACTCATGCAATATGATATAAACCCCATCTTTTTATCCTCGATGGCAACAATACAATATGTGTCTTGCTGCCCCTGCTGTCACTGGGAAATGACATGATGACCCACAAGTATAGGGGATCTATCGTAGTCCTTTCGATAAGTAAGAGTGTCGGACCCAACGAGGAGCAGAAGGAAATGATAAGCGGTTTCCACCAAGGTATTCTCTACAAGTACTGAAATAAGTGGTAACAGATAGTTTTGTGATAGGATAATTTGTAACGAGCAACAAGTAACAAAAGTAAATAAAGTGCAGCAAGGTGGCCCAATCCTTTTTGTAGCAAAGGACAAGCCTGGACAAACTCTTATATAGAGAAAAGCGCTCCCGAGGACACATGGAATATCGTCGAGCTAGTTTTCATCACGTTCATATGATTCGCGTTCGGTACTTTGATAATTTGGTATGTGGGTGGACCGGTGCTTGGGTACTATCCTTACTTGGACAAGCATCCCACTTATGATTAACCTCTATTGCAAGCATCCGCAACTACAACAAAAGTATTAAGGTAAACCTAACCATAGCATGAAACATATGGATCCAAATCAGCCCCTTACGAAGCAATGCATAAACTAGGGTTTAAGCTTCTGTCACTCTAGCAACCCTCATCTACTTATTACTTCCCAATGCCTTCCTCTAGGCCCAAATAATGGTGAAGTATTATGTAGTCAATGTTCACATAACAACACTCGAGGAGAGACAACATACATCTCATGAAAATATCGAACGAATACCAAATTCACATGACTACTAATAGCAAGACTTCTCCCATGTCCTCAGAAACAAACGTAACTACTCACAAAGCATATTCATGTTCATAATCAGAGGGGTATTAATATGCATATAGGATCTGAACATATGATATTCCACCAAATAAACCAACTAGCATCAACTACAAGGAGTTATTAACACTACTAGCAACCTACTAGTACCAATCCCGGACTTGGAGACAAGAATTGGATACAAGAGATGAACTAGGGTTTTGAGAGGAGATGGTGCTGGTGAAGATGTTGATGAAGATTGCCCTCTCCCGATGAGAGGAGCATTGGTGATGATGATAGCGATGATTTCCCCCTCCCGGAGGGAAGTTTCCCCGGCAGAACAGCTCTGCCGGAACCCTAGATTGGTTCCGCCAAGGTTCCGCCTCGTGGCGGCGGAGTTTCATCCGAGGAGATGGCTTATGATTTTTTCCTCATAGAAAGACTTCATATAGCAGAAGATGGACATCGAAGGGACACCAGGGGGCCCACGAGGTAGGGGGGCGCGCCCAGGGGGGTAGGGCGCGCCCCCACCCTCGTGGGCATGGTGTGGCTGTTGGGGAACGTAGTAATTTCAAAAAAATTCCTACGCACACACAAGATCATGGTGATGCATAGCAACGAGAGGGGAGAGTGTTGTCTACGTACCCTCGTAGACCGAAGCGGAAGCGTTGACGCAACATAGAGGAAGTAGTCGTACGTCTTCCCGGTCCAACCGATCCAAGCACCGTTACTCCGGCACCTCCGAGTTCTTGGCACACGTTCAGCTCGATGACGCTCCTCGGGCTCCGATCCAGCAAAGCTTCGGGGAGGATTTCCGTCAGCACGACGGCGTGGTGACGATCTTGATGTTCAACCGTCGCAGGGCTTCGCCTAAGCACCGCTATAATTTGACCGAGGTGGAATATGGTGGAGGGGGGCACCGCACACGGCTAAGGAACGATCACGAAGATCAACTTGTGTGTTCTAGGGTGCCCCTTGCCCCCGTATATAAAGGAGCCAAGGGGAGGGGGCGGCCGGCCAAGGAGGGTGCCAAGGGGGAGTCCTACTCCCACCGGGAGTAGGACTCCCTTCTTTCCTAGTTGGAGAAGGAGAAGTGGGAAAGAGGAGGAAGAGGGAAAGGAAAGGGGGGGTGTCGGTGTCAAAACCGGTAGATCTCGGGTAGGGGGTCTCGAACTGTGCGTCTAGGCCGGATGGTAACAGGAGACAGGGGACACTTTGTTTTACCCAGGTTCGGGCCCTCTTGATGGAGGTAAAACCCTACTCCTGCTTGATTAATATTGATGATATGGGTAGTACAAGAGTAGATCTACCACGAGATCAAGGAGGCTAAACCCTAGAAGCTAGCCTATGGTATGATTGTTGCGTATGGAGTTGATTGTCTATGGACTACAACCCTCCGGTTTATATAGACACCGGATAGGGTTAGGGTTACACAGAGTCGGTTACAATGGTAGGAGATCTTGAATATCGCATCGCCAAGCTTGCCTTCCACGCCAAGGAAAGTCCCATCCGGACACGGGACAAAGTCTTCAATCTTGTATCTTCATAGTCCTGGAGTCCGGCTGAAGGTATAGTCCGGCTACCCGAACACCCCCTAATCCAGGACTCCCTCAGTAGCCCCCGAACCAGGCTTCAATGACGACGAGTCCGGTGCGCAGATTGTTCGGCATTGCAAGGCGGGTTCTTCTCCAGATCTTGTGTACCTGTAGGAATAATGTCCGATTTTTGTAATGTAGTGCTTCTCGGCTTCCACGCCCTATAATGGCCGTCTTCCACGTGTCAACCGAATGCGAAAAGCCAGGGCATTTTTTACACCCACACCCCTAGCCGTATAAACGAGCCGCCTATTTAACAGGATTGGGATTTAGGTCCAAACCACATCTTCTCCTTTCCGCGAGTTATCATCAGAGCGCTTCCAGCAAAGGTCCATTCCAACATGGCTAGCCGTCCCAGCTCCTCCTGTCGCCCTTCCAGCCCTAAACCTGGAGACTGGGAGAGGTGCTCCATCCTGCACAGCGAGCTAGTGTCGCTTCAGGCCAAGGGATTTCTCCCTCAGGCCTATATGGTCCCGGTCCGAGCTGGACTCGCCACCTATAACGGCGGAGAGCAAGCAGAGAGCACCCCCAATCCCTCTAAAGGAGAGCGGGTGTGCCTCGTCCCCTATCTAATAAGGGGACTGGGATTCCCAATTCATCCATTTCTCCGCGGGCTTCTGGAGTTCTACGGCCTCCAGCTGCACAATCTCACGCCCGCCTCCGTATTGCATATTGCGGGTTTCGTCACCCTTTGCGAGCTATTTTTAAGCGTTGAGGCTCATTTCGCGTTGTGGAAGAGGTTATTCTGCCTGGTGCCCCGTTCTCAAATGGGGTCCATATACCAAGTGGGCAGAGCCGAAGTATGGCGCATCGCTGGGACCGGATACCTATCCGGAACCCCAAAGGAAGCATCCGAGGACTGGACTTCGGAATGGTTTTATATAGATGACATCCCGCTACCGGACCCTATCCGGGTCGGTCTCCCTGAGTTCAACAGTGCTCCATTGAAGAAACGCTTGAGCTGGTGTGCGCGGAGCTCTCAGAGAGAAAGTGATAGAGACGTTCTTTACCTGATGGGCCGGATAAGATTGTTGGCTCATTCCAGACTAACCATGATTGGAGTCATGGCCGCATGCATTACGCGGGGGGTGCAGCCGCTTCAATATAGAGGCCACCCAATGTGGGAATTCAACGGGGAGGATGACGCCACCCGTTACGGTCGTAAAGGGCCGGACTCAGCGGCTGCTCTAGAAAAGATCTTATCCTCTCTGTACAAGGGAGAAAAGGAGGAATTCCTTCGTGTCAACCTGCAAGCCGGATTCAGTATGTACGATCCTCCAAGTTGGGTAAGTAAACAATTGCGCTTGCCCATTTGTTTGATACTCCCGTGGTTAGATAGGTAGTCTAACGACTTCACTGCAGGAACTGCGACAGGAGATAAAGAATATAAGCAGCCGCCCTCCACAGCCCGAGGACCCAGAACGGTCGCTCGATCCGGACTTCGAAGAGGATCCGGACATATCGGTGGAGCTTATCGACGGGGTGTTTTATCAGCTAAGCAAGGACAATACCTTGGTAGCCATCATGGCTGATTACCCAGGGTTAATCCCGGACTCCCAGGTGACGGAAACCGGAGTCTTATTCCCTTGAGAGGGATTCCACTCTCGCGTATTTCGGTGTTTCTGATGTCAACCGTGTTTTGCAGGGGAGATTTCTGAGGCAGGAGGCCGAACCTACGGCGACCAGCCAACGAGGGGCCGCAGAGCCCCTAGGGCAAAAAGGACTGAAACGCCAGCGCAAAGGTACAGTGTACCCTCTTTTTCCCTAGAGTTATTCTATCAGGGCATATTAACGCTCGTGCTATCTTCAGGGCGAAGAGACCTCGCCGGACTACATCCGGAGAGGTTGCCAATCACGCCTCCACCAGCCAGGCTCCAACGTCTGGCCAGGAAGCGGAGGCGAGTACAAGGCGCGCACCGGTCGTTCCTCCGACAGAGGATGCGGACAGGCTGTCCACCACAAATTCAGAAGTGGAGAGTGCCATGAACCACATGCGTCGCCGGACAATTCTACGCAACGCTTGTTTCTCCCAAGAGGCTTTAGATGCCTTTAATTCGGGAGATGCGTACCTCCGTGCCGCTCAAAATGGTTTAGCCAGAGCCACGGCGCAGTATGTGAAAGACATACGGGTAAGAAAATTTTGGTTAATTATATATATATATGCCAGTAGCCCCCGAGACTTGAAATAGTTAGAGCAACTAATTTAAGGATCATTTAATATGCAGGTTCTTACATAGAAGAATGTTGTACTGTCCCAGGAGCTGGAAAAGTGCAAGGCCCAACTAGAGGCCGCACTAGCCGCAGCAGGGGAGCCCAAAGGGACCCCCTCAGGTAAAATACACTTCGAAAGATTAGTATTGTGCGGTGTGGGTGTAAATCTGACAAATCAAATTGCAGATGGCGCCGGACTCGATCCGGACAAGCAACAACTCTTACGCTAGCTAAAGGCCGGTGAGAGTATGTCTACGAGGGTGAGGTGAGAGAGGAATGATCTTCAGGATGCCAACACCAAGCTGGACGTCGAACTTAAAGATGTTCGTGGCCAGCTTTTGGACTCCTCGAAGGAGAATCAGCGGCTTCGATGCGGCATTTTTAGTAAATGCTTGAACGAACTTTGAAAAAAGAGTTCGGCGAGGAAGTCGACTAATAGAGTAATGTCTGTAGGTATGCTCACAGGTCGTCCTGCAGAGGAGATGCCCGGTTCTACGGGGGACCTTCTTCCCGAACTCATGCAACTGCACGAACGAGTTCGGCAGACGATGCGAGGCATTGCCCGAGCCTTATGGCCTGCCCACTCCGTGCCCGAGGGCCTTGGAGAGCTTGCGGAGAAGCTGAAGGGAGCTCGGCGGCGCTTCCGTTTGTGGAAGATATTGGCCTGCCGACAAGGCGCTAGGGAAGCATGGGCCATGGTGAAGACTCGTTTTACGAAGTCTGACCCGAACCACATGGCCGAGGTCGGACCAGTGGGGCCTGACGGGAAGGAGATCCCTGTGAGCTTAGTATACGGCCAAGTAGAGTTGGCCGCGAAGTATTCCCAGCAGGACTGCAAATTAGACAGCCTGTTAGATGGTATAGAAGAGGAATACAATCAGTCAGAATGACTATGTAATTTTGAATTGACATATGTAATGCCTTCTAGCCGGATTGTAGATCGTTTGTCGTTGCCGACCTTTCCGCTTCAACCTCGGGACCTGACGGTCCGGAGTGTGTCCGAATACCATAGCGGTTATATAAGAACCGTGGTATGCGTGGAGACCAGGCGTAGGGGTCATTAGTGCTTTATCAGACAAGTGCCCAACTAGTTATGTTATATTACATGGTTAGTAAGAAACATCTTCCAAAGAGAATAGTTCCGTTAGGGGTTCCTTTCGCTGGGAGGCATGCCCTAAAGTGCATGTCCGGACTGCGTAAAAAGAGAGAAATGTAAGATAGAAAAATTCAACAAGGAATGGACAGAGGAAGGAGACGAACACAGAGTCCGGCGCTAGGTATAGAATCTTCGGAGACGGGCGGCGTTCCACGGGTTCGGCTCGAGTCGGTTGTTCAACGCATCTCACAGGCGGTACGCCCCACCGGTCAGGACTTGGTCGATTATGAATGGACCTTCCCACTTGGGCTTGACTTTGTCCTTTTTCTTATCCGGCAGGCGTAGAACTAATTCGCCAACATTGTAATTTTTGGCCCGTACTTCTCTGCTTTGATATCTTCGGGCCTGCTGTTGATAAAATGCGGAACGGGCTTTTGCCACGTCACGCTCCTCCTCCAAGGCGTCCAAGTTGTCCTACCGATCGAGCTCGGCTTGTCTTTCTTCGTACATGCACACTCTAGGTGAGTCATGAATTATATCACAGGGCAGAACTGCCTCTGCGCCGTACACCATAAAAATGGTGTGTATCCGGTGGTGCGATTTGGCGTGGTCCGCAGCCCCCAGAGTACGGAGTCGAGCTCCTCTACCCAGTGCATATTAGATTCCTTAAGGGATCGCACTAATCTGGGTTTGATGCCGCTCATAATAAGACCGTTTGCACGTTCGACCTGGTCGTTGGTTTGTGGGTGATAGACGGAAGCACAATCGAGCTTGATGCCCATGTTTTTGCACCAGAGTTTTACCTCGTTTGCGGTAAAGTTTGTGCCGTTATCAGTTATGATGCTGTGGGGGATGCCATAACGGTGTACAACCCCGGATATGAAGTCTATCACAGGTCCGGATTCGGCCGTTTTAACAGGCTTGGCTTCTATCCATTTGGTGAATTTATCCACCATGACCAGTAAGTATTTCTTTCTATCGGTCCCGCCTTTAAGGGGTCCGACCATGTCAAGCCCCCAGACCGCAAAAGGCCAGGTGATTGGTATAGTTTGGAGTGCGGTGGGTGGCATATGGCTTTGGTTGGCAAAAAGTTGGCAACCAGCGCATCGTTGGACTAAGTCCTGAGCGTCTGCTCGGGCCGTCGGCCAATAAAAGCCTGTACGGAAAGCCTTGCTAACAAGGGACCGAGCAGCGGCGTGGTGACCACCGAGTCCGGCATGAATTTCAGCCAGAAGGTTCCGCCCTTCCTCTTCGGAGATGCACCTTTGAAGGACTCCGGTAGTGCTTTTCTTATAAAGCTCTCCCTCATGGACTCTATAGGCTTTAGATCGCCGCACTATGCAGCGGGCCTCGTTTTGATCCTCCAGGAGTTCCTGCCTAGTAAGGTAGGCTAGGAACGGTTCTGTCCACGGGGCGATGACCGCCATTATTACGTGGGCTGAAGGTGTAATTTCATTGACAGAGCCTCCAATTGTGTCAGATTGTTCGGCGTCGAGTGGTGCGGTTGGGTCCGGGCTGTTATTTGCGGGTTCCCCCTCCCATGCTATAGATGGATTGAACAATCTTTCCAAAAAGATGTTGGGGGGGACTGCATCGCGTTTTGCTCCGATGCGTGCCAGGACGTCCGCTGCTTGATTGTTTTCTCGGGCTATATGGTGAAACTCCAGCCCTTCGAACCGAGCTGAGATTTTTAGGACGGCGTTGCGGTAAGCTGCCATTTTTGGGTCCTTGGCATCGAAGTCGCCATTTATTTGGGATATCGCGAGGTTTGAGTCCCCGCGTATCTCTAGGCGTTGAATGCCCATGGATACAGCCATCCGGAGGCCATGTAGAAGGGCCTTGTATTGGGCTGCGTTGTTGGAGTCTGTGTACATAATTTGGAGTACATACTGGACTGTGTCTCCTGTTGGGGACGTCAAAACGACGCCAGCCCCCAGTCCGGCCAACATTTTGGAGCCGTCGAAATGCATGATCCAGTTTGAGTATGTGCCGTACTCTTTAGGGAGTTCGGCATCCGTCCGTTCTGCGACGAAGTCGGCCAAAACTTGCGATTTTATAGCTCGCCATGGCTTATAGGTTATATCGAACGGGAGGAGCTCGATGGCCCATTTTGCGATCCGGCCTGTTGCATCGCGGTTGTTGATAATATCGTTAAGTGGTACTTCCTAGGCTACTGTTATGGAACACTCTTGAAAGTAGTGTCGTAGCTTTCGGGATGCCATGAATACCGCGTATGCAATTTTTTGATAATGCGGGTACCGTGATTTGCATGGAGTGAGGACAGTGGACACGTAGTAGACCGGCCTTTGAAGGGGGAATTTGTGTCCGTCCGTTTCCCGCTCGACAACGAGCACTGCGCTGACAACTTGATGTGTTGCTGCAATGTACAATAGCATTGGTTCGCCGGTGTTAGGCGCGGCCAGGACTGGGTTTGTTGCCAATATGGCTTTTATTTCATCGAGTCCGGCCGTGGCGGCATCCGTCCACTCGAAGTGTTCGGTGCGCCGGAGTAGGCGATAAAGGGGCAGTGCCTTTTCTCCCAAGCGGGAGATGAAGCGGTTAGGGCCGCCACGCATCCGGTTAATTTTTGTATTTGTTTGAGGTCCTTTGGGATATCCAATTGTGACAAAGCTCGGATCTTGGCTGGATTTGCTTCAATTCCTCTACCGGATACAATGAAGCCCAAGGGCTTTCTGGCTGGAACGCCGAAGACGCATTTTTCCGGGTTGAGCTTGATGTCGTATTTTCAGAGGTTATCGAATGTGAGCCTCAAGTCGTCTACCAGGGATTCGACATGTCTTGATTTGATGACCACATCATCCACGTATGCCTCCATTGTTTTGCCGATCTGATTTGCCAGACATGTCTGGATCATGCGCTGATATGTTGCGCCGGCGTTTTTTAGCCCGAAGGGCATTGTGTTGAAGCAGAATGGGCCGTATGGTGTGATGAATGCTATTGCAGCTTGGTTTGATTCTGTCATCTTGATTTGATGGCAACCAGAGTATGCGTCGAGGAAACACAATGAGTCGTGTCCTGCGGTGGCATCAATAATTTGATCGATACGGGGGAGGGGGAAGGGATCCTTTGGGCAAGCCTTGTTAAGGTCTTTAAAGTCGACACACAGGCGCCAGGATTTGTCCTTCTTTGGTACCATCACCAGGTTTGCTAGCCAGTCCGGATGTTTTATGTCTCTAATGAATCCGGCCTCCAATAGCTTGGCTAGCTCTTCTCCCATAGCCTGTCTCTTGGGTTCGGAAAAACGCCGAAGGGCTTGTTTGACAGGTTTGAATCCTTTTAGGATATTTAAGCTGTGTTCGGCCAGCCTGCGTGGGATCCCTGGCATGTCTGAAGGATGCCAGGCGAAAATGTCCCAATTCTCTCATAGGAACTCTCGCAGTGCGGCGTCTACATCGGGGTTCAGTCGTGCCCCGATGGAAGCTATTTTATTGGGGTCCATTGGATGGACCTGGAATTTGACTATTTCGTCAGCTGGCTTGAAGGATGTGGATTTGGATCTTTTGTCAAGTATCACATCATCCTTGTTAACCATGGAGAGCAGCGCCGCCAGTTTCTCGGCCGCTAAGGCCTCGGATGATGCCTCAAGGGCTAAGGCGGCCGTCTTGTTTTCGGCGCGGAGTGCTATGTCCGGATCACTAGCTAGAGTGATAATTCCGTTCGGCCCGGGCATCTTGAGCTTCATGTACCCGTAATGGGGTATCGCTTGGAAGATTGTGAATGCTTCCCGCCCTAGTAAGGCGTGATGTCCACTCTTAAATGGGGCCACCTGAAACGTGACTTCTTCAGACCTGTAATTATCCGGCGTGCCGAACACCACATCTAGTGTGATTTTTCCTGTGCAGCGCGCTTCCCGACTGGGGATTATTCCTCTAAAGGTTGTGCTGCTTCGCTCGACGCGGTTCCAGTCTATTTCCATTTTTTGAAGGGTCTCCTCATAAATGAGGTTCAGTCCGCTGCCTCCATCCATGAGCACCTTGGTGAGGCGAAAGCCGTCCACTATGGGACTGAGGACCAATGCGGCTGGTGCTCGGGCTGTTCGGAATCTAGGTTCATCACTTGCGTTGAAGGTAATGGCAGTGTCGCTCCATGGATTTATTGTTGCAACTTGATAGACTTCGGCGAGGTTGCGGAGTGTTCTTTTTCACATATTGTTTGATGCGAAAGTCTCGAAGACTGTGAGAACGGTATTGGTGTCCTCGGGCTGGCTTTCTGCGGCCTCCCGATTTAAGAGGTCCTCGCCAATTTTGGCTACCTGCCGGAGTATCCAACATGCTCTAAGGCTGTGAGTTGGTGTGGCGTCCTCTGTACTGTGAATTCTACAGGGTCCATCAAGCCACCTTTCCAGTACGGTTCCCTGTAAAGGGTTTTGGCTTTTTGCTATTTATCCTGGGTGTTTTATGATGATGCACCCTCTTAGTTTGGACGAGATTACTATTCAAGGACGGATTATCCCAAAATTTTGTGTCGGTTTTCCAGGCACTTTCCATCGCACAGTACTTTTGTACTATGGATGCCAAGTCAGCGAAGCGTGTAATATCATGACGACTTATGGCGTTAAGTATTCCCTCGTCCGTGCAATTACTGCAGAAGATTGATATTGCGTCTCCCTCGCGGTAATCCTTTATCCTGTTCATAACCAGGAGGAATCTGGCCCAGTAATGATGTACTGTTTCGTCGGGCCTCTGCCTGACTTGGGGAAGATCGCGTATGTTCGGGTGGGCGGGTGTCATTAAATCTGAAACCTCACCCAATCCAAGATTCGGAGGCCGAGGAGTTTCCGAACTCTGAAGTTTGGATTCCTGGACGTTATCCAATGAATCCAGCCCGTTGCCCGATCCTAAGCTCAGGTCTTGAGTTACATCCTCTCCTCCGCGGGTATCCGGCTTGGAGGGATTGGGAATTCGGACATAACTAGTCCTTAAAATAGATGAAGGGTCGCCGCACTGCGCCTCTTCCACGGCAACATGGTGGGTGACTTGGGGAGAGTTAATTTCTCTTAGATCGGGTTTAAGCCCAACCTGCTCGTAATCCGTAGCGACCCCCAGGGCGGCGATGCGATCCAAGAGCTCATTTACGGAAGAGAGCTCCATTGGATCTAACTGCTCAACGAGCTCCGAGCTGACGTGTAGGTTGCTTTTGATGACCCGAGAGGTCACTGTCGGCGCAACAGCCGAACAGGCGGTCATGAGGAAACAACCTAGCGAAGGGTTTGGCCGACAACCAAGGCTCCCTTAGCAACGGCGCCGTCTTTGAAGACGGGAGAAGGCATCCTTCCTGATTGTGACGGCATAGAGGAACTCTCAATGAAAGCACCAATGTCGGTGTCAAAACCGGCAGATCTCGGGTAGGGGGTCCCGAACTGTGCGTCTAGGCCGGATGGTAACAGGAGACAGGGGACACTTTGTTTTACCCAGGTTCGGGCCCTCTTGATGGAGGTAAAACCCTACTCCTTCTTGATTAATATTGATGATATGGGTAGTACAAGAGTAGATCTACCACGAGATCAAGGAGGCTAAACCCTAGAAGCTAGCCTATGGTATGATTGTTGCGTATGGAGTTGATTGTCTACGGACTACAACCCTCCGGTTTATATAGACACCGGATAGGGTTAGGGTTACATAGAGTCGGTTACAATGGTAGGAGATCTTGAATATCACATCGCCAAGCTTGCCTTCCACGCCAAGGAAAGTCCCATCCAGACACGGGACGAAGTCTTCAATCTTGTATCTTCATAGTCCTGGAGTCCGGCTGAAGGTATAGTCCGGCTACCCGAACACCCCCTAATCCAGGACTCCCTCAGGGGGCGCCGCCCCCCTCTCCTTGTCCTATTCGGACTAGGGAGGGGAGGGGCACGCGGC
>NC_041388.1:537890036-537897953 GCF_002162155.2 Triticum dicoccoides
AAAATCCCGATTTCACCTGGAACGATTCTGATATCCAAATATAGGCTTCCAATATATCGATCTTTATGTCTCGACCATTTCGAGACTCCTCGTCATGTCCATGATCACATCCGGGACTCCGAACAACCTTCGGTACATCAAAATACATAAACTCATAATGAAACTGTCATCGTAACGTTAAGCGTGCGGACCCTACGGTGCGAGAACAATGTAGACATGACCGAGACACGTCTCCGGTCAATAACCAATAGCGGAACCTGGATGCTCATATTGGTTCCTACATATTCTACGAAGATCTTTATCGGTCAGACCGCATAACAACATACGTTGTTCCCTTTGTCATCGGTATGTTACTTGCCCGAGATTCGATCATCGGTATCTCAATACCTAGTTCAATCTCGTTACTAGCAAGTCTCTTTACTCGTTCCGTAATACATCATCTCACAACTAACTCATTAGTTGCAATGCTTGCAAGGCTTATGTGATGTGCATTACCGAGAGGGCCCAGAGATACCTCTCCGACAATCGGAGTGACAAATCCTAATCTCGAAATACGCCAACCCAACATGTACCTTTGGAGACACCTGTAGAGCACCTTTATAATCACCCAGTTACATTGTGACGTTTGGTAGCACACAAAGTGTTCCTCCGGCAAATGGGAGTTGCATAATCTTATAGTCATAGGAACATGTATAAGTCATGAAGAAAGCAATAGCAACAAACTAAACGATCAAGTGCTATGCTAACGGAATGGGTCAAGTCAATCACATCATTCTCCTAATGATGTGATCCCGTTAATCAAATAACAACTTTTGTCTATGGTTAGGAAACATAACCATCTTTGATTAACGAGCTAGTCAAGTAGAGGCATACTAGTGACACTCTGTTTGTCTATGTATTCACACCTGTATTATGTTTCCGGTTAATACAATTATAGCATGAATAATAAACATTTATCATGAAATAAGGAAATAAATAATAACTTTATTATTGCCTCTAGGGCATATTTCCTTCAGTCTCGCACTTGCACTAGAGTCAATAATCTAGTTCACATCGCCATGTGATCTAACATCAATAGTTCACATCTTTATGTGGTTAACACCCATAGTTCACATCGATATGTGACCAACACCCAAAGGGTTTACTAGAGTCAGTAATCTAGTTCACATTGCTATGTGATTAACACCCAAAGAGTACTAAGGTGTGATCATGTTTTGCCCGTGAGAGAAGTTTAGTCAACGGGTCTGCCATATTCAGATCCGTAAGTATTTTGCAATTTTCTATGTCTACAATGCTCTGTATGGAGCTACTTTAGCTAATTGTTCCCACTTTCAATATGTATCGAGATGAAGACTAAGAGTCATCCGGATCAGTGCCAAAACTTGTATCGATGTAACCCTTTTACGACGAACCTTTTGTCACCTCCATAATCGAGAAACATATCCTTATGCCACTAAGGATAATTTTGACCAATGTCCAGTGATCTACTCCTAGATCACTATTGTACTCCCTTGCCAAACTCAGGGCAGGGTATACAATAGGTCCGGTACACAGCATGGCATACTTTATAGAACCTATGGCTAAGGCATAGGGAATGACTTTCATTCTCTCTCTATCTTCTGTCGTGGTCGGGTTTTGAGTCTTACTCAACTTCACACCTTGTAACACAGGCAAGAACTTCTTCTTTGACTGTTCCATTTTGAATTACTTCAAAATCTTGTCAAGGTATGTACTCATTGAAAAACTTATCAAGCATCTTGATCTATCTCTAAAGATCTTGATGCTCAATATGTAAGCAACTTCACCGAGGTTTTCTTTGAAAATAAAAATCCTTTCAAACACTCATTTATGCTTTGCAGAATAATTCTACATTATTTCCGATCAACAATATGTCATCCACATATACTTATCAGAAATGCTGTAGTGCTCCCACTCACTTTCTTGTAAATACAGGCTTCACCGCAAGTCTGTATAAAACTATATGCTTTGATCAACTTATCAAATCTTATATTCCAACTCCGAGATGCTTGCACCAGTCCATAGATGGATCGCTGGAGCTTGCATATTTTGTTAGTACCTTTAGGATTGAAAAAACCTTCCGGTTGCATCATATACAACTCTTCTTTAATAAATCCATTAAGGAATGCAGTTTTGTTTATCCATTTGCCAGATTTCATAAAATGCGGCAATTGCTAACATGATTTGGACAGACTTAAGCATCGCTACGAGTGAGAAAATTTCATCGTAGTCAACACCTTGAACTTTGTCAAAAACCTTTTTCGACAAGTCTAGCTTTGTAGATAGTAACACTACTATCAGCGTCTGTCTTCCTCTTGAAGATCCATTAATTTTCTATGGCTTGCCGATCAACGGGCAAATCCATCAAAGTCCATACTTTGTTCTCATACATGGATCATATCTCAGATTTCATGGTCTCAAACCATTTCGCGGAATCTGGGTTCATCATCGCTTCCTCATGCTTCGTAGGTTCGTCATGGTCTAGTAACATGACTTCCAGAACAGGATTACCGTACCACTCTGGTGCGGATCTGGTTTACCTACGAGATTCGGTAGTAACTTGATATGAAGTTACATGATTATCATCATTAGCTTCCTCACTAATTGGTGTAGTAGTCACAAGAACAGATTTCCGTGATGAACTACTTTCCAATAAGGGAGAAGGTACAATTACCTTATCAAGTTTTCTACTTTCCTCCCACTCACTTCTTTCATGAGAAACTCCTTCTCTAGAAAGGATCCATTCTCAGCAATGAATAACTTGCCTTCGGATCTGTGATAGAAGGTGTACCCAACATTTTCTTTTGGGTAACCTATGAAGATTTACTTCTTCGATTTGGGTTCGAGCTTATCATGTTGAAACTTTTTCACATAAGCATCGCAGTCCCAAACTTTAAGAAACGACAGCTTAGGTTTCTTGCCAAACCATAGTTCATACAGTGTCGTCTCAATGGATTTAGATGGTGCCCTATTTAATGTGAATGTAGCTGTCTCTAATGCATAACCCCAAAACGATAGCGGTAAATCTGTAAGAGACATCATAGATCGCACCATATCAAGTAAAGTACGATTACGACATTCGGACACACCTTTACACTGTGGTGTTCCAGGTGGCGTGAGTATTGAAACTATTTCACATTGTTTTAACTGAAGGCCAAACTCGTAACTCAAATATTTTACTTCTGTGATCATATCGTAGAAACTTTTATTTTTGTTATGATGATTCTCCACTTCACTCTGAAATTCTTTGAACTTTTCAAATATTTCAGACTTGTGTTTCATCAAGTAGATATACTCATATCTGCTCAAATCATCTGTGAAGATCAGAAAATAATGATACCTACTGCGAGCTTCAATATTCATCGGTCCACATACATCAGTATGCATGATTTCCAACAAATCTGTTGCTTGCTTCATTGTTCCGGAGAACGGAGTTTTAGTCATCGTGCCCATGAGGCATGGTTCGTAAGCATCAACTGATTCATAATCAAGTTATTCCAAAAATCCATCAGCATGGAGTTTCTTCATGCGCTTTACACCAATATGACCTAAACGGCAGTGCCACAAATAAGTTGCACTATCATTATTAACTTTGCATCTTTTGGTTTCATTATTATGAATATGTGTATCACTACGATCGGGATCCAATGAACCATTTTATTGGGTGTGTAACCATATATGTAAACAGAACAACAATTTATTCTCTTACTTAAATGAATAACCGTATTGCAATAAACATGATCAAATCATATTCATGCTCAACGCAAACACCAAATAACACTTATTTAGGTTCAATACTAATCCCGAAAGTATAGGGAGTGTGCGATTATGATCATATCAATCTTGGAACCACTTCCAACAAACATCGTCACTTCACCCTTAACAAGTCTCTGTTCATTCTGCAACTCCCGTTTCGAGTTACTACTCTTAGCAACTGAACTAGTATCAAATACTGAGGGGTTGCTATAAACACTAGTAAAGTACACATCAATAACATGTATATCAAATATACCTATGTTCACTTTGCCATCCTTCTTATCCGCCAAATACTTGGGGTAGTTCCGCTTCCAGTGACCAGTTCCTTTGCAGTAGAAGCACTTAGTCTCAGGCTCAGGACCAGACTTGGGCTTCTTCACTTGAGCAGCAACTTGCTTGCCGTTCTTCTTGAAGTTCCCCTTCTTCCCTTTGCCCTTTTTCTTGAAACTAGTGGTTTCTTCAACCATCAACACTTGATGTTTTTCTTGATTTCTACCTTCGTTGATTTCAGCATCACGAAAAGCTTGGGAATCATTTCTGTTATCCCTTGCATATTATAGTTCATCACGAAGTTCTACTAACTTGGTGATGGTGACTAGAGAATTCTGTCAATCACTATCTTATCTGGAAGATTAATTTGTAACACCCTCGATGCGACTATAGCTCCCACGTGTCGAGGCACGACTTAGAGACATAATCGCATTGAAGGCATATGTCGCAAGTCAGGCAATCATCACAAACATCCCATGTAATATAGATAATAAAAGGGATAACATAGTTGGCTTACACTCGCCACGTCAATCAAGTACATAAATAACATTACATCATCCAAACACTCATGGCCCGACTACGGCGGCAAAATAAAAGATAACCCAACATGCGACATGGTCCCGATCACCCCCAACTGGGCACCACTACTGATCATCAAGAAAAGAAACATAGTATCGCTGAGAGTCCTCGTCGAACTCCCACTTGAGCTCGAGCGCGTCACCTAGAGCGGAATCATCTGGACCTGCATCTGGTGTAATAGTAATCTGTGAGCCACAGGGACTCAGCAATCTCGCACCCTCGCGATCAAGACTATTTAAGCTTATAGGTAAGGTAAGGTAAATATATATGGAGCTGCAGCAAGCGACTAGCATATATGGTGGCTAACTTATTCGCAAAAGAGAGCGAGAAGAGGAGGCAAAGCGCGAGCGAGAAACTAGAGGACAACCTGCACAAACATTACTCCAACACCGTGTCCACCTCCCGAACTCCGTCGAGAAGAGGCCATCACGGTAACACACTCGGTTGATTCATTTTAATTAAGTTAAGGTTCAAGTTATCTACAACCGGACATTAACAAATTCCCATCTACCCATAACCGCGGGCACGACTTTCGAAAGTTCAAATCCCTACAGGGGAGTCCCAACTTAGCCCATGACAAGCTCTCACGGTCAATGAAGGAATAGACCTCCTCCCAAGACGTTCCGATCAGGCTCGGTATCTCGGTTCTTCAAGACACTTCGACAGGTTAAAACAAGACCAGCAACACCGCCCGAATGTGCCGACAAATCCTGATAGGAGCTGCACATATCTTGTTCTCAGGGCACACTCAGATAAGCAATCCGTACAACTAAAACCATCCCTCGAGTTTCCCCGAGGTGGCGCTGCAAGGGGCTCTAGGTTGGACCAACACTCAGAGGAGCACTGGCCCGGGGGGGGGGTTAAACAAGATGACCCTCGGGCTCCGGAAACCCAAGGGAAAAGAGGCTAGGTGGCAAATGGTAAAACCAAGGTTGCGCATTGTTGGAAAAGCTTTAATCAAGGCGAACTATCAAGGGGTTCCCATTATAACCCAACCGCGTAAGGAACGCAAAAATCCGGGAACATAACACCGATATGACGGAAACTAGGGCGGCAATAGTGGAACAAAACACTAGGCAAGAGGCCAAGCCTTCCACCCTTTACCAAGTATATAGATGCATTAAGATAACATGGCAATATAATGATATCCCAACAAGTAAATAAATGTTCCAACAAGGAACGGCCTCCAATCTTCACCTGCAACTAGCGACGCTATAAGAGGGGCTAAGCAAAGCGGTAACATAGCCAATCAACGGTTTGCTAGGACATGGTGGGTTAGAGGTTTGACATGGCAATTTGGGAGGCTTGAAAGCAAATGGTAGGCATCGTAGCATTGGCATGGCAAAAGAGCGAGCAAACTAGCATAGCAAAGATAGTAGTGACTTCGAGGGTATGATCATCTTGCCTGCAAAGCTGTCAGAGTTGACTGGATCCTCGAAAGCAAACTCAACGGGCTCCTCGTTAGCGAACTCGTCTTCCGGCTCTACCCAAACAAGACAAACAAGCAACAAGGACACAATCAACCACGTGCAAGGAACAAACAATAGGATGCAATGATGATATACTATGCGGGATGCGATGCGGGATGCATATGCAAGATTTGACGAGGGATGCATGAACCTGGCCTCAACTTGGGAATCCAAGTGTGCCACTGGAAATATGAGATGAAATCGCTTGAAAACGATATAAAGAACGCCGGAATCGGAGTTACGGTTTGGAAATGGCAAGCGATTCAAATATGACACCGGTCTGCGATTTACAGCAAGTAGCCATCTAAATGCAATGAGATGAACATGCTACAGCACCCAAACATGGCAACAAAATACATGGCAGGGATGCATTCAAGATGCTTAACAAAAGTTTAGCACTGAGCTACAGCCAATTCATCCATTAACAGGTTCAAACAAGCATGGCAAAAATGCATATGGTAAACAGATCTCAGACTTAGTGAAATTAACACTTGTCTGGAATTTCAGACCAAGTAGCCCTCTTCGGAGCAACAAAACTACATGCTACAGGACCTGAACATGGCAAAGTAAGACATGGCATGGAGCTACTCAAAAAGCTTAACAAAAGTCCCTTAGTGACCTTGAGCCAAAAGGGATCAGAAAATATACTAACAAGCATGTGAACATAGCAAAAACATAATCAGTTTTCAGACTTAGTGAAAACTGGCACATGCTGAAACATAACTCAAGTAGGCATGTTAACAAGCTCGATGCACTCACTACAGTGCAAGTCATGACAAGATAAACATACATCTATCAAGAACACACAAACTGCAAGCTAGACATGGCAAGAACAATAGCATAGCATGCGCGGATCAACTACAACATCATCGGCAAAATTGCAAACAAGTTGACAATCTGCCCAGATTCACAAAGTAGCAAAAGTAGAGCTCGATTAACTAAAGCTAGGGTGCTTCATAATTGCAAACAAAGACATGGATGGATACAGCAATACAAGATTAATAAAACATCCTTATTGATCATTCTCAAAAGGGGCACGGATCGCTCGGAAACAACATGAACATATGGCAACATGAGATAAACAGCTCAAGGACTTAGTGGAAATGCTAAGTCCCTGAAAACAGAATTACCAAGTGCCTCACTTGGCAAGCTTGCACTAGTCACCACACACATCACAAAAATACATGGGTTGCACCTCTGGAAAGATGACAAAACTCTTAACAAAACATATGTAGAGCATCAGGGCATATCATGCACACAACAATCATGGCAAAAATGACAAATGTCTAAATGGAGCAGCACATCTGACAATTATCTCAAGTAGCCCTCTTCTAACAACATTTCGGGCATCAAGATGAACTCAGAAGAAAATGATGCAATGGAATGAAATGATGTACTCTCTGTGATGAACATTTTGATATGCTATATGCATGAATCGGAGCTACGGATCCAAAGTTACGAGGCCATGAACAGGAGCATTTGGATCTGGGAATTCGGGACTTGGACGGAAAAAAAACACCTCTGAGATCTAGGGTTTACTGTTCACCCGCGCGATCCACTGTTCACCGGCGGCGGATCTGAAGCTCGCCGGCGTCGAGGGTCTTGCCGAAGGGAGGGGAGTTCGCCGGGGCCTTGGCCGGCCGGCAAGACGGCGACGATGCGGTGGCGAAGGACGGAGAGGCGCGGGGCGGCGTGCGGTGGCCGGACCGGCGAGCTCGGGTGACGGCGAGCTCGCGTCGGCGAGGTCTCTAGCGATGGCGTGGCGGGGCTGGAGGAGTGCGGCTCCGGACTTGGAGGAGAAAGGCAGCGGGGAGCCGGGCGAAGC
>NC_041388.1:537898597-538034884 GCF_002162155.2 Triticum dicoccoides
GCGGACGTGCCACGTGGCAGCCTGCTATTGGTGCGGGCGGGCGGCGGACGGTGTCCGGCCGGCACGGACGTGTCCGGCGCGGCGCGGTGGATTTTTTTAGGGTTAGAGGAAGGGGGAGATCCACGAATTTTGGGAGGGGACTTTAAATAGAGGTAGAAGGAGCTAGGAGAGTCCAAATGAGGTGCGATTTTTGGCCACGCGATCGTGATCGAACGCTCTAGATGATGGAGAAGGCTTAGGTGCGTTTTGGGCCAAATTGGAGGGGTGTTGGGCTGCAACACACACAAGGCCTTTTCGGTCCCTCGGTTAACCGTTGGAGTATCAAACGAAGTCCAAATGGTACGAAACTTGACAGGCGGTCTACCGGTAGTAAACCAAGGCCGCTTGGCAAGTCTCGGTCCAATCCGGAAATGTTTAATCCCCACACACGAAAGAAAGCTAGAAATGACCACCGGAGGAGAACGAAGCGCCGGAATGCAAAACGGACAACGAGGAAAATGCTCGAATGCATGAGACGAACACGTATGCAAATGCAATGCACATGATGACATGATGTGAGATGCATGACAACGATAACAACACACGGAGACAAAAACCCGAGAAAATAAAATAACTTAACGCTAGAAACGGCAAGAGTTGGAGTACAGATTGGGAAAGTCATATCCGGGGTGTTACAACACTCCACCACTACAAAAGGATCTCATCCCGAGATCTAGGACTGAAAGAACACCGGGTACTCAGAACGGAGGTGATCCTCGCTTTCCCAGGTAGCTTCATGGTCAGAATGGTGTGACCACTTGACTTTGAGGAATTTGATCGACTTGTTGCGAGTCTTGCGTTCAGTCTCTTCAAGAATAGCAACTGGGTGCTCATGATATGAGAGATCTTCTTGGAGCTCAATGTCCTCAAAGTTGACGGTGCGGTCAGGAGTCTTGAAGCACTTTAGGAGCTGAGAGACATGGAACACATCATGAACATTTGCAAAGTTTGAAGGAAGCTCGAGTTGATAGGCGAGATCGCCTCTCTTGGTGACAATCTTGAAAGGTCCCACGTATCTAGGGGCAAGCTTCCCTTTGATACCGAAGCGACGAGTACCTTTCATAGGAGAGACGCGGAGGTAAACATGATCTCCGATCTCGAAAGCCAAATCACGATGCTTACTATCATAGTAGCTCTTCTGATGGGATTGGGCTGCTTTGAGGTTATCATGAATGACTTTGCACATTTCCTCTGCCTCTGTGATTAAGTCATTACCCAAAAGCTGACGTTCACCGGTTTTGGACCAGTTGAGAGGGGTACGGCACTTCCTGCCATACAGAATTTCAAATGGGGCCTTGCCCGAACTTGCTTGAAAACTGTTGTTGTAGGAGAATTCAGCATAAGGAAGACAATCCTCCCACTTCATGCCGAAGGAGATCACACAAGCCCTAAGCATATCTTCAAGAATCTGGTTGACACGCTCGACTTGACCGCTAGTTTTAGGATGGAAAGCTGTGCTGAAGCGGATGTTGGTGCCCATGGCCTTCTGAAAAGAATCCCAAAACTTGGAGGTAAAGATGCTTCCACGGTCTGAAGAGATCACTTGTGGAATGCCATGCAGAGAGACAATTCGAGAGGTATAAAGTTCCGCCAATTGAGCTGCAGTGATCGACTCTTTGATAGGAAGAAAGTGAGCCACTTTGGTGAGTTTGTCGATGACAACGAATATAGCATCATTGCCACGCTTGGACTTTGGAAACCCAGTCACGAAGTCCATCTCAATGTGGTCAAAATTCCATTCTGGAATGGCAAGAGGTTGGAGGAGACCAGCTGGTCTTTGATGTTATGCCTTCACTCTTCTGCAGACATCACATTCATTCACGAATTGAGCAATCTCTCACTTCATTCGAGTCCACCAATAAGCCTGCTTGAGGTCCCGATACATCTTCGTACTCCAGGGTGGATGGAGAGGAGAGAATTGTGAGCCTCGTTCATGATCACTTTATGAAGTTCACCTTTGGGCACAACAATACGATCCTCGAAGAAGAGAGTATCCTTGTCATCAAGGTGGTAGCACTTGTACTTGGGTTGACTCTTGGCAATCCCAATCTTCACCTTCTTCACCATAGCATCAAGAAGCTGAGCTTGGCGAATCTGATCTTCCAAGGTAGGAGAGACTTGAAGGTTGGCGAGGAAACCTTGAGGAACAACTTGCAGATTAAGTTTGCGGAAAGCTTCACAAAGCTCGGGTTGATAAGGCTTGAGAATCAGACTGTTGCAATAAGCCTTCCTGCTCAATGCGTCAGCAATCACATTGGCCTTGCCTGGAGTATACTCGATACTCGGATTATACTCTTGAATCATTTCGACCCATCGAGTTTGCCTGAGGTTGAGATTAGGTTGAGTGAAGATGTACTTGAGACTCTTGTGATCAGTGAAAATGTCCACTTTTCTTCCCAATAGAAGATGTCTCCAAGTCAAAAGAGCATGCACAACTGCCGCCAACTCGAGATCATGAGTGGGGTAGTTCTTCTCATTAGGCTTCAACTGGCGAGAGGTATAAGCAACAACTTTCTTCTCTTGCATCAACACTGCGCCAAGACCTTGGAGAGAGGCATCACAAAAGACCTCGTACAGTTTGGATTCATCAGGCAGAGTCTGAACTAGAGTAGTGATCAATTTCTCTTTCAAAGTGTTGAAAGCAATGTCACACTTCGGAGACCAAAGGTACTTGACGTGCTTCTGGAGAATATTAGAGAGAGGCTTCGCGATCTTAGAAAAGTTTTCAACGAATCTTCGGCAATAGCTTGCGAGACCGAGGAAGCTACGGAGTTGCTTCACGTTTTGAGGAGGTTCCCAATTCACAATTGTAGACACCTTCTCAGGATTCACGGCAATGCCCTTGGCAGAGATGATATGACCAAGATAAAGAACCTCATCGAGCCAAAATTCGCACTTGGAGAACTTGGCGTAGAACTGGTGTTCCCTTAGCTTATCGAGCACCAAACGCAAGTGCTTGGCATGATCTTCCTTGTTCTTCGAGAAAACCAGAATGTCGTCGAGATGGACCAAAACAAAGTCATTGGTGTAGGCGTTGAAGATGAAGTTCATCATGCGAGAGAACGTCGGAGGAGCATTGACGAGGCCAAAAGACATGACAGTGTATTCATATGAACCATAGCTTGTCCTGAAAGCCATTTTGGGAATATCTTGCTCACGGATTCGAATCTGATGATAACCCATACGGAGATCAAGCTTGGAGAATACTTGGGCACCTTTGAGTTGTTCGAACAGCTCATTGATGTTGGGAAGTGGGTATTTGTTCTTGATGGTCTTCTTGTTCAATGGACGGTAATCAACACAAAGTCGGTCCGTTCCATCCTTCTTCTTCACAAAAAGAACACCACAACCCCACGGAGAAGAACTAGGCCGGATGAGACCCATTTTCTCTTGAATATCGAGTTGCTTCTTCAGCTCCTTCAACTCTTCAGGTCCGAGCTTGTAAGGACGCTTGCACACAGGTTCCGTACCGGGCTCAAGATCAATAACGAATTCAACTGGCCGGTGCGGAGGCATTCCTGGAAGCTCTTCTGGAAAGACGTCTTGATATTCGCAAATGACTGGAATTTGCGAGATAGCATCCAGTTCACCCTTCTCATTGAGAGAAAACAGATGGATGGTATCATCACGAGCGGCAAAGACAATTACATCCTCAGACGAATGAGTCAATTGAATCTGCCTGGCTGCACAATCAAGATGTGCCTTGTGCTTAGTAAGCCAATCCATTCCGAGAATAAGATCAATATCGGAGTCACCAAGAACATTTGGAGAGGACAAGAACTTATAGTCACCCAAAGTGATTGTAACATCCGGAACACATACTCGAGATGTCATTTGACGGGCCGGAGAAACAATTGCCAACGGTTTCGACAACACTTGAGTAACAAAATCATGCTTAGATGCAAAAGGTCTCGACATGAAACAATGCGATGCACCAATGTCAAAAAGAACTCTTGCCGGAATATCGTTAACAGGAAGGTTACCCATGATGACATATGACGAGTCCTCTACCTGAGCTGCATTCATCAAGTTGACCTTGGCGTACTTGGGGTTATGCTTGACCACAGCTATACTTGCCGATCTCACAGGAGGAGGAGGAGGAAGACGCCTCTGGTTGAGACACTTGTTGGCATAGTGACCCTTCTGTTGGCACTTGTTGCACGTGACCTACGAAAGTGGACGGTGATACGGAGCACTCGATCTTGGAGCTTGAGACGAAGTCTTGTTCTGAAAGCCAGGGTTGGGTGGGTGGGAAGAACCACTGCCACCTTTGCTCTTCTGCTGATACGGCTGACGAAATGGAGGAGGAGGAAGCCAATACTTCTGCTGCTTGGCCACTTGAGTAGAGGAAGAAGGCGTAGTGTCTCTGACTCGCTTCTTGGAAGCATCACACCTCAACTGAGCGGCCTCTTGCTTTAGTGCCATGTTGTAGAACTCATCGTACCCCAAGGGCTCAAAGAGAACAAGAGCTAGCTGGATTTCTTCTCTGAGACCACCCCTGAACTGGTATATCATGCTCTTCTCATCAGGCACGTCCTGCTTGGCAAAGTGGGAGAGCTTCTGGAACAACTTGTTGTAGTCATAGACAGACAAATAGCCTTGCTTCAGGTTGCAAAATTCTTCACGCTTGCTTTCAACCACGCTCTGAGGGATATGATGAGCTCGGAAATCTTGACGGAATTCATCCCAAGTGATCACACGTCCACCCCTAGAATCCTTGTACTGCTGGAACCGTTCTGCAGCTTGATCTTTGAGTTGGAAAGAAGCGAACTTGACGAAATCTTCAGGCCTGACGTTACTGCACTCAAAATGCTTGCATAGATCCACAAGCCAATCGTTAGCATTGGTTGCCTCAACACAATTGTTGAAAGTCTTTGGCCTGTTAGCAAGGAACTGGTTGAGTGTAGCAAAGTGATTCTGATTGTTTCCTTGATTCCCTTGGTTGCCTTGATTGCGCTCTTGGAGAATTTGCATGATCAACTGTGTGTTTGCATTGGTTGCGGCCATCACAGCTTGCCATGCCTCCGGGGGAGGTGGAGGTGGTGGCGGATCTTGATTCTGATTCTGACTGGTGCTCTTAGCGGGAGCCATCCTGAAGAGGTTGACCACCATTAGCACATTGATAGACAAATATTGAAGCTGAATCCAACGGAATGAAAATTGCAACATATAGTCTTCACATCCGAACAAAATGAACGAATGCATTCCTCTGGAAATGGTCACATATCCATAAATTGAGAAGCCACTTAGAATTAAGGTAGAGAAATAAATCAACAAGGTATGGATCAAGAACGAATAATCGGTAAGATATCCCAATCTCAAACCAATATCTGTGGAAGATGAAACTAGAGCTACGAGAATTCCCACCTATGAAACTCCCGAACCTTTCCGGTTATGCAATCAGGTGTTGGGGATACAGGGGAAGCATAATATCTCACCCAAATCTAGCAAATCCTACATCCAGCTGTATCCATCCTTCAACACATAACCAAGGAAAACTTCGGAAACCATCTACCTCAACCTTCAAAAAGCATCTGTTATACAAGTTATGGCGATACTCCCGAACTCCCGCCCCAGTACTGGGTGGCATCGAGGTTATCTCACCAACGAACTGCATAAAAGAGATTTTCGATGTCGGTGTACTAAACTCAGGTATTCCAGAATTGCAACGATAAAATTATGACGACAACACCTCAGAGCTCAACTCCCCGGGACACTTCCACTAAACCCCTGACAGGAGGCACCAAGACAATGTTCTCATCATAAAACCATCGGAACGATTCCAAGATACCCGCGTGATCCTAAATTTTTTTTAGTGAAATTTGAGAAGAGAAGAGTCAAAACTCTATGTCAGGATGCCTTACCAGAGCGATGAGGAGACTGGGAAGTAAAAAGAATTCCTAAACTCTCCGATATATAATTCCTAAATGACTCAAAACATTTTTCTAGACACAACTCGGCTGCTAAAACGACCAAGCAATGGGGCTCCTAAGGTCGGGGAAGGCTCTGATTATCAACTTGTAACACCCTCGATGCGATTATAGCTCCCACGTGTCGAGGCACCACTTAGAGACATAATCGCATTGAAGGCATATGTCGCAAGTCAGGCAATCATCACAAACATCCCATGTAATATAGATAATAAAAGGGATAACATAGTTGGCTTACACTCCCCACGTCAATCAAGTACATGAATAATATTACATCATCCAAACACTCATGGCCCGACTACAGCGCCAAAATAAAAGATAACCCAACATGCGACATGGTCCCGATCACCCCCAACTGGGCACTACTACTGATCATCAGGAAAAGAAACATAGTATCGCTGAGAGTCCTCGTCGAACTCCCACTTGAGCTCGAGCGCGTCACCTGGAGCGGAATCATCTGGACCTGCATCTGGTGTAATAGTAATCTGTGAGCCACAGGGACTCAGCAATCTCGCACCCTCGCGATCAAGACTATTTAAGCTTATAGGTAAGGTAAGGTAAATATATATGGAGCTGCAGCAAGCGACTAGCATATATGGTGGCTAACTTATTCGCAAAAGAGAGCGAGAAGAGGGGGCAAAGCGCGACCGAGAAACTAGAGGACAACCTACACAAACATTACTCCAACACCGTGTCCACCTCCCAGACTCCGCCGAGAATAGGCCATCACGGTAACACACTCGGTTGATTCATTTTAATTAAGTTAAGGTTCAAGTTATCTACAACCGGACATTAACAAATTCCCATCTGCCCATAACCGCGGGCACGACTTTCGAAAGTTCAAATACCTGCAGGGGAGTCCCAACTTAGCCCATGACAAGCTCTCACGGTCAACGAAGGAATATACCTCCTCCCAAGATGTTCCGATCAGGCTCGGTATCTCGGTTCTTCAAGACACTTCGACAGGTTAAAACAAGACCAGCAACACCGCCCGAATGTGCCGACAAATCCCGATAGGAGCTGCACATATCTCGTCCTCAGGGCACACTCAGATAAGCAATCCATACAACTAAAACCAGCCCTCGAGTTTCCCCGAGGTGGTGCTGCAAGGGGCTCTAGGTTGGACCAACACTCAGAGGAGCACTGGCCCGGGGGGGTTTACATAAGATGACCCTCGGGCTCCGGAAACCCAAGGGAAAAGAGGCTAGGTGGCAAATGGTAAAACCAAGGTTGGGCATTGCTGGAAAAGCTTTAATCAAGGCGAACTATCAAGGGGTTCCCATTATAACCCAACCGTGTAAGGAATGCAAAAATCCGGGAACATAACACCGATATGACGGAAACTAGGGCAGCAATAGTGGAACAAAACACTAGGCGAGAGGCCGAGCCTTCCACCCTTTACCAAGTATATAGATGCATTAAGATAACATGGCAATATAATGATATCCCAACAAGTAAATAAATGTTCCAACAAGGAACGGCCTCCAATCTTCACCTGCAACTAGCGACGCTATAAGAGGGGCTGAGCAAAGCGGTAACATAGCCAATCAACGGTTTGCTAGGACATGGTGGGTTAGAGGTTTGACATGGGAATTTGGGAGGCTTGAAAGCAAATGGTAGGCATCGTAGCATTGGCATAGCAAAAGAGCGAGCAAACTAGCATAGCAAAGATAGTAGTGATTTCGAGGGTATGATCATCTTGCCTGCAATGCTGTCAGAGTTGACTGGATCCTCGAAAGCAAACTCAACGGGCTCCTCGTTAGCGAACTCGTCTCCCGGCTCTACCCAAACAAGACAAACAAGCAACAAGGACACAATCAACCACGTGCAAGGAACAAACAATAGGATGCAATGATGATATACTATGCGGGATGCAATGCGGGATGCATATGCAAGATTTGACGAGGGATGCATGAACCTGGCCTCAACTTGGGAATCCAAGTGTGCCACTGGAAATATGAGATGAAATCGCTTGAAAACGATATAAAGAACGCCGGAATCGGAGTTACGGTTTGGAAATGGCAAGCGATTCAAATATGACACCGGTCTGCGATTTACAGCAAGTAGCCATCTAAATGCAATGAGATGAACATGCTACAGCACCCAAACATGGAAAAAAATACATGGCAGGGATGCATTCAAGATGCTTAACAAAAGTTTAGCACTGAGCTACGGCCAATTCATCCATTAACAGGTTCAAACAAGCATGGCAAAAATGCATATGGTAAACAGATCTCAGACTTAGTGAAATCAACACTTGTCTGGAATTTCAGACCAAGTAGCCCTCTTCGGAGCAACAAAACTACATGCTACAGGACCTGAACATGGCAAAGTAAGACATGGCATGGAGCTACTCAAAAAGCTTAACAAAAGTCCCTTAGTGACCTTGAGCCAAAAGGGATCAGAAAATATACTAACAAGCATGTGAACATAGCAAAAACATAATCAGTTTTCAGACTTAGTGAAAACTGGCACATGCTGAAACATAACTCAAGTAGGCATGTTAACAAGCTCGATGCATTCACTATGGTGCAAGTCATGACAAGATAAGCATACATCTATCAAGAACACACAAAATGCAAGCTAGACATGGCAAGAACAATAGCATAGCATGCGCGGATCAACTACAACATCATCGGCAAAATTGCAAACAATTTGACAATCTGCCTAGATTCACAAAGTAGCAAAAGTAGAGCTCGATTGACTCAAGCTAGGGTGATTCATAATTGCAAACAAAGACATGGATGGATACAGAAATACAAGATTAATAAAACATCCTTACTGATCATCCTCAAAAGGGGCACAGATCGCTCGGAAACAACATGAACATATGGCAACATGAGATAAACAGCTCAAGGACTTAGTGGAAATGCTAAGTCCCTGAAAACAGAATTACCAAGTGCCTCACTTAGCAAGCTTGCACTAGTCACCACACACATCACAAAAATACATGGGTTGCATCTCTGGAAAGATGACAAAACCCTTAACAAAACATATGTAGAGCATCAGGGCATATCATGCACACGACAATCATGGCAAAAATGACAAATGTCTAAATGGAGCAGCACATCTGACAATTATCTCAAGTAGCCCTCTTCTAGCAGCATTTCGGGCATCAATATGAACTCAAAAGAGAATGATGCAATGGAATGAAATGATGTGCTCTCTGAGATGAACATTTTGATATGCTATACGCATGAATCGGAGCTACGGATGCAAAGTTACGAGGCCATGAACAGGAGCATTTGGATCTGGGAATTCGGGACTTGGACGGAAAAAAACACCTCCGAGATCTAGGGTTTACTGTTCACCCGCGCGATCCACTGTTCACCGGCGGCGGATCTGAAGCTCGCCGGCGTCGAGGGTCTTGCCGAAGGGAGGGGAGTTCGCCGGGGCCTTGGCCGGCCGGCAAGATGGCGACGATGCGGCGGCGAAGGATGGAGAGGCGCGGGGCGGCGTCCGATGGCCGGGCCGGCGAGCTCGGGTGACGGCGAGCTCGCGCCGGCGAGGTCTCCGGCGATGGTGCGGCGGGGCTGGAGGAGTGCGGCGCCGGACTTGGAGGAGAAAGGCGGCGGGGAGCCGGGCGAAGCGGGCGGCGCGCGCGGGCCTGGGAGGGGCAGCTCCGGGCTCCCGGGCCACGGCGGCGGCTGGCGGCGGAGGTGCCACGTGGCAGCCTGCCATTGGTGCGGGCGGGCAGCGGACGGTGTCCGGCCGGCACGGACGTGTCCGGCGCGGCGCGGTAGATTTTTTTAGGGTTAGAGGAAGGGGAAGATCCGCGAATTGCGGGAGGGGACTTTAAATAGAGGTAGAGGGAGCTAGGAGAGTCCAAATAAGGTGCGATTTTCGGCCACGCGATCGTGATCGAACGCTCTAGATGATGGAGAAGGCTTAGGTGGGTTTTGGGACAAATTGGAGGGGTGTTGGGCTGCAACACACACAAGGCCTTTTCGGTCCCTCGGTTAACCGTTGGAGTATCAAACGAAGTCCAAATGGTACGAAACTTGATAGGCGGTCTACCGGTATTAAACCAAGGCCGCTTGGCAAGTCTCGGTCCAATCCGGAAATGTTTAATCCCCAAACACGAAAGAAAGCTAGAAATGACCACCGGAGGAGAACGAAGCGCCGGAATGCAAAACGGACAACGGGGAAAATGCTCGAATGCATGAGACGAACACGTATGCAAATGCAATGCACATGATGACATGATATGAGATGCATGACAACAATAACAACACACGGAGACAAAAACCCGAGAAAATAAAATAACTTAACGCCAGAAACGGCAAGAGTTGGAGTACAAATTGGGAAAGTCATATCCGGGGTGTTACAACACTCCACCACTACGAAAGGATCTCGTCCCGAGATCTAGGACTGAAAGAACGCCGGGTACTCAGAACGAAGGTGATCCTCGCGTTCCCAGGTAGCTTCACGGTCAGAATGGTGTGACCACTTGACTTTGAGGAATTTGATCGACTTGTTGCGAGTCTTGCGTTCAGTCTCTTCAAGAATAGCAACTGGGTGCTCCTGATATGAGAGATCTTCTTGGAGCTCAATATCCTCGAAGTTGACGGTGTGGTCAGGAGTCTTGAAGCACTTTCGGAGCTGAGAGACATGGAACAGATCATGAACATTTGCAAAGTTTGAAGGAAGCTCGAGTTGATAGGCGAGATCGCCTCTCTTGCTGACAATCTTGAAAGGTCCCATGTATCTAGGGGCAAGCTTCCCTTTGATACCGAAGCGATGAGTACCTTTCATAGGAGAGACGCGGAGGTAAACATGATCTCCGATCTCGAAAGCCAAATCATGATGCTTACTATCATAGTAGCTCTTCTGATGGGATTGGGATGCTTTGAGGTTATCACGAATGACTTTGCACATTTCCTCTGCCTCTGTGATTAAGTCATTACCCAAAAGCTGACGTTCACCGGTTTCGGACCAGTTGAGAGGGGTACGGCACTTCCTGCCATACAGAATTTCAAATGGGGCCTTGCCCGAACTTGCTTGAAAACTGTTGTTGTAGGAGAATTCAGCATAAGGAAGACAATCCTCCCACTTCATGCCGAAGGAGATCACACAAGCCCTGAGCATATCTTCAAGAATCTGGTTGACACGCTCGACTTGACCGCTAGTTTGAGGATGGAAAGCTGTGCTGAAGCAGATGTTGGTGCCCATGGCCTTCTGAAAAGAATCCCAAAACTTGGAGGTAAAGATGCTGCCACGGTCTGAAGAGATCACTTGTGGAATACCATGCAGAGAGACAATTCGAGAGGTATAAAGTTCCGCCAATTGAGCTGCAGTGATCGACTCTTTGATAGGAAGAAAGTGAGCCACTTTGGTGAGTTTGTCGATGACAATGAATATAGCATCATTGCCACGCTTGGACTTTGGAAACCCAGTCACGAAGTCCATCTCAATGTGGTCAAAATTCCATTCTGGAATGGCAAGAGGTTGGAGGAGACCAGCTGGTCTTTGGTGTTATGCCTTCACTCCTCTGCAGACATCACATTCATTCACGAATTGAGCAATCTCTCGCTTCATTCGAGTCCACCAATAAGCCTGCTTGTGGTCCTGATACATCTTCGTACTCCCAGGGTGGATGGAGAGGAGAGAATTGTGAGCCTCATTCATGATCACTTTATGAAGTTCACCTTTGGGCACAACAATACGATCCTCGAAGAAGAGATTATCCTTGTCATCAAGGCGGTAGCACTTGTACTTGGGTTGACTCTTGGCAATCCCAATCTTCACCTTCTTCACCATAGCATCAAGAAGCTGAGCTTGGCGAATCTGATCTTCCAAGGTAGGAGAGACTTGAAGGTTGGCGAGGAAACCTTGAGGAACAACTTGCAGATTAAGTTTGCGGAAAGCTTCACAAAGCTCGGGTTGATAAGGCTTGAGAATCAGACTATTACAATAAGCCTTCCTGCTCAATGCGTCACCAATCACATTGGCCTTGCCTGGAGTATACTCGATACTCGGATTATACTCTTGAATCATTTAGACCCATCGAGTTTGCCTGAGGTTGAGATTAGGCTGAGTGAAGATGTACTTGAGACTCTTGTGATCAGTGAAAATGTCCACTTTTCTTCCCAATAGAAGATGTCTCCAAGTCAAAAGAGCATGCACAACTGCCGCCAACTCGAGATCATGAGTGGGGTAGTTCTTCTCATTAGGCTTCAACTTGCGAGAGGTATAAGCAACAACTTTCTTCTCTTGCATCAACACCGCGCCAAGACCTTGGAGAGAGGTATCACAAAAGACCTCGTACGGTTTGGATTCATCAGGCGGAGTCAGAACTGGAGCAGTGATCAATTTCTCTTTCAAAGTGTTGAAAGAAATGTCACACTCCGGAGACCAAACATACTTGACGTGCTTCTGGAGAAGATTAGAGAGAGGCTTCGCGATCTTAGAAAAGTTTTCAACGAATCTTCGGCAATAGCTTGCGAGACCGAGGAAGCTACGGAGTTGCTTCACGTTCTGAGGAGGTTCCCAATTCACAATTGTAGACACCTTCTCAGGATTCACGACAATGCCCTTGGCAGAGATGATATGACCAAGATAAAGAACCTCATCGAGCCAAAATTCGCACTTGGAGAACTTGGCGTAGAACTGGTGTTCCCTTAGCTTATCGAGCACCAAACGCAAGTGCTTGGCATGATCTTCCTTGTTCTTCGAGAAAACCAGAATGTCGTTGAGATAGACCAAAACGAAGTCATTGGTGTAGGCGTTGAAGATGAAGTTCATCATGCGAGAGAATGTCGGAGGAGCGTTGACGAGGCCAAAAGACATGACAGTGTATTCATATGAACCATAGCTTGTCCTGAAAGCCGTTTTGGGAATATCTTGCTCACGGATTCGAATCTGATGATAACCCATACGGAGATCAAGCTTGGAGAATACTTGGGCACCTTTGAGTTGTTCGAACAGCTCATTGATGTTGGGAAGTGGGTATTTGTTCTTGATGGTCTTCTTGTTCAATGGACGGTAATCAACACAAAGTCGGTCCGTTCCATCCTTCTTCTTCACAAAAAGAACACCACAACCCCACGGAGAAGAACTAGGCCGGATGAGACCCATTTTCTCTTGAATATCGAGTTGCTTCTTCAGCTCCTTCAACTCTTCAGGTCCGAGCATGTAAGGACGCTTGCACACAGGTTCCGTACCGAGCTCAAGATCAATAACGAATTCAACTGGCCGGTGCAGAGGCATTCCTGGAAGCTCTTCTGGAAAGATGTCTTGATATTCGCAAACGACTGGAATTTGCGAGATAGCATCCAGTTCACCCTTCTCATTGAGAGAAAACAGATGGATGGTATCATCATGAGCGGCAAAGACACTTACATCCTTAGACGAATGAGTCAATTGAATCTGCCTGGCTGCACAATCAAGATGTGCCTTGTGCTTAGTAAGCCAATCCATTCCAAGAATAAGATCAATATCTGAGTCACCAAGAACATTTGGAGAGGACAAGAAGTTATAGTCACCCAAAGTGATTGTAACATCCGGAACGCATACTCGAGATGTCATTTGACGGGCCGGAGAAACAATTGCCAACGGTTTCGACAACACTTGAGTAACAAAATCATGCTTAGATGCAAAAGGTCTCGACATGAAACAATGCGATGCACGAGTGTCAAAAAGAACTCTTGCAGGAATATCATTAACAGGAAGGTTACCCATGATGACATATGACAAGTCCTCTGCCTGAGCTGCATTCATCAAGTTGACCTTGGCGTACTTGGGGTTATGCTTGACCACAACTGTACTTGCCGATCTCAAAGGAGGAGGAGGAGGAAGACGCCTCTGGGTGAGACACTTGTTGGCATAGTGACCCTTCTGTTGGCACTTGTTGCACGTGACCTCTGAAAGTGGACGGTGATACGGAGCACTCGATCTTGGAGCTTGAGACAAAGTCTTGTTCTGAAAGCCAGGGTTGGGTGGGTGGGAAGAACCACTGCCACCTTTGC
Source organism: Triticum dicoccoides (assembly GCF_002162155.2). NCBI lineage: Eukaryota > Viridiplantae > Streptophyta > Magnoliopsida > Poales > Poaceae > Triticum > Triticum dicoccoides. The sequence goes on from NC_041388.1 coordinate 537,912,534, forward strand.
TCTTCTGCTGATATGGCTGATGAAACGGAGGAGGAAGCCAATACTTCTGCTGCTTGGCCACTTGAGTAGAGGAAGAAGGCGTAGTGTCTCTGACTCGCTTCTTGGAAGCATCACACCTCAACTGAGCGGCCTCTTGCTTCAGTGTCATGTTGTAGAACTCATCGTACCCCAAGGGCTCAAAGAGAACAAGAGCTAGCTGGATTTCTTCTCTGAGACCACCCCTGAACTGGTATATCATGCTCTTCTCATCAGGCATGTCCTGCTTGGCAAAGTGGGAGAGCTTCTGGAACAACTTGTTGTAGTCATAGACAGACAAAGAGCCTTGCTTCAGGTTGCGGAATTCCTCACGCTTGCTTTCAACCACGCTCTGAGGGATATGATGAGCTCGGAAATCTTGACGGAATTCATCCCAAGTGATCACATGTCCACCCCTGGAATCCTTGTACTGCTGGAACCATTATGCAGCTTGATCTTTGAGTTGGAAAGAAGCGAACTTGACGAAACCTTCAGGCCTGACGTTACTGCACTCAAAATGCTTGCACAGATCCACAAGCCAATCGTCAGCATTGGTTGCCTCAACACAATTGCTGAAAGTCTTTGGCCTGTTAGCAAGGAACTGGTTGAGTGCAGAAAAGTGATTCTGATTGTTTCCTTGATTCCCTTGGTTGCCTTGATTGCGCTCTTGGAGAATTTGCATGATCAACTGTGTGTTTGCATTGGTTGCGGCCATCACAGCTTGCCATGCCTCCGGGGGAGGTGGAGGTGGTGGTGGATCTTGATTCTGATTCTGACTGGTGCTCTTAGCGGGAGCCATCCTGAAGAGGTTGACCACCATTAGCACATTGATAGACAAATATTGAAGCTGAATCCAACGGAATGAAAATTGCAACATATAGTCTTCACATCCGAACAAAATGAACGAATGCATTCCTCTGGAAATGGTCACATATCCATAAATTGAGAAGCCACTTAGAATTAAGGTAGAGAAATAAATCAACAAGGTATGGATCAAGAACGAATAATCGGTAAGAAATCCCAATCTCAAACCAATATCCATGGAAGAAGAAACTAGAGCTACAAGAATTCCCACCTATGAAACTCCCGAACCTTTCCGGTTATGCAATCAGGTGTTGGGGATACAGGGGAAGCATAATATCTCACCCAAATCTAGCAAATCCTACATCCAGCTGTATCCATCCTTCAACACATAACCGAGGAAAACTTCGAAAACCATCTACCTCAACCTTCAAAAAGCATCTGTTATACAAGTTATGGCGATACTCCCGAACTCCCGCCCCAGTACTGGGTGGCGTCGAGGTTATCTCACCAACGAACTGCATAAAAGAGATTTTCGATGTCGGTGTACTAAACTCAGGTATTCCAGAATTGCAACAATAAAATTATGACGACAACACCTCAGAGCTCAACTCCCCGGGACACTTCCACCAAACCCCTGACAGGAGGCACCAAGACAATGTTCTCATCATAAAACCATCGGAACGATTCCAAGATACCCGCGTGATCCTAAATTTTTTTTAGTGAAATTTGAGAAGAGAAGAGTCAAAACTCTACGTCAGGATGCCTTACCAGAGCGATGAGGAGACTGGGAAGTAAAAAGAATTCCTAAACTCTCCGATATATAATTCCTAAATGACTCAAAACATTTTTCTAGACACAACTCGGCTGCTAAAACGACCAAGCAATGGGGCTCCTAAGGTCGGGGAAGGCTCTGATTACCAACTTGTAACACCCTCGATGCGACTATAGCTCCCACATGTCGAGGCACGACTTAGAGACATAATCGCATTGAAGGCATATGTCGCAAGTCAGGCAATCATCACAAACATCCCATGTAATATAGATAATAAAAGGGATAACATAGTTGGCTTACACTCACCACGTCAATCAAGTACATAAATAACATTACATCATCCAAACACTCATGGCCCGACTACGGCGCCAAAATAAAAGATAACCCAACATGCTACATGGTCCCGATCACCCCCAACTGGGCACTACTACTGATCATCAGGAAAAGAAACATAGTATCGCTGAGAGTCCTCGTCGAACTCCCACTTGAGCTCGAGCGCGTCACCTGGAGCGGAATCATCTGGACCTTCATCTGGTGTAATAGTAATCTGTGAGCCACAGGGACTCAGCAATCTCGCACCCTCGCGATCAAGACTATTTAAGCTTATAGGTAAGGTAAGGTAAATATATATGGAGCTGCAGCAAGCGACTAGCATATATGGTGGCTAACTTATTCGCAAAAGAGAGCGAGAAGAGGAGGCAAAGCGCGAGCGAGAAACTAGAGGACAACCTGCACAAACATTACTCCAACACCGTGTCTACCTCCCGGACTGCGCCGAGAAGAGGCCATCACGGTAACACACTTGGTTGATTCATTTTAATTAAGTTAAGGTTCAAGTTATCTACAACCGGACATTAACAAATTCCCATCTGCCCATAACCGCGGGCACGGCTTTCGAAAGTTCAAATCCCTGCAGGGGAGTCCCAACTTAGCCCATGACAAGCTCTCACGGTCAACGAAGGAATAGACCTCCTCCCAAGACGTTCCGATCAGGCTCGGTATCTCGGTTCTTCAAGACACTTCGACAGGTTAAAACAAGACCAACAACACTGCCCGAATGTGCCGACAAATCCCGATAGGAGCTGCACATATCTTGTTCTCAGGGCACACTCAGATAAGCAATCCGTACAACTAAAACCAGCCCTCGAGTTTCCCCGAGGTGGCGCTGCAAGGGGCTCTAGGTTGGACCAACACTCAGAGGAGCACTGGCCCGGGGGGGTTTAAATAAGATGACCCTCGGGCTCCAGAAACCCAAGGGAAAAGAGGCTAGGTGGCAAATGGTAAAACCAAGGTTGGGCATTGCTGGAAAAGCTTTAATCAAGGCGAACTATCAAGGGGTTCCCATTATAACCCAACCGCGTAAGGAACGCAAAAATCCGGGAACATAACACCGATATGACGGAAACTAGGGCGGCAATAGTGGAAAAAAACACTAGGCAAGAGGCCGAGCCTTCCACCTTTACCAAGTATATAGATGCATTAAGATAACATGGCAATATAATGATATCCCAAAAAGTAAATAAATGTTCCAACAAGGAACGGCCTCCAATCTTCACCTGCAACTAGCGACGCTATAAGAGGGGCTGAGCAAAGCGGTAACATAGCCAATCAACGGTTTGCTAGGACATGGTGGGTTAGAGGTTTGACATGGGAATTTGGGAGGCTTGAAAGCAAATGGTAGGCATCGTAGCATTGGCATAGCAAAAGAGTGAGCAAACTAGCATAGCAAAGATAGTAGTGATTTCGAGGGTATGATCGTCTTGCCTGCAAAGCTGTCAGAGTTGTCTGGATCCTCGAAAGCAAACTCAACGGGCTCCTCGTTAGCGAACTCGTCTCCCGGCTCTACCCAAACAAGACAAACAAGCAACAAGGACACAATCAACCACGTGCAAGGAACAAACAATATGATGCAATGATGATATACTATGCGGGATGCGATGCGGGATGCATATGCAAGATTTGACGAGGGATGCATGAACCTGGCCTCAACTTGGGAATCCAAGTGTGCCACTGGAAATATGAGATGAAATCGCTTGAAAACGATATAAAGAACGCCGGAATCGGAGTTACGGTTTGGAAATGGCAAGCGATTCAAATATGACACCGGTCTGCGATTTACAGCAAGTAGCCATCTAAATGCAATGAGATGAACATGCTACAGCACCCAAACATGGCAACAAAATACATGGCAGGGATGCATTCAAGATGCTGAACAAAAGTTTAGCACTGAGCTACGGCCAATTCATCCATTAACAGGTTCAAACAAGCATGGCAAAGATGCATATGGTAAACAGATCTCAGACTTAGTGAAATTAACACTTGTCTGGAATTTCAGACCAAGTAGCCCTCTTCGGAGCAACAAAACTACATGCTACAGGGCCTGAACATGGCAAAGTAAGACATGGCATGGAGCTACTCAAAAAGCTTAACAAAAGTCCCTTAGTGACCTTGAGCCAAAAGGGATCAGAAAATATACTAACAAGCATGTGAACATAGCAAAAACATAATCAGTTTTCAGACTTAGTGAAAACTGGCACATGCTGAAACATAACTCAAGTAGGCATGTTAACAAGCTCGATGCACTCACTACGGTGCAAGTCATGACAAGATAAGCATACATCTATCAAGAACACACAAAATGCAAGCTAGACATGGCAATAACAATAGCATAGCATGCGCGGATCAACTACAACATCATCGGCAAAATTGCAAACAAGTTGACAATCTGCCCAGATTCACAAAGTAGCAAAAGTAGAGCTCGATTGACTAAAGCTAGGATGCTTCATAATTGCAAACAAAGACATGGATGGATACAGAAATACAAGATTAATAAAACATCCTTACTGATCATCCTCAAAAGGGGCACGGATCGCTCGGAAACAACATGAACATATGGCAACATGAGATAAACAGCTCAAGGACTTAGTGGAAATGCTAAGTCCCTGAAAACAGAATTACCAAGTGCCTCACTTGGCAAGCTTGCACTAGTCACCACACACATCAAAAAAATACATGGGTTGCACCTCTGGAAAGATGACAAAACCCTTAACAAAACATATGTAGAGCATCAGGGCATATCATGCACACAACAATCATGGCAAAAATGACAAATGTCTAAATGGAGTAGCACATCTGACAATTATCTCAAGTAGCCCTCTTCTAACAGCATTTCGGGCATCAAGATGAACTCAAAAGAAAATGTTGCAATGGAATGAAATGATGTACTCTCTGAGATGAACATTTTGATATGCTATACGCATGAATCGGAGCTACGGATGCAAAGTTACAAGGCCATGAACAGGAGCATTTGGATCTGGGAATTCCGGACTTAGACGGAAAAAAACACCTCCGAGATCTAGGGTTTACTGTTCACCCGCGCGATCCACTGTTCACCGGCGGCGGATCTGACGCTCGCCGGCGTCGGGGGTCTTGCCGGAGGGAGGGGAGTTCGCCGGGGCCTTGGCCGACCGGCAAGACGGCGACGATGCGGCGGCGAAGGATGGAGAGGCGCGGGGCGGCGTGCGGTGGCCGGGCCGGCGAGCTCGGGTGACGGCGAGCTCGCGTCGGCAAGGTCTCCGGCGATGGCGCGGCGGGGCTGGAGGAGTGCGGCGCCAGACTTGGAGGAGAAAGGCGGCGGAGAGCCGGGCGAGGTGCCACGGCGGAGGTGCCACGTGGCAGCCTGCCACTGGTGCGGGCGGGCGGCGGACGGTGTCCGGCCGGCACGGACGTGTCCGGCGTGGCGCGGTGGATTTTTTTAGGGTTAGAGGAAGGGGAAAATCTGCGAATTTCGGGAGGGGACTTTAAATAGAGGTAGAGGGAGCTAGGAGCGTCCAAATGAGGTGCGGTTTTCGGCCACGCGATCGTGATCGAACGCTCTAGATGATGGAGAAGGCATAGGTGGGTTTTGGGCCAAATTGGAGGGGTGTTGGGCTGCAACACACACGAGGCCTTTTCGGTCCCTCGGTTAACCATTGGAGTATCAAACGAAGTCAAAATGGTACGAAACTTGACAGGCGGTCTACTGGTAGTAAACCAAGGCCGCTTGGCAAGTCTCGGTCCAATCCGAAAATTTTTAATCCCCACACACGAAAGAAAGCTAGAAATGACCACCGGAGGAGAACGAAGCGCCGGAATGCAAAACGGACAACGGGGAAAATGCTCGAATGCATGAGACAAACACGTATGCAAATGCAATGCACATGATGACATGATATGATATGCATGACAACGATAACAACACATGGAGACAAAAACCCGAACCCGAGAAAATAAAATAACTTAACACCGGAAACGGCAAGAGTTGGAGTACAAATTGGGAAAGTCATATCCGGGGTGTTACATAACTCCCACTTGATTCAAACGATTGTAGTACCCAGACAATCTGAGCACATGCCCACTAGTTGAGCGATTCTCCTCCATCTTTTAGCTATAGAACTTGTTGGAGACTTCATATCTCTCAACTCAGGTATTTGCTTGAAATATTAACTTCAACTCCTAGAACATCTCATATGGTCCATGATGTTCAAAATGTCTTTGAAGTCCCGATTCTAAGCCATTAAGCATGGTGCACTAAACTATCAAGTAGTCGTCATATTTAGCTAGCCAAACATTCATAACGTCTGCATCTTTTCCTGCAATAGGTCTGTCACCTAGCGGTGCATCAAGGACATAATTCTTTTGTGTAGCAATGAGGATAAACCTTAGATCACAGATCCAATCCGCATCATTGCTACTAACATCTTTCAACACAATTTTCTCTAGGAACATATCAAAAATAAACGGAAGCAACAACGCGAGCTATTTATCTACAACATAGATATGCTAATACTACCAGGACTAAGTTCATGATAAATTAAAGTTCAATTAATCATATTACTTAAGAACTCCCACTTAGATAGACATCCCTCTAATCATCTAAGTGATCACGTGATCCAAATCAACTAAACCATAACCGATCATCACGTGAAATGGAGTAGTTTTCAATGGTGAACATCGCTATGTTGATCATATCTACTATATGATTCACGCTCGACCTTTCGGTCTCAGTGTTCCGAGGCCATATCTGCATATGCTAGGCTCGTCAAGTTTAACCTGAGTATTCTGCCTGTGCAAAACTGGCTTGCACCCGTTGTAGATGGACGTGGAGCTTATCACACTCGATCATCACGTGGTGTCTGGGCACGACGAACTTTGGCAACGGTGCATACTCAGGGAGAACACTTTTTATCTTGAAATTTAGTGAGAGATCATCTTATAATGCTACCGTCAATCAAAGCAAGATAAGATGCATAAAAGATAAACATCACATGCAATCAATATAAGTGATATGATATGGCCATCATCATCTTGTGCTTGTGATCTCCATCTCCGAAGCACCGTCATGATCACCATCGTCACCGGCGTGACACCTTGATCTCCATCGTAGCATCGTTCTGGTCTCGCCAATCTTGTACTTCTACGACTATCGCTACCGCTTAGTGATAAAGTAAAGCATTACAGGGAGATTGCATTGCATACAATAAAGCGACAACCATATGGTTCCTGCCAGTTGCCGATAACTTGGTTACAAAACATGATCATCTCATACAATAAAATTTAGCATCATGCCTTGACCATATCACATCACAACATGCCCTGCAAAAACAAGTTAGACGTCCTCTACTTTGTTTGTTGCAAGTTCTACGTGGCTGCTACGGGCTTAAGCAAGAACCAATCTTACCTACGCATCAAAACCACAACGATAGTTTGTCAAGTTGGTGCTGTTTTAACCTTCGCAAGGACTGGGCGTAGCCACACTCGGTTCAACTAAAGTTGGAGAAACTGACACCCGCCAGCCACCTGTGTGCAAAGCACAGCGGTAGAACCAGTCTCGCGTAAGCGTACGCGTAATGTCGGTCCGGGCCGCTTCATCCAACAATACCGCCGAACCAAAGTATGACATGCTGGTAAGCAGTATGACTTATATCGCCCACAACTCACTTGTGTTCTACTCGTGCATATAACATCAAACCATAAAACCTAGGCTCTGAAACCACTGTTGGGGAACATAGTAATTTCAAAAAAATTCCTACGCACACGCAAGATCATGGTGATGCATAGCAACGAGAGGGGAGAGTGTTGTCTACGTACCCTCGTAGACCAAAGCGGAAGCGTTGACGCAACGTAGAGGAAGTAGTCGTACGTCTTCCCGGTCCAACCGATCCAAGCACCGTTACTCCGGCACCTCCGAGTTCTTGGCACACGTTCAGCTCGATGACGCTCCCCGGGCTCCGATCCAGCAAAGCTTCGAGGAGGAGTTCCATCAGCACGACGGCGTGGTGATGATCTTGATGTTCAACCGTCGCAAGGCTTCGCCTAAGCACCACTATAATATGACCGAGGTGGAATATGGTGGAGGGGGGCACTGCACACGGCTAAGGAACAATCACGAAGATCAACTTGTGTGTTCTAGGGTGCCCCCTTGCCCCTGTATAGAAAGGAGCCAAGGGGAGGGGCGGCCGGCCAAGGAGGGCGCGCCAAGGGGGAGTCCTACTCCCATCGGGAGTAGGACTCCCTTCTTTCCTAGTTGGAGAAGGAGAAGTGGGAAAGAGGAGGAACAGGGGAAGGAAAGGGGGGCGCCGCCCCCCTCTCCTTGTCCTATTCGGACTAGGGAGGGGAGGGGCGCGCGGCCACCTCTTGCCTCCTTTCCTCTTCTCCCTTAGTAACCCCCCCGGTACTCCGGTAAAATCCTGATTTCATCCGGAACGATTCCGATATCCAAATATAGGCTTCCAATATATCGATCTTTATGTCTCGACCATTTCGAGACTCCTCGTCATGTCCATGATCACATCCGGGACTCCGAACAACCTTCAGTACATCAAAATACATAAACTCATAATGAAACTGTCATCGTAACGTTAAGCGTGCGGACCCTACGGTTCGAGAACAATGTAGACATGACCGAGACACGTCTCCGGTCAATAACCAATAGCGGAACCTGGATGCTCATATTGGTTCCTACATATTCTACGAAGATCTTTATCGGTCAGACCGCATAACAACATACGTTGTTCCCTTTGTCATCGATATGTTACTTGCCCGAGATTCGATCGTCGGTATCTCAATACCTAGTTCAATCTCGTTACCGGCAAGTCTCTTTACTCGTTCCGTAATACATCATCTCACAACTAACTCATTAGTTGCAATGCTTGCAAGGCTTATGTGATGTGCATTACCGAGAGGGCCCAGAGATACCTCTCCGACAATCGGAGTGATAAATCCTAATCTCGAAATACGCCAACCCAACATGTACCTTTGGAGACACCTGTAGAGCACCTTTATAATCACCCAGTTACGTAGTGACGTTTGGTAGCACACAAAGTGTTCCTCCGGCAAACGGGAGTTGCATAATCTCATAGTCATAGGAACATGTATAAGTCATGAAGAAAGCAATATCAACAAACTAAACGATCAAGTGCTATGCTAACGGAATGGGTCAAGTCAATCACATCATTCTCCTAATGATGTGATCCCATTAATCAAATAACAACTCTTTGTCTATGGTTAGGAAACATAACCATCTTTGATTAAGGAGCTAGTCAAGTAGAGGCATACTAGTGACACTCTGTTTGTCTATGTATTCACACATGTATTATGTTTCCGGTTAATACAATTCTAGCATGAATAATAAACATTTATCATGAAATAAGGAAATAAATAATAACTTTATTATTGCCTCTAAGGCATATTTCCTTCAGTGGCCCCCCTGGTGAACTTCTTGCGCTTAGTATTTTTTATATATTCTGAAAACGTCTTTCTAAAGTTTCAAGACTTTTGGAGCTGTGCAGAATAGGTCTCTAATATTTGCTCCTTTTCCAGCCCAGAATCCCAGCTGTCGACATTCTCCCTCTTTATGTAAACCTTGTAAAATAAGGGAGAATAGGTATAAGTATTGTGACATAATGTGTAATAACAACCCATAATGCAATAAATATCGATATAAAAGCATGATGCAAAATGGACGTATCAACTCCCCCAAGCTTAGACCTTGCTTGTCCTCAAGCGAAAGCCGAAGTCGAAAAATATGTCCACATGTTTAGAGATAGAGGTGTCGATAAAAATAAAATAAGGACATGAGGGCATCATGATCATTCTTAGAACAGTAACTTATATAATTCTTGTCATATGATTTCTTATGCTAGAGTAATAATTCAATCACAATTTCAAGTATGAATCATAAACTTCATTGAAAACTAACAAACTATAATCTCAGTCATTGGAGCAATTGCAATTTATCATAACATAGGAAAGAGTCAATATATAAGAGCTTTTCAGCAAGTCCACATACTCAACTATCATATAGTCTTTCACAATTGCTGACACTCACGCAATACTTATGGGTATGGAGTTTTAATCAGACACAGAGAAAGATAGGGGCATATAGTTTTGCCTCCCAACGTTTTACCTCAAGGGTAATGTCAACAATAATAGTCATGAAAACTCACATCCAATTAGACATATATACTAGGATCTTTCCACATACTGTGCTTTCCAAAGGATAAATTGTAGAAAGGAAGGGTGAAGATCACCATGACTCTTATGCAAGGTAGGAGATAAAAGTAAAAGATAGGCCCTTCGCAGAGGGAAGCAGAGGTTGTCATGCACTTTTATGGTTGGATGCACAAAATCTTAATGCGAAAGAACGTCACTTTATATTGCCACTTGTGATATGGACCTTTATTATGCAGTATGTCACTTTTATTTCTTCCATATCACACAATCATATAAAGCTTATTTTCTCCCACACTAATAAGTCATACATATTTAGAGAGCAATTTTTATTGCTTGCACCGATGACAACTTACTTGGAGGATCTTACTCAATCCATAGGTAGGCATGGTGGACTCTCATGGCAAAACTGGTTTAAGGGTATTCGGAAGCACAAGTAGTATCTCTACTTGGTGCAATGAATTTGGCTAGCATGAGGGGGAAAGTCAAGCTCAACCATGTTGGATGATCCATGACAATATGATTTATCTCAGATGTAAGAAAACATAACCCATTATGTTGTCTTCCTTTTCCAACGTAAACTCTTTAGCATGTCATATTTTAATGAGTGCTCACAATCATAAAAGATGTCCAAGATAGTATATTTATATGTGAAGACCTCTCTTTCTTTATTACTTCCTATTAATTGCAACGATGACCAAAACTATGTTTGTCAACTCTCAACAACTTTTATTCATCATACTTTTTCTATGTGAGCTCATTACTCTCCACAAGATCCATATGATCTCTTTGTTTCTTTTTATTCTTTCTCTTTTCTTTTATTCACTCAAGATCATGGCAAAATAGTCAAGCCCTTGACTCAACACTAATCTTTATTATATATAGCTCACGGACTCGATTACATAGAAGGATCGTAAAGCAAAGCTCACAACTAGATCATACTAAGAACTTTTATTCTACTAGATCAAAATATTACCAAAAGGATCAAACTAAGAAAAGCGGTAAAGATAGAAGTGATGGTGATACGATACCGGGGCACTCCCCCAAGCTTGGAAGTTGCCAAGGGGAGTGCCCATCCCCACGTGATTATGTCTCCTTTGTTGGTGAAGAAGGTGGAGTTATTGATGATGGATAGTCGCACATTGAGCGTAGGAGGTCTTCTAACTTGCGGATAATGCCTTTGAGTGCGATTATATGCTCCTTCAACAAAATATTTTCACGTGTGAGATACTTATTTTGTATATGGGCTAACTCAATCATCTTGAAAGCTTCGATCTTAGTTGGGGTAAGAAGATTGTGATCAAGTTGAAGGATGTCTTCTGTTGCCGGAGCTCGGTCCTCCGTGGCCTTCTTGGTCCCTTCATCCCTGTTTATCTCCATGGGTTCTTGTCTCTTCAGCTCTGTCTTCATTAGCCAAGCATCGTTGCCCTCATTGTTGGAGGAGGAGGGAGACGACATGATGCTTAGCTTTGACAACCCTATCAGAAAACAGCTCGGAACAAGAACAAGATATTTTTGCGTGATACAGTGGTCAAAACCTCCGGGAGATTATATAATGAATTTTTAACGACCAAAATACGTAACGTGTAAGGAAACGGAGTCCGGAAAGCGCACGAGGTGCCCACGAGGTAGGGGGCGCGCCCTCCACCCTCGTGGAGCCCTCGTGTCCTTCCCGGGCTGCTTCTTATTTTTCTATTTTTCTAAATATTCCAAAATAGAGAGATATTGCCTTAAAAACTGTTTTGGAGTCGGTTTACTTACCGTACCACATACCTATTCCTTTTCGGAGTCTGAAACGTTCCGGAAAGTGTCCCTTATGTATTCCTCAGGGGTTACGGTTTCAATAACATTGGTTTCAACATTTATGGGATTACCTGAGATATAATGTTTGATTCTTTGACCGTTCACCACCTTCGGATTTGTGCCTTCGAAGTTGTTGATTTCTATGGCACCGGAACGATAGACCTCCTTGATAATGTAAGGACCTTCCCATTTAGAGAGAAGTTTTCCTGCAAAAAATCATAAACGAGAGTTGTATAGCAATACATAATCACCTACATTAAACTCACGCTTTTGTATCCTTTTATCATGCCATTTTTTAACTTTGTCTTTAAACAACTTGGCATTTTCGAAGGCTTGGGTTCTCCATTCATCGAGTGAGCTAATATCAAATAACCTCTTCTCACCGGCAAGTTTAAAATCATAATTGAGCTCTTGAATAGCCCAATATGCCTTGTGTTCTAGTTCAAGAGTTAAGTGACATGCTTTTCCATAAACCATTTTATACAGAGACATACCCATAGGATTTTTATATGTCGTTCTATAGGCCCATAATGCATCATCAAATTTCTTGGACCAATTCTTTCTAGATATATTAACAGTCTTTTGCAAAATTAATCTGAGCTATCTATTGCTCAATGCTACTTGACCACTAGACTGTGGGTGATAAGGAGATGCAATTCTATGATTAACATCATACTTAGCAAGCATTTTACAGAAAGCACCATGAATAAAATGTGAACCACCATCAGTCATTAAATATCTAGGGACTCCAAATCTTGGAAAAATAACTTCTTTAAGCATTTTAATAGAAGTGTTATGATCAACACTACTAGTTGGAATAGCTTCTACCCACTTAGTAACGTAATCAACATCAACTAAAATATGTGTATATCCATTAGAGGCAGGAAAAGGTCCCATATAGTCAAAGCCCCAAACATCAAATGGTTCAATAACGAGTGAATAGTTCATAGGCATTTCTTGACATCTACTAATATTACTGTAACATCCCAAAATTCTAAATTTTGGAATGTTATATTAAATAAATAATTGTGATTGTTTGTTTGGTTTTTGTGTGATTGATTGTGTGAAACTGAGTGGAAATTGAAACTTTTTGAAAGTTGAATGAGAGGGAATAAAAGGACGTTCCCAAAACTTTGCATCTAGCATTTTGATCTTCCTGAATTCAAATTCATTTCATCACAAAACCCTAGAGTGAAGATGATATGACTTCTTCCATTTAAAGAAATGAAAAGGGGTTTGAAAATGATTTGAATTCCATTTTGAAATATTCCAAACTTAGAAACTTTAAGCAACTCAATGAGTTCATGAGGGAAGATAAAATGACTTCTTCATATTTGAAGAAAGAGAGTTGGAAGTTTCATAGAAATAAATTGGAAATCACTTTGAAGTTATTTGAAACTCATTTTTCCATTTGAAGTTGTTTGAAATTCCAAATTCAAATCCAATTGGGAGTTATTTGAGTTTCTATTCAAAATATTTTCTCCTAAAAATAAATAAATGGAAATAAGGGTAAAATGATTCCCTTCAATAGAAAATTAGGAGAACATAAATTTGAAATCATTTTGCTATTTTAAAAATGATTTTATTGATTTTAAATGCAACAGTAGCACTATTTGACTTTTATGATTTTTTTGGAATTTATTTGAACTTGGAAAATAGTTCATCTTATTCTTGGTATTTTTCTGAGCATTTTGATATATAATATGCCTATGTAATTTTTTTCTGCTACAGTTTTCCTCTGTGTATTTTTTAAAAAAACACACACCACCTGGACCGAGGCCAGCTCGGCCCAGGAACACCCCGCGGCCTAGCCAGCCGCTGGCCAACTTCGGCCCAGGAGCCAGCCGAGCCCGACTGGCCGACAGGCCCATCCCCGCGCCCGAGAGCCAGCGCTCGCTCGCTACCCGCCGTGGCCACTAACCCGTGGGCCCCACTCCCCAGCTCATCCCCAACCTCCCGCACTGCTCGGGATGAGCATGCTGCGCGCCGCCCGAACCCGCCGGTCGCTTCCCTCGCTCGGATGAGGCTCATCCGCAGTCTCCGCAACCTATTCTCGCGCCTATAAATTCCCCCGACTCCCCTCGTTCGATTCTGCCACTCCGCAACGACCCACGCCGCTCACAGCCGCCACCTTTGTTGTTTGGATCTCGCCCGCCGGAGCTACCTCGCCGATCCATTCCGCTGTCTGTAAGACTGCGTAGACCCCGTTCTTCTTTGTCAATTGACTCCCCACGTCAAGGCGCATCTGATTGACAAAATTTTGCTGCCTAGGTCGCACCAGAGACGTCGCCCCGACACGCGGCGCTCTCGCCGGAGCACCGGAGCTCCGCCGCCTCCCTCTGCTCATCGCTGGCCACCCCACCGCCCGCCGACCCCACCAGCATGCCGCCCACGCCGCGCCCGGTCTCCCCGACCCCTTCGCTGCCGCTGAGGACCGCCGGAGACGCCGCCTTATCCGCTGGCCGCCGCCTGACGCCAGCGCCGCCGCCCCTGTTCGCCTTCCTCGCTTGCTGTGAGCCACTGCCCCGTTCGCTTAGTTTAGATTTTTTTTATATTTGAATTAGATCGGTTAACCATGGGCTTTAGTAAACCGTTCGGTTTAGTCAAACCGATCTCCGGTTTAATTTTTTTTCTAGCCGTCGCCGCTGTTTTGCCTAAGTTACGACCGTTCGCCAAATAGCTTCCGCAGCGAATGCTGCTCGACCAGTAGGAAGCCGCCATGTGGACAGGGACCTGGTCATGAATAAAACTTTCACAGTCAAGTCCCTGCAAATTTCAGTTTAGCCCCTAAACTTCGGATAGCCACCACTTTGTAACCGTTGATCCAAATTCGACGAAACCAGCGGCAAAATGTTCGTCTCGAATAGCTTTATCTAGAAAACCAACTTTGAAAACTTTTGAACAAATTCAAATTTGAACTTTATTCAGATTTGAATTCAAACTTCAATTGGCCATATCTCCTAAACCGTAGCTCCAAATAGGTTGATTCTTTTTGCACCGTGTCACCGTTGCCAAACCCTATCACTTGGACCTATCTCACGAGATTTTTCACACATTAGGATCTGTCCATAGTAGTTTTACTCATATGCCTAGTATGCACTGTGGTCCACGTCACATCTTTGCACCCTATGTCACATGTTGTTTTGCACTTAGGATATTTCCATGCTAGTTAAGTGTGTTGAATGTTCATTTGGTTTTTCCAAGACTTTTTGCTTTGCATGTTCTTCTTGGTTCTCTGAAATGATTGCTTATGTGAGTGCAATGTTTGACTTTATAGATTTTCATCGGAGAGTGACGAATAGTTCTATTAAGTAAATTCCTGAGAGCGATATAATCTTCATCAACTATTACCAGGCAAGTTCACATTTGACCATTCTTCCAATTACCTATGTTTATATTATGCACTTAGTCCTTTTGTGGTAGGATTGTATGGTAGGATTTATTGTTGACAGATGGCTATGCCGTTACCTAGTAGTTCATTTGAGGTAGGTCTGATCTATACAACCTTGTCACCATCGTGTAA
Organism: Triticum dicoccoides; assembly: GCF_002162155.2. Classification (NCBI taxonomy): domain Eukaryota; kingdom Viridiplantae; phylum Streptophyta; class Magnoliopsida; order Poales; family Poaceae; genus Triticum; species Triticum dicoccoides. The sequence continues at coordinate 537,927,941 of NC_041388.1, forward strand.
GTTTATTTCTGCCTCGCAAATGTAGACGTGGATTGGGTAGTGTTCATGGTGAGACATGAGTGACAAAATAGTAATTAGGACCAAGACTTGTAAATGAACTACCTGGGCGGTATTTGGTTTGAATGGTGGCGAAGTACAGTGGGAGCATGCATGGTTAATCCATGATGGTGCACCACTAGTAGTCGGCCGCCCAGGCTCAAAGAGATCAATCGTATTCTCATGTCTAGAAGCTTACGTGTGCAGCCACAAGCCAATATGGGCTCTGGCTTAGTTGATTAGTTAGTGTGACCCCTTTCGAGATGGGCTAGCAGATGTAGAATGATGTAGGTGTACCGGCCTATCCGTGGGTTAAGGGGGAACATTTTCGAAAGACTATGTCTCAGTCATCCTGTTCTCAAACGCCAGGCAGTGCGAGAACTTCAAGGGAGGCGATCGGGTCTTGTGGGGAAAAGTGCGCAAACCTCTGCAGAGTGTTAAAATCTAATCGATTAGCCGTGTCCCCGGTTACGGACAACTTGAGCATCTAGTAGTGGAAATGCTGGGAGATCTCATCCTATGATATACAATAGTGGTAGGATAATATCTTTTATTCTAGGGAAAAACTAGCTTTATGCAAAAACTAAACTTAGAGCTTTCCACCAGCCAAATTGCATGTACAAATAGGTTCATTATTCTTATGATGTGACTTGCCAGTACATTCAATGTACTGACCTACAGGGCTGCAATGTCTTATGCTGCAGGAATTTTCTACGATGAGTAAGAGTTACGTTGTAGGGTTACGGTCTACACTCAACTTGTCATTGGCGTTGATGGGACTCCACACCCATTCGATTGTTTCCGCTGAGATTTATGAGGTATATATATCAGTTTTACGATATTTATACATGTGATTGCACTTTGATATATACATTGATGTACTGTGTGTGCCAGCATACCAATCCAGGGATGGCACGGATACACAGGGGCTTGACCGTTTGAGGTCGGGTCACTACAAAAATGGTATCAGAGCACATGTTGACTGTAGGACGTGACCCTAGAAACTGGAAAGCCCATAGGAAAGGATTTCTCTAAAACTTAATTTTCAAAAAGATCCTTTATCTCTCTTCTTTTCTGAGCTTTATCAAATATTCCCTTTTTAGTTAGACAAAACCCCTTTCCCCTTGGACCACACGGAGGATGAACTGAAGCCACTCCGAGAACCAGGATATCAGACTTCACCATACACTAGAAGAATTGAAGCTACAACAGTTGAAGCCTCTGAAGAATTGAAGAATTTGAAGACACGGAAGAATTCCAAGATTTATATGACCTTTAGAAGATCAAACCCTTGTTGTATACTCACGTTAGATGCGATGATTTGTGAGCTGTCACTTTTTGATGTTTTTCCTGACAGCCACAAATAAAACTTATTTTCAAAACTATATTGTGTGTATTGTGTGTATCTCTCTATCCCTCTTATCTCATCCCAAAACCCTTGGACCCAATAGATGATGAATGAAGATGGACTTGTATTCTCTGGACCGATCACTCAGTTAGAGGAAGAGCTATGGATTCAAAACATGGAGAATCACTTCAGGAGCAATTTGGTTGCAAGGAAGTATGAGGTTCAATACGCTCTTCAGTACTTTACAAAAAGTGCTGCAACCTAGTGGAAAATGCATCAGGCCATACAAGGATGTAATGGAGCAAAAACTTGGGAGCAATTCAAGACGACTCTACTGAGATCTCGTATTATTTGGAAACCCTATGGCAATAAAATGAGGAAACCTTGTGCATGCAAGATTTGCGATGAGATAGGACATAGCCATGAGGAACACAAGGATGGATGCCCTCATTGTGAAGCAAATCACCGAGTTGAAGAATGCCCAACTAGGCAGGTTACTTGTTTCTTGTGTGAAGGAACTACGCACTACCCTGCCCAGTGTCATATTTACCCCAAGGTACAAGACATTTCCAAGCAACAAAAGGAAGCAATGAAAGAAGCCCTCAGGGAAAGCTTAAAAGAACTTGTGTTGAAGGAAGATATTGATGACCCTAATGGAGAAGGCCTAAACAGATTTTACTCCAATGCCTGCTATTCATGTGGAGAAGAAGGACATTTTTCTCAGTATTAAACGAAGGAAAGCCAAGAGTATCTGGGAGACTTCCCAACGGAAGAAGTGGAGTTTGATCGACAAGAGATAGAAGAATTGATCGGAACAAAGAAGTCCAGGAAGAGAAAGCGCATGTGTCCCCAGAACAACCCAGTTTCTGCAAAAAAGGACCTGATTCAAATCACTTGTTATAGGTGCAAGGATTTAGGTCATTATGCTAGCAAATGCCCAGCAAGGAAGCCAAGAACCCAAGGAGCCAAGATAACCACCAGGAAGCCCCTGGATTTGTCTGAAGTCATTTGTTTATGCTGCAAAGGACTAGGACATTTTGCCAGAGAATGTTCAGACCCGAGGAGAGCTTGAACAGAGTAGTTGAGATCTTGATATTGGAATAAAGCATGTAATAAAGTTGGAATGCACTTTTATTTTCGTTGGGGATGTTGAGTTGAGTTATGAAATGGAAATTGTAATAGCTCGTGAAGCAATAAAAGTTGAGGTGTTGGAATCTCATGTGAAATGTTATGAGTTGTTGTTGATTGTGAATGCCTCTCTCATTATCTCACCCAGACTAAAACCTCGAACCCATGGACAAGCTGACCCCAAACTTTTCCTAAAAAAACAACCACATTTCATCCAAGGAAATAGATACATTATCCTGAGTACCCCTTCTATCTTATACCTGCAGATGACAACCCTTTACGAGTCTTTTTTCAAGGGCCCGGAAACGATCGTGACCCTAACCAGTGATTAGGATTACCCAAAAATCCTGAAGGACATGATGAAGCATATTCATCTTGAAGGATATGTAGTCTACAAGGGTTATCCTTTCATGGAGAAGGGAGTTGAACTTTGGTATGTGGAGGTACACCTTCACCGTGTAAAGGGAGTTTGCCCAAAGACTATGGGTCAATACTTTTTCATCTCTCGAGTACCACGAGCAACATTCTTCGACTCTGTTCGTGAAGCTGCTATGGAAGCCATATGTCAGATTGGAGAAATACTAGAAGCAAGACTCCATCACACTCAGGAATACCTGAGGGAGGTGCATGCAGAGATGATGGAGATGAAGCTCATGGCCACCACAATGAAGCAAAACATCGATGATTTGAAGGATCACATCGCACAATTCTAGTGGGACTGAAGTATCTTCAAGAAGGGCAAATGAATAAAGATGGAAGTAATGCTTGACCATACCAAACTATGTGGATGGCAGCTTTTGTAATAGAGTATTTGAAATTTGAGTTTTGAGTAGTGGTTAAGGATGTAATAAAGGATTTGATATGAAGAGAATTATGGATGAACCAGTGCATTTTTTTGCGATACTTGTCTGTGTGAACACTTGAACAATGGAAAAGAAAACGTAGTCTATAGAGTGGAGTTTGGACAAATGAGTTGGAGTTTGGTTTTAGTTATGATGGTTACCCCAAGAGTATGAAGTAATGAAGTACTATTGGATTTAAAGGGGATATAATGTTGGAATATGGAACAATATTAATTCCAAGGATGAGTTAAAGATATACAAGTGTTGAAGTGGGCCATAACCCATAGGACCCAGGATTTGATAAGGAAACAAGCACAGCCTTGTTGAAGAAAAGAATTCTGAAGGAAGCTGTGATTTCATCAGCAGACGTTCCATAGGAGGTTACGTAAACCCGAGAGTTGTGAAGAAGCGATAGAGATTTTGTTTGGCTTGCAGAACAAATGGATTTACCCGAACCCAGTTCATGGAGAAGAGAAGTTCTGCAATGCTTGTGAGGATGCCCAAGTGTTAGAATACGTGATTCACTATCTGCGTATTTGGTAATGATTCAAGTACGGGATGGATTGGCCCCCATACCGAAGACTTCTATCATGAGCTATCATATGTTGATGGGAAAATCAGAGAGACCTGAAATCCTTTGAAGAGTGTCGATGTGATAAGCTATACAACCATAGAATGGTAGGACGATGGAACCCTTTACAAGCAATCGTTGCCAATCGTAGGTTCTACGGTGAGATTCAACCCAGACCCATTTCCTGCAGGAGGAACCAGAATTTGTTGACCACCATGAGATTTTGATAGTTGTTTAGCATTGGCGACAGCCTGACAGCTAAGAAGACCCAGACTCGAAAGGACCTTATTTGATGCAAGGACTCAAGATTTTGAGGAAAAGGCCATGCCCTTGCCGGAAGAGCAAAAGTGAAGGAGTTATCTCAGAGAATATGAGAAGACCGGCACCGTCAATGCAAAGGATGGAGTACATGAGTTTTGTCGGAACCGTAACCATGATTCTAAGGGTGGTAGCACCCCAGACCTTGTGATGATCAATGGATTTTCAAGAAGACCCCCAAACCTAACCTTCTTTCTAGCCTCTCCGAATCTCGAGGACGAGATTCATTTTAAGGGTGGTAGTTTGTAACATCCCAAAATTCTAAATTTTGGAATGTTATATTAAATAAATAATTGTGATAGTTTGTTTGATTTTTGTGTCATTGATTGTGTGAAACTGAGTGGAAATTGAAACTTTTTGAAAGTTGAATGAGAGGGAATAAAAGGACTTCCCAAAACTTTGCATCTAGCATTTTGATCTTCCTGAATTCAAATTCATTTCATCACAAAACCCTAAAGTGAAGATGATATGACTTCTTCCATTTAAAGAAATGAAAAGGGGTTTGAAAATGATTTGAATTCCATTTTGAAATATTCCAAACTTAGAAACTTTAAGCAACTCAATGAGTTCATGAGGGAAGATAAAATGACTTCTTCATATTTGAAGAAAGAGAGTTGGAAGTTTCAAAGAAATAAATTGGAAGTCACTTTGAAGTTATTTGAAACTCATTTTTCCATTTGAAGTTGTTTGAAATTCCAAATTCAAATCCAATTGGGAGTTATTTGAGTTTCTATTCAAAATATTTTTTCTCCTAAAAATAAATAAATGGAAATAAGGGTAAAATGGTTCCCTTCAATAGAAAGTTAGGAGAAAATAAATTTGAAATCATTTTGCTATTTTAAAAATGATTTTATTGATTTTAAATGCAACAGTAGCACTGTTTGACTTTTATGAATTTTTTTGGAATTTATTTGAACATGGAAAATAGTTCATCTTATTCTTGGTATTTTTCTGAGCATTTTGATATATAATATGCCTATGTGATTTTTTTTCTACTACAGTTTTCCTCTTGTGTTTTTAAAACACACACACACACACACACACACACCACCTGGACCGAGGCCAGCTCGTCCCAGGAACACCCCGCGGCCCAGCCAGCCGCTGGCCAACTTCGGCCCACGAGCCAGCCGCGCCCGACTGGCCGACCGGCCCAGCCCCGCGCCCGAGAGCCAACGCTCGCTCGCTACCCGCCGCGGCCACTGACCCATGGGCCCCACTCCCCAACTCGTCCCCAACCTCCCGCACTGCTCGGGATGAGCACGCTGCGCATCGTCCGAACCTGCCGGCCGCTTCCCTCGCTCGGATGAGGCTCATCCGCAGTCTCCGCAGCCTCTTCTCCCGCCTATAAATTCCCCTGACTCCCCTCGTTCGATTCTGCCACTCCGCAACGACCCACGCCGCTCACAGCCGCCGCCTTCGTCGTTTGGATCTCGCCCGCTGGAGCTACCTCGCCGGTCCGTTCCGCCGTCCGTAAGACTGCGTAGACCCTGTTCTTCTTTGTCAATTGACTCCCCACGTCGAGGCGCATCTGATTGACAAAATTTTGTCGCCTAGGTCGCACCAGAGACGCCGCCCCGACACACCGCGCTCTCGCCGGAGCACCGGAGCTCCGCCGCCTCCCTCCGCTCATCGCTGGCCACCCCACCACCCGCCGACCCCAGTAGCACGCCGCCCACTCCGCGCCCTGTCTTCCTGACCCCTTTGCCGCCGCTGAGGACCGCCAGAGACGCCGCCCTGTCCGCTGTCCGCCGCCTGACGCCAGTGCCACCGCCCCTGTTCGCCATCCTCGCTCGTTGTGAGCCACTGCCCCGTTCGCTTAGTTTAGGTTTTTTTTATATTTGAATTAGATCGGTTAACCACGGGCTTTAGTAAACCGTTCGGTCTAGTCAAACCGATCTCTAGTTTAAGTTTTTTCTAGCCGTCGCAGTTGTTTTGCCTAAGTTACGACCATTCGCCGAATAGATTCCGCAACGGATGCTGCTCGGCCAGTAGGAAGCCTCCACGTGGCCAGGGACCTGGTCGCGAATAAAACTTTCATAGTCAAGTCCCTGTAAATTTCAGTTTAGCCCCTAAACTTCGGATAACCACAACTTTTTAACCGTTGATCCAAATTTGACGAAACCAGCGGCAAAATGTTTGTCTCGAATAGCTTTATCCAGAAAATCAACTTTGAAAGCTTTTGGCCAAATTCAAATTTGAACTTTATTCAGATTTGAATTCAAACTTCAATTGGCCATATCTCCTAAACCGTAGCTCCAAATAGGTTGATTCTTTTTGCACCGTGTCACCGTTGCCAAACCCTATCACTTGGACCTATCTCACGATATTTTTCACACATTAGGATCTGTCCATAGTAGTTTTACTCGTATGCCTAGTATGCACTGTGGTCCACATCACATCTTTGCACCCTATGTCACATGTTGTTTTGCACTTAGGATATTTCCATGCTAGTTAAGTGTGTTGAATGTTCATTTGGTTTTTCCAAGACTTTTTGCTTTGCATGTTCTTCTTGGTTCTCTGAAATGATTGCTTATGTGAATGCAATGTTTGACTTTATAGATTTTCATCGAAGAGTGACGAATAGTTCTATTAAGTAAATTCCTGAGAGCGATATAATCTTCATCAACTATTACTAGGCAAGTTCACATTTGACCATTCTTCCAATTACCTATGTTTATATTATGCACTTAGTCCTTTTGTGGTAGGATTGCATGGTAGGATTTATTGTTGCCAGATGGCTATGCCGTTACCTAGTAGTTCATTTGAGGTAGGTCTGATCTATACAACCTTGTCACCACCGTGTAAGTTTATTTCTACCTCGCAAATGTAGACGTGGATTGGGTAGTGTTCATGGTGAGACATGAGTGACAAAGTAGTAATCAGGACCAAGACTTGTAAATGAACTACCTGGGCGGTATTTGGTTTGAATGGTGGCGAAGTACAGTGGGAGCATGCATGGTTAATCCGTGGTGGTGCACCACTAGTGGTCGGCCGCCCAGGCTCAAAGAGATCAATCATATTCTCATGTCTAGAAGCTTACGTGTGTAGCCACAAGCCAATATGGGCTCTGGCTTAGTTGAGTAGTTAGTGTGACCCCTTCCAGGATGGGCGAGCATATGTAGAATGATGTAGGTGTACTGGCCTATCTGTGGGTTAAGGGGGAACATTTTCGAAAGACTATGTCTCGGTCATCCTGTTCTCAAACGCCAGGTGATGTCTACTACGCAACCTTGTTTTTGTAGACGTTGTTGGGCCTCCAAGTGCAGAGGTTTGTAGGACAGTAGCAAATTTCCCTCAAGTGGATGACCTAAGGTTTATCAATCCGTAGGAGGCGTAGGATGAAGATGGTCTCTCTCAAGCAACCCTGCAACCAAATAACAAAGAGTCTCTTGTGTCCCCAACACACCCAATACAATGGTAAATTGTATAGGTGCACTAGTTCGGCGAAGAGATGGTGATACAAGTGGTATATGGATAGTAGATAAAGGTATTTGTAATCTGAAATTATAAAAACAGCAAGGTAACGTATGATAAAAGTGAGCGTACATGGTATTGCAATGTGTTGAAACAAGGCCTAGGGTTCATACTTTCGCTAGTGCAAGTCCTCTCAACAATACTAACATAATTGGATCATAAAACTATCCCTCAACATGCAACAAAGAATCACTCCAAAGTCACTAATAGCGGAGAATGGACAAAGAGATTATGGTAGGGTACGAAACCACCTCAAAGTTATTCTTTCCAATCAATCCGTTGGGCTATTTCTATAAGTGTCACAAATAGCCCTAGAGTTCGTACTAGAATAACACCTTAAGATACAAATCAACCAAAACCCTAATGTCACCTAGATACTCCAATGTCACCTCAAGTATCCGTGGGTATGATTATACGATATGCATCACACAATCTCAGATTCATCTATTCAACCAACACAAAGGACCTCAAAGAGTGCCCCTAAGTTCTACCGGAGAATCATGACGAAAACGTGTGCCAACCCATATGCATAGGTTCATGGGCGGAACCCGCAAGTTGATCACCAAAACATACATCAAGTGAATCACGTGATATCGCATTGTCACCACAGATATCCACGGCAAGACATACATCAAGTGTTCTCAAGTCTTTAAAGACTCAATCCGATAAGATAACTCCAAAGGGGAAACTCAATTCATTACAAGAGAGTGGAGGGGGGAAGAAACATCATAAGATCCAAATATAATAGCAAAGCTCGCAATACATCAAGATCGTATCATCTCAAGAACACGAGAGAGAGAGAGAGATCAAACACATAGCTACTGGTACATACCCTCAGCCCCGAGGGAGAACTACTCCCTCCTCGTCATGGAGAGCACCGGGATGATGAAGATGGCCACCGGAGAAGGATTGCCCCCTCCGGCAGGGTGCCGGAACGGGTCTAGATTGGTTTTCGGTGGCTACGGAGGTTTCTGGCGGCGGAACTCCCGATCTATTGTGTGTTCTGGATGTTTTAGGGTACGTGGAGTTATATATGCGGAAGAAGTACGTCAGGGGAGCCACGAGGGCCCCACGAGGCAGGGGGCGCGCCCCAGGGGGGTGGGCGCGCCCCCTACCCTCGTGAGCTCCTCCTTCCTTCCTTGACGTAGGGTCCAAGTCCATCGGGTGGCTTTTGTTCCAAAAATAACTTCTCTAATTGATTTTGTTCCGTTTCGACTCCGTCTGATATTCCTTTTCTTCAAAACACTGAAATAGGCATAAAACAGCAAATCTGTGCTGGGCCTCCGGTTAATAGGTTAGTCCCGAAAGTAATATAAAAGTGGAAAATAAAGCCCAATATTGCCCAAAACAGTAGATAATATAGCATGGAGCAATCAAAAATTATAGATACGTTGGAGACGTATCAAGCATTCCCAAGCTTAATTCCTGCTCGTCCTCGAGTAGGTAAATTATAAAAAGATAATTTTTGATGTGGAATGCTAGTTGGCATAATTTCAATGTAATTCTTCTTAATTGTGGCATGAATATTCAGATCCATAAGATTCAAGACAAAAGTTCATATTGACATAAAAATAATAATACTTCAAGCATACCAACTAAGCAATTATGTCTTCTCAAAATAACATGGCCAAAGAAAGCTATCCCTACAAAATCATATAGTCTGGCTATGCTCTATCTTCACCACACAAAATATTTAAATCATGCACAACCCCGATGACAAGCCAAGCAATTGTTTCATAATTTTGATGTTCTCAAACTTTTTCAATCTTCACGCAATACATGAGCATGAGCCATGGACATAGCACGATAGGTGGAGTAGAGTGGTGGTTGTGGAGAAGACAAAAAGGGAGAAGATAGTCTCACATCGACTAGGCGTATCAACGGGCTATGGAGATGCCCATCAATAGATATCAATGTGAGTGAGTAGGGATTGCCATGCAACAGATGCACTAGAGCTATAAGTATATGAAAGCTCAATAAAAAGAAACTAGTGGGTGTGCATCCAACTCGCTTGCTCACAAATACCTAGGGCATTTTGAGGAAGCCCATCATTGGAATATACAAGCCAAGTTCTATAATGAAAGATTCCCACTAGTATATGAAAGTGACAACATAGGAGACTCTCTATCATGAAGATCATGGTGCTACTTTGAAGCACAAGTGTGGAAAAAAGGAATAATAGCATTGCCCCTTTTATTTCATTTTATTATTATTTTTTATTTGGCCTTTCTTTTTTTTATTTGGCCTTTCTTTTTTTATTTGGCCTTTCTCTTTTTTTTTGGGACAATGCTCTATTAAATGATGATCATCACACTTTTATTTATTTACAACTCAATGATTACAACTCGATTCTAAAACAAAGTATGACTCTATATGGATGCCTCCGGTGGTGTACCAGGATATGCAATGAATCAAGAGTGACAAGTATGAAAAAATTATGAACGGTGGCTTTGCCACAAATACTATGTCAACTACATGCTCATGCTAAGCAATATGACAATGATGAATGTGTCATGATGAACGGAATGGTGGAAAGTTGCATGGCAATATATCTCGGAATGGCTATGGAAATGCCATAATAGGTAGGTATGGTGGCTGTTTTGAGGAAGGTATATGGTGGGTTTATGGTACCGACGAAAGTTGCGCGGTACTAGAGAGGCTAGCAATGGTGGAAGGGTGAGAGTGCGTATAATCCATGGACTCAACATTAGTCATAAAGAACTCACATACTTATTGCAAAAATCTATTAGTTATCGAAACAAAGTACTACGCGCATGCTCCTAGGGGGATAGATTGGTAGGAAAAGACCATCGCTCGTCCCCGACCGCCACTCATAAGGAAGACAATCAATAAATAAATCATGCTCTGACTTCATCACATAACGGTTCACCATATGTGCATGCTACGGGAATCACAAACTTCAACACAAGTATCTCTCAAATTCACAACTACTCAACTAGCATGACTCTAATATCACCATCTCCATATCTCAAAACAATTATCAAGTATCAAACTTCTCATAGTATTCAATGCACTCATAAGAGAATTTTATTATTCTTGAATACCTAGCATATTAGGATTTTAAGTATATTACCATGCTATTTAAGACTCTCAAAATTATCTAAATGAAGCATGAGAGTTCATCTATTTCTTCAAAATAAAGCTACCACCATGCTCTAAAAGATATAAGTGAAGCACTAGAGCAAATGACAAACTACTCTGAAAGATATAAGTGAAGGTCAATGAGTAGTTTAATAATTATGCAACTATGTGAAGACTCTCTAACATTTAATAATTTCAGATCTTGGTTTTCTATTCAAACAGCAAGGAAAGCAAAAGAAAATGACATCTAAGAATAGCAAACATCATGTGAAGAAGCAAAAACTTATGATCAACCGATACTAACCGATAGTTGTTGAAGAAGAAAGGTGGGATGCCAACCGGGGCATCCCCAAGCTTGAGCTTTTATGTCTCCTTAATTCCTCTCATATCACGGTCTCCCTAAATCTAAAAAGCTTCATCCACACAAAACTCAACAAGGACTCGTGAGATAGGTTAGTATAAACTATTGCAAAAACCTTATCATACTCTACTGTATCAAATCACTAAAATTATCATTCAATATTCCATACTAAATGTCTCTGCATATTTAATGGTCCTATCCTCAAATAGAATCATTAAAGAAGCAAACATAACAGCAATCTGCCTAAACAGGATAGTCTATAAAGAATGCAGCAACATCCATACTTCCCTAGCTCCAAAAATTATGAAAGAAAATTCCCACTGTAGTAAATTTATCAGAGCTTAATATGCAAAAGGTTTCAACATTTTATCACATTCTGACTTTTCTAGGGAATTATTGCAACAGCGGTAAACTTTCTGTTTTCAAACAGCAACATGTGGACTTCTAAAATAGGCATAGTAAAGGCTATCAATGCCACTTTTATTGAAATAAAAGATGCAAAACATTGTTCTAAATAACATAAAGAAAATCCTAACAAAATAAATTGACACTCCAAGCAAAACACATATCATGTGGCGAATAAAAATATAGCTCCAAGTAAAGTTACCGATGAACGAAGACAAAAGAGGGGATGCCTTCCGGGGCATCCCCAAGCTTAGGCTCTTGGTTGTCCTTGAATATTACCTTGAGGTGCCCTGGGCATCCCCAAGCTTAGGCTCTTTCCACTCCTTATTCCATAGTCCACTGAATCCTTACCCAAAACTTGAAAACTTCACAACACAAAACAACAGAAAACTCGTAAGCTCCGTTAGTATAAGAAAATAAATCACCACTTCAAGGTACTGTAATGAACTCATTATTTATTTATATTGGTGTTAAAAATACTGTATTCCAACTTCTATATGGTTTATAAACTATTTTACTAGCCATATATTCATCAAAATAAGTAAACAACACATGAAAAACATAATCTGTCAAAAACAGAACAGTCTGTAGTAATCTGGATCAAACGTATACTTCTGGAACTTATAAAATTCTAAAATAAATTGCTGGACCTGAGTAATTTATCTATTAATAATATTCAAAAAGAATTAACTAAATATCACTCTCCAAATAAAAATGGCAGCAATTCTTGTGAGCGCTAAAGTTTCTGTTTTTTACAGCATGATCAACAAGACTTTCCCCAAGTCTTCCCAAAGGTTCTACTTGGCACAAACACTAATTAAAAGGATAAAACCACATCTAAACAGAGGCTAGATGAATTACTTATTACTAAACAGGAACAAAAAGCAAGGAACAAAAATAAAATTGGGTTGCCTCCCAACAAGCGCTATCGTTTAATGCCCCTAGCTAGGCATGATGATTTCAATGATGCTCACATAAAAGATAAGAATTGAAACATATAGAGAGCATCATGAAGAATATGACTAGCACATTTAGGCCTAACATATTCCTGTGCATAGGGATTTTGTGAGAAAACAACTTGTGGGAACAAGAATCAACTTGCATAGGAAGGTAAAACAAGCATAACTTCAAAACTTTAAGCACATAGAGAGGAAACTTGATATTATTACAATTCCTACAAGCATATATTCCTCCCTCATAATAATTTTCAGTAGCATCATGAATGAATTCAACAATATAACCAGCACCTAAAGCATTCTTTTCATGACCTACAAGCATAGAAATTTTATTACTCTCCACATAAGCAAATTTCTTCTCTTGAATAGTAGTGGGAGCAAACTCAACAAAATAACTATCATGTGATTGAAAATTAAGATCAAGATGACAAGTTTCATGGTTATCATTATTATTTAAAGTATTCGTGTCATCACAATAATCATGATAGATAGGAGGCATGCTTTAAACATAATAAATTTGCTCATCAAAACTTGGGGGACAAAAAATATCATCTTCATCAAACATAGCTTCCCCAAGCTTGTGGCTTTGCATATCATTAGCATCATGGATATTCAAGGAATTCATACTAACAACATTGCAATCATTCTCATCATTCAAATATTTAGTGCCAAACATTTTATAGATTTCTTCTTCTAGCACTTGAGCACAATTATCCTTTCCATCATACTCACAAAAGATATTAAAAAGGTGAAGCGCATGATACAAACTCAATTCCATTTTTTTATAGTTTTCTTTTATAAACTAAACTAGTGATAAAACAAGAAACTAGAAGACTCGATTGCAAGATCTAAAGATATACCTTCAAGCACTCACCTCCCCGGCAACGGCGCCAGAAAAGAGCTTGATGTCTACTACGCAACCTTTTTCTTGTAGACGTTGTTGGGCCTCCAAGTGCAGAGGTTTGTAGGACAGTAGCAAATTTCCCTCAAGTGGATGACCTAAGGTTTATCAATCCGTAGGAGGCGTAGGATGAAGATGGTCTCTCTCAAGCAACCCTGCAACTAAATAACAAAGAGTCTCTTGTGTCCCCAACACACCCAATACAATGGTAAATTGTATAGGTGCACTAGTTCGGCGAAGAGATGGTGATACAAGTGGTATATGGATAGTAGATAAAGGTATTTGTAATCTGAAATTATAAAAACAGCAAGGTAACTAATGATAAAAGTGAGCGTAAACGGTATTGCAATGTGTTAAAACAAGGCCTAGGGTTCATACTTTCGCTAGTGCAAGTCCTCTCAACAATACTAACATAATTGGATCATAAAACTATCCCTCAACATGCAACAAAGAGTCACTCCAAAGTCACTAATAGCGAAGAACGGACGAAGAGATTATGGTAGGGTACGAAACCACCTCAAAGTTATTCTTTCCAATCAATCCGTTGGGCTATTCCTATAAGTGTCACAAACAGTCCTAGAGTTCGTACTAGAATAACACCTTAAGATACAAATCAACCAAAACCCTAATGTCACCTAGATACTCCAATGTCACCTCAAGTATTCGTGGGTATGATTATACGATATGCATCACACAATCTCAGATTCATCTATTCAACCAACACAAAGGACCTCAAAGAGTGCCCCAAAGTTCTACCGGAGAATCACAACAAAAACGTGTGCCAACCCCTATGCATAGGTTCATGGGCGGAACCCGCAAGTTGATCACCAAAACATACATCAAGTGAATCACGTGATATCCCATTGTCACCACAGATATCCACGGCAAGACATACATCAAGTGTTCTCAAGTCTTTAAAGACTCAATCTGATAAGATAACTCCAAAGGGGAAACTCAATTCATTACAAGAGAGTTGAGGGGGGAAGAAACATCATAAGATCCAAATATAATAGCAAAGCTCGCGATACATCAAGATCGCATCATCTCAAGAACACGAGAGAGAGAAAGAGAGATCAAACACATAGCTACGGGTACATACCCTCAGCCCCGAGGGAGAACTACTCCCTCCTCATCATGGAGAGCACCGGGATGATGAAGATGGCCACCGGAGAAGGATTGCCCCCTCCGACAGGGTGCCGGAATGGGTCTAGATTGGTTTTCGGTGGTTACGGAGGCTTCTGGCGGCGGAACTCCCGATCTATTGTGTGTTCTGGAAGTTTTAGGGTACGTGGAGTTATATAGGCGGAAGAAGTACGTCAGGGGAGCCATGAGGGCCCCACGAGGCAGGGGGCGCGCCCCAGGCGGGTGGGCACGCCCCCTACCCTGGTGAGCTCCTCCTTCCTTCCTTGACGTGGGGTCCAAGTCCATCGGGTGGCTTTCCTTCCAAAAATAACTTCTCTAATTGATTTCGTTCCGTTTCGACTCCGTCTGATATTCCTTTTCTTCAAAACACTGAAATAGGCATAAAACAGCAAATCTGGGCTGGGCCTCCGGTTAATAGGTTAGTCCCGAAAGTAATATAAAAGTGGAAAATAAAGCCCAATATTGCCCAAAACAGTAGATAATATAGCATGGAGCAATCAAAAATTATAGATACGTTGGAGACGTATCACCAGGCAGTGCGAGAACTTCAAGGGAGGCGATCGAGTCTTGTGGGGAAAAGTGCGCAAACCTCTGCAGAGTGTTAAAACCTAATTGATTAGCCGTGTCCCCGGTTACGGACAACTTGAGCATCTAGTAGTGGAAATGCTGGGATCTCATCACTCTTAATTAAACAGTTGGGTTTTAAATGAAACTTTTGGAATGGATTGAGTTGGGTTTACCAACTCATCCTATGCTATACAATAGTGGTAGGATAATATCTTTTATTCTAGGGAAAAACTAGCTTTATGCAAAAACTAAACTTAGAGCTTTCCACCAGCCAAATTGCATGTACAAATAGGTTCATTATTCTTATGATGTGACTTGCTAGTACATTCAATGTACTGACCTACAGGGCTGCAACGTCTTATATTGCAGGAATTTTCTACGACGAGTAAGAGTTACGTTGTAGGTTTACGGTCTACACTCAACTTGTCGTTGGCGTTGATTGGACTCCACACCCATTCGATTGTTTCCGCTGAGATTTATGAGGTATATATCAGTTTTACGATATTTATACATGTGATTGCACTTTGATATATACATTGATGTACTGTGTGTGCCAGCATACCGATCCAGGGATGGCACGGATACACAGGGGCTTGACCGTTTGAGGTTGGGTCACTACAATTACCAATTCTTTGACATTCATCACAAGATAAGACAAACTTACGGGCATACTTGAAGAGAGTAGGCCAATAAAAACCAGATTGCAATACCTTATGTGCAGTTCTATCTCCAGCATGGTGTCCTCCATAAGCTTCAGAGTGACACTTGCGTAGGATCTGTTCCTGTTCATGCTCAGGTACACAACGTCTAATAACACCATCTACTCCTTCTTTATAAAGATGTGGGTCATCCCAAAAGTAATGCCTCAAATCATAGAAGAACCTTTTCTTTTGCTGGTATGTGAAACTAGGTGGTATGAATTTGGCAACAATATAATTAGCATAATCAGCATACCATGGAGCAGTATGTGAAGCATTTATGACATTTAATTGCTCATCAAGAAAGCTATCATCAATAGGTAGTGGGTCATTAAGCACATTTTCTAACCTAGACAAGTTGTCTGCAACGGGGTTCTCAGCTCCCTTTCTATCAACAAAATGTAAGTCAAATTCTTGTAGCTAGAGAACCCATCTAATAAGTCTAGGTTTAGAACCTTTCTTTTCCATAAGATATTTAATAGCAGCATGATCAGTGTGAATAGTTACTTTAGAATCAACAATATAAGGTCTGAACTTATCACAAGCAAATACAACTGCTAAGAATTCTTTTTCAGTAGTAGCATAATTTCTTTGAGCATTGTCTAGGGTTTTACTAGCATATTGAATAATTTTTAATTTCTTATCAACTCTTTGCCCTAGAACAGCACCTACAGCATAATCACTAGCATCACACATAATTTCAAAGGGTAAATTCCAATCAGGTGGCTGAACAATAGGTGTAGAGATCAATGCTTTCTTAAGTATTTCAAATGCTTCTACGCAATCATCATCAAAGACAAATGGTATATCTTTTTGTAATAAATTAGTCAGAGGCCGAGAAATTTTTGAGAAGTCCTTAATGAACCTCCTATAAAATCCGGCGTGACCAAGGAAACTTCTTATACCTTTGATGTCCTTGGGGCATGGCATCTTTTCAATAGTATCAACCTTGGCTTTATCAACTTCAATACCTCTTTCAGAAACTTTATGCCCCAAGACAATACCTTCATTAACCATAAAGTGGCACTTTTCCCAATTCAAGACAAGATTAGTTTCTTCACATCTCTGTAAACTCGTTCAAGGTTGCTCAAGCCATCATGAGAAGAAGATCCATAGACAGAGAAATCGTCCATGAAAACCTCACAAATTTTTTCACAAAAGTCAGAGAATATAGCCATCATGCATCTTTGAAAGGTAGCAGGTGCATTACATAAACCGAAAGGCATACATCTATAAGCAAAAGTACCAAAAGGGCAAGTAAAAGTAGTCTTTGATTGATCCTTGGCTGACATAGGTATTTTAGAGAAACCAGAATAACCATCTAGGAAGCAAAAGTGTGTATGTTTGGATAATCTTTCTAGCATTTGATCAATAAAAGGTAAGGGGTAATGATCCTTTTTAGTGGCCATATTTAATTTGCGGAAATCAATTACCATCCTATAACCTGTAATAATTCTTTGAGGAATCAATTCGTCTTTATCATTAGGAACGACAGTAATACCTCCCTTCTTAGGGACACAATGGACAGGACTTACCCACTGACTATCAGCAACGGGATAGATTATACCTGCCTCAAGGAGCTTTAGTATTTCCTTTCTTACCACTTCTTTCATTTTAGGATTCAGCCGTCGTTGATGATCACGAACTGGTTTAGCATCTTCTTCCAAATTTATTTTATGTTGACATGGAGTGGGACTAATGCCCTTAAGATCATCAAGAGTATACCCAATAGCAGCATGGTGCTTCTTCAGAGTTTTCAATAATCTCTCTTCCTCATGCTCTGAAAGGTTAACACTAATAATAACAGGATATATCTTTTTCTCATCAAGATAAGCATATTTAAGAGTATCAGACAATAGTTTAAGCTCAAACACGGGATCACCCTTGGGTGGAGGAGGATCCCCTAGGATTTCAACATGCAAATTGTGTTTCAGAATAGGTTCCTGTTTAAAGAATACTTCATCTATTTCCCTTCTTTCATTCATAAACATATCATTTTCATGGTCTAGCAAATATTGTTCTAAAGGATCACTAGGAGGTAGGGAAATAGAAGCAAGACTAACAATTTCATCCTTACTAGGTAATTCTTCTTCACGGTGTTGTCTACTAAATTTAGAGAAATTAAATTCATGAGACATATCATCTAACCCAATAGTAACAACATCATTTTTCGGTAGTACCCTCAGCCCCGAGGGAGTACTACTCCCTCCTCATCATGGAGATCACCGGGATGATGAAGATAGCCACCGGAGAGGGATTCCCCCTCCGGCAGGGTGCCGGAACGGGTCTAGATTGGTTTTCGGTGGCTATGGAGGCTTCTGGCGGTGGAACTCCCGATCTATTGTGTTCCTCGAAGTTTTTAGGGTATATGGGTATATATGGGAGGAAGAAGTACGTCGGTGGACCTCCGGGCTGTCCACGAGGTAGGGGCGCGCCCAGGGGGTGGGCGCGCCCCCCACCCTCGTGGGCAGCCCAGGACTCTCCTGGTACAACTCCGATACTCCGTGGGCTTCTTCTGGTCCAAAAATAAGTTCCGTGAAGTTTCCGATCAATTGGACTCCGTTTGATTTTCCTTTTCTGTGATACTCTAAAACAAGGAAAAAACATAAACTAGCACTGGGCTCTAGGTTAATAGGTTAGTCCCAAAAATCATATAAAATAGCATATAAATGCATATAAAACATCCAAAGTTGATAATATAATAGCATGGAACAATCAAAAAATATAGATACATTGGAGACATATCAAGGCCATGGAGTTGATGTAGAGGCCCTCCGTGATCAATGCCCCCTCCGGCGAAGCTCCAGAAAAGGCCCCAAGATGGGATCTCTCAGGAACAGAAGGTTGCGGTGGTGGAATTAGGTTTTCGTGGTGCTCCTGGATGTTTGGGAGGTACGCGGATATATATATAGGAGGAAGAAGTACGTCGGTGGAGCAACGGGGGGCCCACGAGGGTGGAGGGCGTGCCCCCTGCCTCGTGGCTTCCTCCGTTGTTTCTTGACACCCACTCCAAGTCTCCTGGATCACGTTTGTTGAGAAAATCACGTTCCCGAAGGTTTCATTCCATTTGGAATCCGTTTGATATTCCTTTTCTTTGAAACCCTAAAATAGGCAAAAAAAAACAGCAATTTGGGCTGGGCCACCGGTAGGTTAGTCCCAAAAATGATATAAAAGTGTAAAATAAAGCCCATTAGCATCCAAAATATATAATATAATAGCATGGAGCAATCAAAAATTATAGATACGTTACGTATCAAGGGGTATTAATATGCATAATGGATCTGAACATATGATCTTCCACCAAGTAAACCAACTAGCATCGACTACAAGGACTAATCAACACTACTAGCAACCCACAGGTACCAATCTGAGGTTTGGATACAAAGATTGGGTACAAGAGATGAACTAGGGGTTGAGATGAGATGGTGCCGGTGAAGATGTTGATGCAGATTGACCCCCTCCCGATGAGAGGATTGATGATGATGACAGTGGTGATGATTTCCCCCTCTCACAGGGAAGTTTCCCCGGCAGAACAGCTCCGCCGGAGCCCTAGATTGGTTCCGCCAAGGTTCGGCCTCATGGCGTGGAGTTTCATCCCGTGAGCTAGCTTATGATTTTTTCTCAGACGAAAGACCTCATATAGTAGAAGATGGGCATCAGAGGGCCACCGGGGGGCCCACAAGGCAAGGGGCGCGCCCAGGGGGTAGGGCGCGCCCCCACCCTCGTGGCCAGGGTGTGGGCCCCCTCTGGTGGATTCTTTCTCCAGTATTTTTTATTAATTCCAAAAATGACTTCGTGAAGTTTCAGGACTTTTGGATATGTGCAGAATAGGTCTCTAATATTTGCTCCTTTTCCAGCCCAGAATTCGAGCTGCTGGCATTCTCCCTCTTCATGTAAACCTTTAAAATAAGAGAGAATAGGCATATGTATTGTGACATAATGTGTAATAACCGCCCATAATGCAATAAATATCGATATAAAAGCATGATGCAAAATGGACATATCAACTCCCCCAAGCTTAGACCTCGCTTGTCCTCAAGCGAAAGCCGATATCAAAAAATATGTCCACATGTTTAGAGATAGAGGTGTCGATAAAATAAGATACGGACATGAGGGCATCATGATCATTCTTAGAACAGCAACATATATATATATATATATATATATATATATATTTATTTATTTATATATATATTGTCATATGATCTCTTATGATAAAGTAACAATTCTATCACAATTTTCAAGTGTGAATCATAAACTTCATTGAGAACCAACAAACTCTAATCTCAGTCAGTGAGGCAATTGCAATTTATCATAACATAGGAAAGAGTCAATATAAGAGCTTTTCAGCAAGTCCACATACTCAACTATCATTTAGTCTTTCACCATTGCTAACACTCACGCAATATTTATGGGTATGAAGTTTTAATCGGACACAGAGAAAGATAGGGGCTTATAGTTTTGCCTCCCAACTTTTTACCTCAAGGGTAATGTCAACAATAATAGTTCATGAAAACTCACATCCAATTAGCTATATATATCAGGATCTTTCCAACACATTGTGCTTGCCAAAGGATAAAATGTAAAAAGGAAAGGTGAAGATCACCATGACTCTTATATAAGGCAGAGGATAAAAGTAAAATATAAGCCATTCGCAGAGGGAAGCAGAGGTTGTCATGCGCTTTTATGGTTGGATGCACAAAATCTTAATGCAAAAGAACGTCACTTTATATTGCCACTTGTGATATGGACCTTTATTATGCAGTCCGTCGCTTTTATTTCTTCCACATCACAAGATCATATAAAGCTTATTTTCTCCACATTAATAGATCATACATATTTAAAGAGCAACTTTTATTGTGTGCACAGATGACAACTTACTTGAAGGATCTTACTCAATCCATAGGTAGGTATGGTGGACTCTCATGGCAAAACTGGGTTTAGGGATGTTTGGAAGCACAAGTAGTATCTCTACTTGGTGCAAAGAAATTGGCTAGCATGAGAGGGAAAGGCAAGCTCAACATGTTGGATGATCCATAACAATATAATTTATCTCAGATGTAAGAAAACATAACCCATTACGTTGTCTTCCTTGTCCAACATCAACTCTTTAGCATATCATACTTTAATGAGTGCTCACAATTATAAAATATGTCAAAGATAGTATATTTATATGTGAACCTCTCTTTCTTTATTACTCCTTATTAATTGCAACGATGACCAAAACTATGTTTGTCAACTCTCAATAATTTTTATTCATCATACTCTTTATATGTGAGCTCATTACTCTCCATAAGATCCATATGATCTCTTTATTTGTTTTTATTCTTCTCTTTTATTCTATTCCCTCAAGATCATAACAAAATAATCAAGCCCTTGACTCAACACTAATCTTTATTATATATAGCTCACCTACTCAATTACATAAGAAGATCATAAAGCAAAACTCACAAATAGATCACACTAAAACTTTATTCTACTAGATCAATATATTATCAAAAGGATCAAACTAAGAAAAACGGAAAAAATAAAAGTGATGGTGATACGATACCGGGGCACTCCCCCAAGCTTGCCAGTTGCCAAGGGGAGTGCCCATACCCATGTGTTTATGTTTCCTTCCTCGGAGGTGGTGATGAAGGAGTTGTTGATGATGTAGGCTTGTCGTCCATCTTCCAAGGCATAGGCTCACCATCATAGAAGGATGATCGAGTCTCCGGGATCCTCAAATCTGCAGCCAAACTCATCCTATTGAATATATATTCATACTCACAGTTTTGGTTTTGCAGGTCATAGATCTGGGCTTGGAGGTGCTCGATTTTCTCATGAAGCTTGAAGATGGCCTCCCCAATGTCCTTGGCGTCCAGCTTGTGGTTGTTGGTGAACTCCGTGATCATTATGTGATTGGAGTCGAGTCCACGCTCCACCATCTCCTGACACTTGAAAACTTGTTGCTCCATTGCCTCGAGCCTTGTCTCCACGCTTCCGGTCCTCCTTGGTCCCTCAACATCGTGGATGTGCAACAACCCCTCACGTATCTCAATGGTTTGAGGGTGTTGCAGCACCTCCGTGAGGTAGGAATTGATGACCTTCTCGAAGAACTTGTCCTTGGGGGCACTTGAAGATGCCATGGCGACCTAGATCTGTCAGAAAAACAGCTCGAAACAAAGACAGGAGATATTTGCGTGATACGGTGGTCAAAACCTTTGGGAGATTATATAATGAATTTTTACCGACTAAAAGAAGTACCGTGCAAGAAAACGGAGTCCGGAGAGCGCACGAGGTGCCCACGATTTAGGTGGGCACGCCCAGGGGGTAGGGCACGCCCTCCACCCTCGTAGAAGCCTTGTGTCCTTCCCGGACTACTTCTTATTTTCCTATTTTCTTAAATATTCCAAAATAGAGAAAAATTGTCATTAGAATTGCTTTGGAGTT
Source organism: Triticum dicoccoides (assembly GCF_002162155.2). Classification (NCBI taxonomy): domain Eukaryota; kingdom Viridiplantae; phylum Streptophyta; class Magnoliopsida; order Poales; family Poaceae; genus Triticum; species Triticum dicoccoides. The sequence goes on from NC_041388.1 coordinate 537,950,223, forward strand.
GGTTTACTTACCGTACCACGTACCTATTACTTTTCGGAGTCTGAAACGTTCTGGAAAGTGTCCCTTATGTATTCCTCCAGGGTTACGGTTTCAGTAACATTAGTTTAAACATTTATAGGATTACCTGAGATATAATGTTTGATTCTTTGACCGTTCACCACCTTCGGATTTGTGCCTTCGAAGTTGTTGATTTTTATGGCACCGGAACGATAAACCTCCTCGATGATGTAAGGACCTTCCCATTTAGAGAGGAGTTTGCCTGCAAAAAAATCTTAAACGAGAGTTGTATAACAATACATAGTCATCTACATTAAACTCACATTTTCGTATCCTTTTGTCATGCAATCTTTTAACTTTTTCTTTAAACAGCTTGGCATTTTCATAGGCCTGGGGTCTCCATTCATCAAGTGAGCCGATGCCAAAAAGCCTCTTCTCACCGGCAAGTTTGAAGTCATAGTTGAGCTCTTTAATGGCCCAATATGCCTTATGTTCTAATTCGAGAGGTAAGTGACATGCTTTCCCATAAACCATTTTATATGGAGACATACCCATAGGATTTTTATATGCAGTCCTATAAGCCCATAATGCATCATCAAGTTTCTTGGACTAATTCTTTCTAGATCTATTAACAATCTTTTGCAAAATTAATTTGAGCTCTCTATTACTCAATTCTACTTGACCACTAGACTGCGGGTGATATGGAGATGCAATTCTATGATTAACATCATACTTAGCAAGCATTTTACGAAAGGCACCATGAATAAAATGTGAACCACCATCAGTCATTAAATATCTAGGGACTCCAAACCTCGGAAAAATAAATTCTTTAAGCATCTTAATAGAGGTGTTATGATCAGCACTACTAGTTGGAATAGCTTCTACCCACTTAGTAGCGTAATCAATAGCAACTAAAATATGTGTATACCCATTAGAGGAAGGAAACTGTCCCATATAGTCAAAGCCCCAAACATCAAATGGTTCAATAACAAGTGAATAATTCATAGGCATTTCTTGACTTCTACTAATATTACCAATTCTCTAACATTCATCACAAGACAAGACAAACTTACGGGCATCCTTGAAGAGAGTAGGCCAATAAAAACCGAATTGCAATACCTTATGTGCAGTTCTATCTCCAGCATGGTGTCCTCCATAAGCCGCGGAGTGACACTTGCGTAGGATCTGTTCCTGTTCATGCTCAGTACACAACGTCTAATAACACCATCTACTCCTTCTTTATAAAGGTGTGGGTCATCCCAGAAGTAATGTCTTAAATCATAGAAAAACTTTTTATTTTGCTGGTATGTGAAACTAGGTGGTATAAATTTAGCAACAATGTAATTAGCATAATCAGCATACCATGGAGCAGTGCGAGAAGCATTTATGATAGCTAATTGTTCATCAGGAAAGCTATCATCAATATGTAGTGGGTCATCAAGAACATTCTCTAACCTAGACAAATTGTCTGCAACGGGATTCTCAGCTTCCTGTCTATCAATAATATCCAAATCAAATTCTTGTAGCAATAGAACCCATCTAATAAGTCTAGGTTTACGTCGGCGTTCTAGGAACGGGGCTCCCCAGACTTGCCTGCCTGCGACCTGCGGCATGGCTCAGGTAGGGGCCCAGCGCGGCCCATCTTCATCAGCGCAACCTCAAGACCCTCGCGAGGGGCCAAGCCTCGCGGGCGGATGACAGGAAGCTTCCTTAGAGGCAGCCTCATCAGGCAGGCTCGCGAGGAGGCGGAGAGATCAATGCAAGGGTACCTCGCGAGGATCCCATGACGCAAGCCATGACGATCAAGGCCAGGCAGGCGCTAGGCGGGCGCCGGCCTACGCAGGGTCCTTGTTTCCCCTTCGGTGCAAAGGGGGCAAGCACAGGCCAAGGCATCAGGCAAAGGTTGCCATTCCAGTGCAACGAGACCAAGACCAGCAGAGCGGCAGGATGGAGGTCACCGTGGAGCCCAAGACGGCGTCATCACCGGTGCTTTTGGCAGCCGAAGACCACCTTTGGTCAGGATAACTTGTACTACATGTTCCCCTTCAAAATGGCCAATTGTTGGCGCCCTTCCCGCTCAATTATTCAGGGAGAGGCCCAGGGCCTCTATAAATAGAGCTAGCCACCACAGAGTAGAGACATATAGAGCCCGAGAAGAGAGGGGGACGGGCAGACAGACATCTAGAAATCTGGTAGAACCCTAGCAGAGAGAGAGAGAGAGGCGACTGAACTCACCCTAGCAGTTCATCGCACCAGCTCAAGAACACCTCTCGCGAGGTTGTTCTTCCCTTGTACTGTTCATCATCAGCCCCCTGAGGCAATCCACCACACCACACACTGGAGTAGGGTATTACACCACAACGGTGGCCCGAACCAGTATAAACCTCGTGTCTGTTGTGTTGTTCATCATTTTCATCTTAGTTTGCACGAGAGGATCGGACGTAGATCGGTAGGGGAGAGATCTCCGCGCGCACCCCAGTGTTCGAACCTCAAGGGTCTGCCGGAACCCGAAATCCGACATTTGGCGCGCCAGGTAGGGGTGCGCCGGAATCTTTCTTCCGTTGTTCGCATGTGATCTTCCGCCGTGTCCATGGCTGACGCTCGTCGGGCCCGCGCTGAACGCCGGGCTGCTCGCGCCACTCGCGTCGCCCAGACGGCGCCCGTCGGCAGCCCCCCTCGTCGTTCCCCATTGCCCGCCACCAACGCCTTCACCGGTCCGGCGAGGAACGAGCAGCAGGCCTCATCCCAGCATCCTTCGGTGCAGCGGGATGGCCGCACCGCCACCCCATCGCTGACTCCAGCTGGCTCGTCGTCCCACGCCCGTCGCGCACCCATGGATGTGCACGCCTCATTGCTCTTGGCGCAGGAGCTCCTCCACTATCACCCCGTTGACGACCTCTACGAGGACTGGCTCGCCCGCATCACCGAGCTCGTCAGTGCCACAGGGGGGCTCCCCCTTGCGGTCCCTCTGGCTGCTTCGCCCTCCGTCCCGTGCAGGGGGCGAGGATCAGGAGGCGCCTCCGCCGGCTCCTCCCCAAGAAGGTTCCTTGGCTCCAAAGCGTGCAGCCCCAGGGCGGGACCCTCCTCGTCCGGCGCCTGCGCAGCAAGAAGGGAGCTGCCAAGAGATCCCACGTCCCCGAGAAGGTGCTCGCGCGCTCCCAGCGCCGGCACGCCAAGATCGCGCCCCAGCGCCTCCATGACGAGACCCCGCGCTGCTCCCAGCGGCGGCACATGGTGACCCGCAAGAACAAGTCCAACACCAGCAAAGGGAGCCGGTGGCCACGGTGGGCTGCCTCGCCTTCACCCCCGAGATGCGCGGCGTCACATGGCCAGGAAAGTTCAAGCCTGACCTCCCTCCCCGCTACGATGGCACAGCAGACCCCGCGGAGTTCCTGCAGCTCTACGAGCTGGGCATCGTAGCCGCCAACGGAGACGAAAAGGTCATGGTGAATTGGTTCCCCATGGCGCTCAAGGACGGCGCCCGCACCTGGCTCCTGAACCTGGCTCCCGGCACGATCTCCTCCTGGAGCGAGATGTGCACCCGCTTCATCGCCAACTTCCAGGGCACATGCGACCGGCCCCCGGCCATGAGCGACCTGCGCCGCATCAAGCAACAGCCAGGAGAAACCCTGCAGAAGTACATCCAGCGCTTCAATCGCGCTCGCCTCAAGATCCCCAAGGTAACTGAAGAAGCTATCATCTCAGCCTTCTCTGACGGCGTGCACGACGTCAAGATGAAGGAAGAACTAGCAATCCATGAAGACCTGTGCACATCCCTGGAGTTGTTCAACTTGGCGGCCAGGTGCGCCAAGGCTGAGGAAGGGCGTCTCTCCCTCCTCGAGCTCCCAGCAGCCGACCCGGAAGAAAAGAAGCTCAAGGCCAAAGACGTGAAGCGCAAGGGGGCTGCCGTGCTAGCAGCGGAACCAGACACCAAGCGAGGCAGGGATCAGCCTGAGTCATCCAAGGGCGGACGGTACTGCGTGTACCACGACCTCCACACCCACAACACCAACGAATGTCAAGAGCTCAGAGCCGTGCGAGATGGGCGAATCGGCCGACGCCTAGAGCGCAACGACAGGGGCTATGGCCGAGGAGGAGGAACAGGAGGCGGACGATGGGAAGACCGTGGCCTTCGCTAGGGATGGCGTGACCGCCCTCGCGAGGACCGTTGGCAGGACAAGCCTCGCGAGGGAGGCTGGAGGGACCAGCCTCGTGAGGGCCACCCGCATGGCAACGCAGGCCTCCCTCCTCTGCCGCCTCCACCAAGGAGGAACGAAGACCAACACCAAGACGATGGGGCTGGGGGCTTCCAAGAGCCACATGCAATTGCTTGCATCTTGGATGGCGCCCAGGCCCCAGCCTCACAGTGCATCTTCAAGCAGTTTGCTCGCGAGGTGAATGCAGTCCTTCCCAAGCTTGAGGCCACGCGCCCTCTCAGGTGGTCTACGTGCGCGATCATGTTCAGTTCCGCAGATCAGCTCAAGTGTGCGGCAACGGCCAGAGTCCTCCCGATGCTTTGCTCCCTAGTCATCAGCAACGTGCAAGTCACCAGGACTCTCATCGATGGCGGGGCAGGACTCAACGTCCTGTCCGTCAAGACGTTCGACAATCTCCAAGTGCCGTACGACCAGCTTCAGCCGACCAAGCCTTTCTCAGGAGTCACCGATGGTTCCACTGTTCCAATTGGGCAGGTTCGCCTTCCGGTCACCTTCGGGCAACACAACAACTACCGCACCGAGCTCATCAACTTCGACGTCGCTCACATCCGCCTGCCGTACAACGCCATCCTTGGGTACCCAGCCCTAGCCAAGTTTATGGCGGTGACTCACCATGGTTACAATGTCCTCAAGATGCCAGGAAGCGGTGGAGTCATCACCGTACCTTGTGAAGAAAGGGACACAGTGTGCTCGCTTGAGCGTGCGTTCCAAGCCGCAGCAATCGAAGACCCAGATCACGGGAGCGGGAGGCCTCCCGAGTCGACCCTCAAGAAGAAGAAGACCTCACCTGGCCCGAGCCACAAGGGAGCAGGCACCTCCAGAGGTATTGCGTCAGGATTCGCGCCCAATCAGGGAGCGCCACCCTCTCACGCATAGGAAGGCGCACCCAACGCCCTCCTCAGGCAGGGCTCGGGGGCTCTCTCTTGGAGAGCCGCCGACCTTGCCAAGGTCGTGGGGGAGGCGCTCGGGCACCACTTGGAGGGGTGCTTTCAACCACGCTTCCCTCGGGAAGGTACAAGTCAAGGGAGACCAAACCCTCAGGAGTTCATCACAAGGAACACCCATGAGCTACAAGAGTCCAGAGTCATGCGCGGCAGCCGCCGCTTACCTGCCATGGCCCCACACCCAGGCGAGGATGGAGGACTGCGCGCCTGCGTCGACGTACCAGGGCTCAACCAAGCTGCGCCCAGGAGTGCCTATGGCCTTCGGCCGTAGGGCGCTGCGAGGGACCACCTCACAACTACGTTCGCATGCCCTTCGGCCTGCCGAGCGCGGTCGCCGCACATCAGCGCCTGTTGAGGAGCATTCTGGAGGCTCAGGAGGTCAGGCATCGCGCGGTCCTGGCGGAGGTGGCGATGGTCCCCGAAGACCTGCACGTGCCACCGGAGCCTCCCGAGGCCCCTGGGCCTGGGGGCTCGTGAGGGCCGACGTCTTCACCGCACATCGCTCACTTCCTCAGCATCACTTCATCTTCAACGGCACCAGGTGACATCTTTCAGAGTTCTACTTTTAGCTGGGAGCGCCCACAGGGCTCCACCATTCCCAGGCCGCATGGGCCCGTCCTCGCGGCATGTATCCATTTTGGTTATGCTCTTTACTTACCTTGTTGGGGGCACCCCACGGGCTGTATCATCCCCATGCCGCTCGGGCCCGACCCAGCGACAGTTGCCTTTCCAGCATTTACCTTTGGGTGAACTTGTTCTTTCACGCTTAATCTGATTGCCATGATTATCACCTACTGCTTGTCATCATGCAAAGCGCTTGCACGTTAAAAGGGGGGCGCCTGAGCATCGCGACTCATGGGCTCTTACTAGATCTCCAGCCCTCACCCCCTGGCCTTGACCCATGGCATCGCGGCCTGTCATACCAGCGGTGGCTGAGCTCGCTCGGGGGCCGGGACCTGAGGACATAGAGCATTTGCATTCTAACAACCCTGCAGGAACAGACCAATTGATAAAGGCCCAGAGCCAGGCGCAACCCGCCTCGAGGTAGGGCCTCGTGAGTCTCGCGCTGGCTCATGGGTGCCCAGATACACCTCTCCTAGCCCTACCGTGCCGGCCACGTGTCAGGGCGGGGTTGTACACGCCCCGAGGGCTCCTCCCGGAGGGGAGCCCCCTCCCACATACCAGTGGAAGCACCATGCTCCGTGCTGGCTGACGACACTGCCGAGGAGCGGCTATGCCCGTACACATACGGAAGTGCTATGCTCCGCGCTGGTGATAAACAACTGAGGGCGGCCCACGGCCGTACCAACCTCAGGGAGCCCAGAGCTTAGTGTCCGGCACCATCGCAACGCCTCCTCTGGGGAGTGTCGCGCGAGGGGGCTGGACACGGGGGCTACACCCGGGCCTCGCCCGAGCGCACGCCACCCAGCCAGGTCCCTTGGACCTGGTCGTCGCGCGCCACTCCCCGAGCGGAGCCAAGGTACGAAACCCGTTTCAGCGTCTAAGGGGACTCCTGAGCATCGCGACTCAGGAACCTAACTTGCCACGTAGCCCCTCACTCCTTAGTCCCGTCCTTGGTTTCCAGTCGGGGCTAACGTTGGGTGAGGTACGCGCGGGGCCGGGCCCTGCCAACGTAGAACGGTCAATCCACTTCTCGCTCCCCCCTTCCCTACTTGTTGCTCGCGCGTCAAGGGGGACTCCTGGGCATCGCGACTTAGGAGCCTAACTTGCCACGTAGCCCCTCACTCCTTAGTCCCGTCCTTGGTTTCTAGTCGGGGCTAACGCTGGGTGAGGTACGCGTGGGGCCGGGCTATGCCGACGTAGAGCGGAAGCAAGTAGGAGAGGAAAATGCAAATTTCAGGAAATTCAAAGCAAATATTACAAGCCATAAGATTGTTCCACAACGCCAAACACAAGTTTAAACGCCTCCGCGAGGAATGGTGCATGTGCAGGAATAAAACAGGATGGAAGTCGCGAAGGGATCACTCCCCAGCAACACCGTCACCGATGGTGGAGTCACGCTGGATGGCTTCGCCTCCCGAGGTCGCGAGGCCGGCGGCACCGCGCCCGGGCAGGATGCTGGGGGAGCGGAACTTCCCCAGCCCCGGGTCATGAAGACCTTGCCCGAAGCGATGACCGCGACCTCCGCTCCGGTTGCAGGGGTGCCACAGTCGGCGTGCTGCAGCCAGAGCTCCAGGGCCCCGCTCGGCGGCATCTCGAAGGTGAAGGAGGGAGGAAGGCGGATCCATGAAGTTGGAGGCATGGCGGCGTGGAGCATAAGCTCGCGAGAGGAGCGCTCCGCGTGGACTCCAGGGGGGACGACGCGCACCACTGTGACTCGTCGGCGGCGGCGACGACGCTGTCGGTGTTGCTCGGCGCCCTCTACCCTGGGGCCTACAACGCGAGCGTACAAGGGCAACGGAAACCCAGGCGGCGGCCGCTCGTACCACGGCCTCGACACCACCTACCAGGCGCCTTCGTCCCGGTGACAGAGGATTGGCCGCTTCTTCGGCGGGAGGGGGTCAGGACCCTCTCTGGGGGCCTTTCCCTTCTCCTCAGCTAAAAACCAGCGGATCGGTGCCATTGGTGCAAGAGGAAGCAAGGATGAGGAAGAAGAAGAGAAGGGAGTAGCAGACAGGGGTGAATTGCCGGAGCTCACGCAGCCCCGTACTTATAGCCGGGGAAGGCCAACCGCCGAAGCACCAAGACCTCAGGTAATCATGACCCATATCTCTGCATGCAGGAACTTGTCAAGTCGTGCAGTTGCCGAGGCGTCATGGGGAAGCACAGACGCCCACGTCTAGTCAGCCGCCACGCGGCGCCCAAGGCCGCATGCTGTTAGGGCCCGCGGCGCTTCACGCTTGCCCCTTCGCTTCTCTGCTAAGCCAAGCCCGCGTACGCCTTGGGCCCGGGGGCTACTGTCGGTGTTCTGGGAACGGGGGTCCCCAGACTTGCCTGCCTGCGACCTGCGGCGTGGCTCAGGTGGGGGCCCAGCGCGGCCCATCTTCATCAGCGCAAGCTCAAGACCCTCGCAAGGGGCCAAGCCTCGCGGGGTGGATGACAGGAAGCTTCCTCAGAGGCAGCCTCATCAGGCAGGCTTGCGAGGAGGCAGAGCGATCAATGCAAGGGTACCTCGCGAGGATCCCATGACGCAAGCCATGATGATCAAGGCCAGGCAGGCGCTGGCCTGCGCAGGGTCCTTGTTTCCCCTTTGGTGCAAAGGGGGCAAGCACAGGCCAAGGCATCAGGCAAAGGTTGCCATTCCGGTGCAACGAGACCAAGACCAGCAGAGTGGCAGGACGGAGGTCACCATGGAGCCCAAGACGGCGTCATCACCAGTGCTTTTGGCAGCCAAAGACCACCTTTGGTCAGGATAACTTGTACTACATGTTCCCCTTCAAAATGGCCAATTGTTGGCGCCCTTCCCACTCAATTATTCGGGGATAGGCCCAGGGCCTCTATAAATAGAGCTAGCCACCACAGAGTAGAGACATCTAGAGCCCGAGAAGAGAGGGGGACGGGCAGACAGACATCTAGAAATCTGGTAGAACCCTAGCAGAGAGAGACAGGTGACTGAACTCACCCTAGCAGTTCATCGCACCAGCTCAAGAACACCTCTCGCGAGGCTGTTCTTCCCTTGTACTTTTCATCATCAGCCCCCTGAGGCAATCCACCACACCACACACTGGAGTAGGGTATTACACCACAACGATGGCCCGAACCAGTATAAACCTCGTGTCTCTTGTGGTGTTCATCATTTTCATCTTAGTTTGCATGAGAGGATCGGACGTAGATCGGTAGGGGAGAGATCTCCGCGCGCACCCCAGTGTTCGAACCTCAAGGGTCTGCCGGAACCCGAAATCCAACAGTTTAGCATCTTTCTTTTCCATAAGATATTTAATAGCAGCATGATCAGTGTGAATAGTTACTTTAGAATCAACAATATAACGTCTGAACTTATCACAAGCAAATACAACTGCTTAAAATTCCTTTTCAGTAGTAGCATAATTTCTCTGGGCATTGTCTAGACTTTTACTAGCATATTGAATAACATTTAATTTCTTATCAACTCTTTGTCCTAGAATAGCAGCTACAGCATAATCACTAGCATCACACATGATTTCAAAGGGTAAATTCCAATCAGGTGGCTGAACAATAGGTACAGAAATCAAGGCTTTCTTAAGTATTTCAAATGCTTCTACAAAATCATCATCAAAGACAAAAGGAATATCTTTTTGTAATAGGTTAGTCAGAGGCCGAGAAATTTTTGAGAAGTCCTTAATGAACCTCCTATAAAATCCGGCATGACCAAGGAAGCTTCTTATAGCATCAACTTTAGCTTTGTCAACTTCAATACCTCTTTAAGAAATTTTATGCCCCAAGACAATACCTTCATTAACCATAAAGTGGCACTTCTCCCAATTCAAGACAAGGTTAGTTTCTTCACATCTCTGCAAAACTCGATCAAGGTTGCTCAAGCAATCATCAAAAGAGGATCCATAAACAGAGAAATCATCCATGAAAACCTCACAAATCTTTTCACAAAAGTCAGAGAATATAGCCATCATGCATCTTTGAAAGGTAGCGGGTGCATTACATAAACCAAAAGGCATACATCTATAAGCAAAGGTACCGAAAGGGCAAGTAAAAGTAGTCTTTTCTTGATCATCAGCTGACACAGGTATTTGAGAGAAACCAGAGTAACCATCTAGAAAGCAAAAATGTGTATGTTTGGATAATCTTTCTAGCATTTGATCAAGGAAAGGTAAAGGGTAATGATCCTTTTCAGTGGCTTTATTTAATTTGTGGAAATCAATCACCATCCTATAACCCATAATAATTCTTTGCGGGATCAATTCATCTTTATCATTAGGAATGATAGTAGTACCTCCCTTCTTAGGGACACAATGGACAAGGCTTACCCACTGACTATCAGCAACTGGATAAATTGTACCTGCTTCAAGGAGCTTTAATATTTCCTTTCTTACCACTTCTTTCATCTTATGATTTAGCCGTCGTTGGTGATCAATAACTGGTTTGGCGTCTTTCTCCAAATTTATTTTGTGTTGACATAGAGTGGGACTAATGCCCTTAAGATCATTAAGAGTATATCCAATAGTAGCATGGTGCTTCTTCAGAGTTTTCAATAATTTCTCTTCTTTTTGCTCTGAAAGTTTAGCACTAATAATAACAGGATATATCTTATTTTCATCAAGATAAGCATATTTAAGAGTATCGGGCAATGGTTGAAGCTCAAACACGGGATCACCCTTAGGCGGGGGAGGATCCCCTAGGATTTCGACAAGCAAGTTGTGTTTCAAAATAGGTCCCTGTTTAAAGAATACTTCATCTATTTCACTTCTTTCATTCATAAACATATCATTTTCATGGTCTAGCAAATATTGTTCTAAAGGATCAGTAGGAGGCACAACAATAGAAGCAAGACCAATAATTTCATCTTTACTAGGCAATTCCTCATCATGGGGTTGTCTACTAAATTTAGCAAAATTAAACTCATGAGACATATCCCCTGAACCAACAGAAACAATATCCTTATTGCAGTCTATCTTAGCATCAACAGTATTCAAGAAGGGTCTACCAAATATAATGGGACAAAAGTCATCTTGTGGGGAAACAAGAACAAGAAAATCAGCAGGATATTTAACTTTCCCACACAAGACTTCAACATCTCTAACAATCCCAACTGGTGAAATAGTATCTCTATTGGCAAGCTTAATTGTAACATCAATCTCTTTTATCTCAGCAGGTGCAATATCATGCATAATTTATTTGTATAAGGAATGAGTTATTGCAATTGCACTAGCACCCATATCACATAATCCATGATAACAATGATCTCATATTTTAATGGAAATAACAGGCATGCCTACAACAGGTCTATGTTTATTTTTAGCATCAGGTCTAGCAATTCTAGCAGCTTCATTGCAGAAGTAAATAACATGCCCATCAATATTTTCGGCCAAGAGATCTTTAACCATAGCAATTTTAGGTTCAACTTTAATTTGCTCAGGGGGTTTAGGTATCTTAATATTACTTTTGTTGACTACAGTTGAAGCTTTAGCATGATCCTTTATTCTAACAGGAAAGGTGGCTTCTCAATATAAGCAGCAGGAACAACAGGATCATTATAAGTGATAGTCTTTTCTTCAACTTTAATAGGTGCAACTACTTTTACTTCAATGGGAGTATTATATTTAAACCACTTCTCCTTAGGGAGATCAACATGAGTAGCAAAGGATTCACAGAAAGAAGCTACTATCTCAGAGTCAAGTCCATATTTAGTGCTAAATTCACGGAAAGCATCGGTATCCATAAAAGATTTAACACAGTCAAAATTAGGTGTTATACCTGACTCCTTACCTTCGTCGAGGTCCCAATCTTTAGAGTTGCATTTAATTCTGACCAATAAATCCCATTTGAATTCAATAGTCTTCATCATAAAAGATCCAATACAAGAAGTATCGAGTATGGAGCGATTACCGAGAGAAAGCCGAGCATAAATTTTTTGAATAATCATTTCTTTTGAGAGCTCATGATTGGGGCATGAATATAACATTTACTTAAGCCTCCCCCAAGCTTGAGCGATGATTTCTCCTTCGTGTGACGCCCGAATATTTAAGCTATAGTGAACCTCTGCTAATGATGCCACATCACCTTGATGACTGTTTCTAATCTCGCATTAGTTCGAAACCGGTTCGAATTCAAATTCAAAATCAAGCAAACAATAAAAAAAAAATCAGATATTAAAACTAAAATGTTCGGAGTGAGCCAAATAATGCATAGGTAATTATGGTGGAGAATCCACAATTTTATAAATTATCTAAATACTCTAAAATGAACAAAATAGTAGCGAAAACAAATATTTAAAACCTTTTATAATAAGAGACCATCACAAACTATTTTACTTTGTGTGCCAAGTTAAATGTGGTTGCGGCATAATTACATATACTAAATTAGGTGCAACTTTGATATTTTACTAAAACTAAGGTATATTGAAAATTAGAGAAAACAGTAAAAGGTAGATAAATAAAAAGATAAATGAAAAGGGCTAAACAAAAACAAAAAAACAAGAATAACCCCCCTCACTGGACTTCGGCCCACCGGGCCGCCTTGCCGGCCCAACCGGCCGCACCCCCACTCCCTTATCCTATCCCCACTCCCCCCGAACCCTAACCCACTCCCCACTCCCCCCACTCTCCTCGCCCTCCTTCCTGATCCAAATCTGGATCAGGGTACCGAACCGCCGCCGACGCCGCCCTGGCTCCCTGCTCGAGCCCCGCGTCGCCCGGCGACCCTACCGCGGTGGACGAGCCACCCGCCAGCGACGAACCCCCTCCCTCGCGCCCGTGCCACGGCCTCTTTCTCACCGGACCTCATCGCCGCCTCACCATCCTCCTCCTCGCCGGACCACCCCGCGCACGCTGCCTGAACCCTACGGCCCCAGTGAGCGCCTCCCCCACCCGTCTCGGTCTCCCTCGCGTAGCTCATGCGCCTCGTCACGCCTGTCGCGTCAACGCCGTGCTCGCTACCCCGTGTACTGCTGTAGCTGCTGCCGGCCGCGGCCTCCCCTGTGCGCCCCCTGCGTCGTGCTCCGCACGACCAAGTCATCCTGGCTGTGCGCCGCCTCCCCGCGCCGCCCATGACGGTCGTGCCCCGCCACGAGCTGCTGCTGTGCTGCGGCGCTGCCGCCACCACCACTGTCGCCCTCCACCGCACGCGCCGGCCGTGTCCCGCACCACTATGCGCGCTCGCGCTGTCCGCGCCCCACGTCGTCCCCTGCATCGAACTGGCCTCCCCTGCATCTCGCTGCCTCTCCTGCGCCCCGCCAGCCGCACGACGGCGCCCTACTCCCCGGCCCGCGCCGCTTGTCGCCGCACCATCCATGGCCTCCTGCCGCCCGCTCACCCCCACGGTTGCCTGCGGCGCCCGGCGGCCACGTCCCACTCGGGCGGGCTACGCCCGCTCCCCGTGGGCTCCCGCCCGTTAGCACCGCACCCGTTAAGGCCCCTGTCCCTATGACAAAGGGGTCCCACCCCCAAAACATTTAAAAAAGATATGAAAAAAAGAATATAAATAAAATAAAATAAAAATATTAATTAATTAATTAACTAAATTAATTAAATTAAATTAATTGAGTTTAATTAACCTAATCAATTAACTAAACTAATTAAACCTGCTTAGTTAGTCTTAGGCAATGATAGTGGGACCCACATGTCAGTTTGACTAGGTCACTGTCTAGTTGACCGCTGACATCACCCTGACATCATGCTGACATCATAATTGCATTTTCTAATTAAATTAATTCTGTTAATTCTATAAATGAATTAAATCTTTAAAAATTAATATAAAATAAACCGTAGCTCGGATGAAAAAACTTTGTACATGAAAGTTGCTCAAAACGACAAGACGAATCTGAATACGCAACCCGTTCGTCTGCCACACATCCCTAGCATAGCAAACATGCAATTTTCCCCCTCCGGTTCATCTGTCCGAAAATGCAAAACACTGGGAATACTTTCCCGGATGTTTTCCCCCTACACCGGTACCACCTCGTACCGCATTAGGGCACACCTAGCATCACGCTTTGTCATGTCATGCATCGTCATGCATTTGTTTGCATTATATTTATTGTTTCTTCCCCCTCTTCTCTGCTAGACACCGAGACCGACGCCGCTGCTACCTAGTACGACTACGGTGTTGATGACCCCTCTCTCTTGCCGGAGCAACCAGGCAAGCCCCCCACCCTTTGATCACCAGATATCGCCTACTCTTCTCTCTACTTCTTGCATTAGAGTAGTGTAGCATGTTACTGCTTCCCGTTAATCCTATCCTGATGCATAGCTTGTCCTTGCTACTACTGTTTTTTTACTATCTCCTTGCTACTACTGTTGTTACCTTTACCTGCTATCCTACTGCTCAGTATAGGATGCTAGTGTTCCATCAGTGGCCCTACACTCTTGTTCGTCTGCCATGCTATACTACTGGGCTGTGATCACTTCGGGAGGTGATCATGGGCATATACTGTATACTTATACTGTTACATTACTTATGATACTGTTCGGAGATGGGGGCTGAAGGGGCAGGTGGCTCCATCCAGGTAGTGGTGGGCCTGAGTTCTCGATGGCCCCCGACTGTTACTTTGAGGCAGAGCGACAGGGCAGGTTGAGACCACCTAGGAGAGAGTTGGGCCTGGCCCTGGTCGGCGTCTGTGGTTATTTTAAAATAACATGCTTAACGAGATCTTGGTATTTGATCTGAGTCTGGCTACTTGCCTATACGCACTAACCATCTACGTGGGGATAGTTATGGGCACTCGACGTCGTGGTATCAGCCGAAGCCTTCGTGACGTCAGCGACTGAGTGGCGCGCGCCGGGTTGGACCGCGTAACGCAACTTCCTTTGTAATGGAGGTTGCTAGGTCTGCTCTCCGGCCGCCCACGCAACGTGCACGTGTGCAATGGGCGATGGGCTCAGACCCCTACGCCATAGGATTTAGACCGGCATGCTGACCTCTCTGTTGTGCCTAGGTAGGGCTGCGACGTGTTGATCTTCCGAGGCCGGGCATGACCCAGAAAAGTGTGTCCGGACAAAGGGGATCGAGCGTGTTGGGAAATGTGGTGCACCCCTGCAGGGAAGTTGCTCTATTCGAATAGTCGTGTCCCTCTGTAAAAGGATGACCTGGAGTTGTACCTTGACCTTATGACAACTAGAACCAGATACTTAATAAAACACACCCTTACAAGTGCCAGATACAACCGGTGATCGCTCTCTCACAGGGCGACGAAGGGAGGATCATCGGTTAGGATTATGCTATGCGATGCTACTTGGTGAACTTACCATCTACTCTCTTCTACATGCTGCAAGATGGAGGTGACCAGAAGCGTAGTCTTCGAAAGGGCTAGATATCCCCCTCTTATTCTGACATTCTGCCGTTCAGTCCACATATGTTACCCCCTTATTCCATTTGATACCAATGCATACATATGTAGTGTAGCTCCTTGCTTGCGAGTACTTTGGATGAGTACTCACGGTTGCTTTCCTCCCCCTTTTCCCTCTTTCTATACTCGATTGCTACGACCAGACGATGTAGCCCAGGAGCCAGACGCCACCATCGACGACGACTACTACTACTCGAGAGGTGCCTACTACTACGTGCAGACCGCTGACGACGACCAGGAGTAGTTTAGGAGGATCCCAGGCAGGAGGCCTGCGCCTCTTTCGATCTGTATCCCAGTTTGTGCTAGCCTTCTTAAGGCATTCTTGTTTAACTTATGTAGGTACTCAGATATTGTTGCTTCCGCTGACTCGTCTATGATCGAGCTCTTGTATTCGAGCCCTCGAGGCCCCTGGCTTGTAATATGATGCTTGTATGACTTATTTTATTTGTAGAGTTGTGTTGTGATATCTTCCCATGAGTCCCTGATCTTGATCATACACGTTTGCATGTATGATTAGTGTATGATTGAATCAGGGGAGTCACAAGTTGGTATCACAGCCGACTGCCTGTAGGAATCCCTCTTCCACACTCCTTGGCCGAAGTTGAGCCTAGTCATTGAAAAACGTTTACTAACATGGCTGTGTGGCTTACGGGCCCATGTCGCCATTGGGTGGTATTAGGATCTTTTACTCCTTGTCTATACTCTGGGACTCTGATCTCTCTTCTATTCGGGTTAAATGAATTTTGCTAAATCTAACATTAGGATCTCGTTATCACTTTCACCCGGAGAGCCCCTTATTACTGATGATCGTCTACTGCACGTGAAGACCCTGAAGATACTCTCCGCTATTAACCCGAGAACTTTTGTTCATCGCGTTTGCAATTCCCCTTCCACCGTCAACCCTTATGGATAACTACTTGCAGTTGTTATTCTTACATTCATCCCCAGTTGGTCTTGATATTACAAGATACCCCGAAATACTCGTCGTTGTTTTGATAATCCTTTGAGGTTACTACCTTGCTGTTCTTTGTCACCTGAATACCCCTACAGATAATTATCGCACTTATCGAGTATCCGCTCATCCCTCAGTTGTTCATGTGTTTCACAATGGTCTTCGAAATACTATTCGGTCCTCCAAAAATCCTTAGTAGCTTATTGCTCTGCAATACTTGTCTGCTTGCATGATGGATGCTTTCCATATGTCTGGCAATATTCATTAGTATCCTTAGGCACCGTCATCTTGATCCTTTTGATTCAACATGAGTGCGAATGCACGCAATCATCAGTTGATCCTTTTAAATTATCTTTCCGGCTCAGACGTCGTTTTAAACATGAGCTGGTTCTCAACCAATCCAATTGCCATCGATTGTACCCCTTAGGTCTATTGAACTTATCCACCCTTGATCAGAGCATCTGCTTCTGATCCTTCGATTTGGAAATCATAATACCTCTGATTATAAACATCGAATCAGTCAGTTGTTTCTATAATCCAATGCCCTTGCATTGTTACTTCCTCTGGTTGTGTGTCAATGCTCACAACAGCTCTGTTATTGACCGGCAGATCCTTTAATGGATTTTATCCGACGGCGTCCTTCATATTCAATAACTTTGTGAGTCTTTTCTCGGATACATAATGCCTTTGGTAAATTGTGTCCTCTGCTTTGTCAACCATGCTCTGCTTTCGAGCTTGTGTTATTTACTCTTAGAGCTTGTGGTATATGTTTCTAAGATGCCCCGATGGGTTAAACCTATACCTTCTCTAAAACGGTGTGAACCCGAAAGTTTTCATGAGTCATACTCTTCTGGTGCTTCGCCAGATAAAATTTCAACACTGCAACTTCTTCGAAAATGAGAAGTGAATGAAAGGTTATGCATTGGAGAAGTGGGAGTCGACCTTGAACCCTATGTTCATGCCCATGGAAACGATGTCTACCTTATCATGGAAGCTTCTGTTAAATTAATTATCCCCTTGTTATAAGTTCATCTTGTATCTATGGACATGGTTCCGACCATGTTTCTCCTTGATTCCATTTCTCGTGCAAATTTGAGCACTTGTCTTCTGCAGAGCATTGCCCTAGTCCAACCTTTACTTTGATCTTCCGTCGAGTATTACACCATGGTACCTCGATAATATCAAGTACTACGTAACCTCTAATGAGTTCTTCATCAAGTAGTACATTCTCACTGATTCCAATTTTTCACGGGCTCTGAGTTATTAAACACTCAAAGACCGATAACTGGACCGAGTCACACTACGGTTCAACAACTATTATAAATCTTCTTTGCTTACGAGTTTGTACCCGATCATGTCCTTCCTACCCTATTTAGCTATATCATTACTATGATGATTTTAACTGTGCTACCTGGTCCTTATTCCCGGAGCACAACTTTCGACGGTAAGCTAATCTTACGTCGATCTTCCTTGTCATATCATTTCTCCTTGAATAGCAAACTTGATTTCGAGTTTGTGTCGTACCCATGGTTCTAATAACCTTTCGCTTCATCATTCAAATTTGATGTCATTGCCGATTGATTACATCTTCTTGAAATCTCTCAACAATTTTGTCATGATCATCATCAACATTCTGAGCTCTTACAGGATATTAATCGAATTCGTGTTGAGAAATACCATCCTTGCCCATCGATGATTTGTGTTTTCATCGACAACATTCTTGCCTTCCCTCCAACACAAACTTGTTCGTGTTTTGTGTTATACCTAGAGATCCTTTCTATCCAATAATTCTTCTTCTTTACCTTGGAGTATTACCATCTTTTATGTCAAGAATGTCGTGAGAATTTCACCACCTCTTATGAATTCTTGATACAAGTGATACTTCTTGCCATATCCATTCATTCCTTGGTCCCCGTGTTGTTTCTAACCGGAAAACCGACAATTGAACTATGATGTGCGACTTTAAAACTTCTAGCAACCATATTGCTTTGAAGTTAATGGTCATTATTTCATTCTTAGACCATTGGTTATCGAATCACCATTCTAACATTGATCATGCTACCTAAGCCCATAATTCAGGTGCACCTTACAATCAATGTTAACTATGTATGTTTTCCTCGAGCATACCTCATTATATCATTTGATCTGACAAGTTTTATCTCCTTGTTCGAATACTGGTGGGGATCCATCTTTTGGAAATCTCGATTTGTTGTCGCTGAGTTCATCAACCACCTCCTCGTCCTCTCCTTGGTTAAATGATGAACTCTTGTCTTGGAACTCGCTTCGATAGTTCGTTTCCCGAGAATCTTACAATGAAATCTCGTCAATTTGCGATGCACCTTTTCTTCTCAGGCATCCTGAGTCTGAGGCATCCTGGCACCAATCAGATCTGAATCTCGGTCAGATATGATGATTGGGACATATTTCCAATAGTTATAACATTGGTCTTATATGACCCGGTAAGATGATGTCATGCCTAGCACACCTGGCCGGAGGCCCTATTGTTATAGTTTCCTTTTCAGCACGGCTATCCATTCTTCCGTGAGGAAACTGTAAGACTAATTCTACAAGTTGTTCCTGATGAATCCTTCACGTATCCAAAGTCCGGCCTTTTCTGAAAGACTAATGATATCTCGAAGCATGTCCGTGGTACTCCAATTTTCATCAAACAATATTTGAAGCCCAATGCTAAATGTTTCCTGCTCAATTATCCAAACACCGCTGTATGGGTGAAGTCATGAAATTTCTCTCCCCTACCTAAAGAGTTCTCTACATTATATCCTGTCATGGATACCATGCTCTTCTTGTCCTTGGGAAGGATATACCCCTGAAATATTTGTTTAAACACTTTTACCTTTCCATTGTGCTGTTTAACCTGATGATCATATTTTCCTTTCCATTGATTGGCTTAACCTTTCTTGGAATCTATATGATCTAAGCAGTAATATTCTCCTGCTTATGTAAACATCTCGGTGTACATCTCTGTCCGTGAGACCCTATTTCTACTGTTGATGACTTTTCGGTAACTGCCGATGGACGAGAACTTTGCCTACTGGTCCGCCTTGTTCAACAAGGAGGAAAATGGTTCTATTCGTCCCTCGCCCTTGGTACCGATGTTGTTGCCGACATAACTGATAGGCTATCCTCTGACATGCCTGGCTTACATGGTCGTGCAAGACATTACTGCCCTTTCTACTTTGAACGCACATGGTGGACCCATAGTTCCACAGGATCAAAAACCCGACTCTCCTGTATACCCCTATCTCCGAAGTTATTCCTCATGATTGGCTTCATATGAAGATCACCAGCCACCTTCCTAGAGGTGATCTAATTTGGTATCGGACGCAATACTTATTCTCGTTGCTCTAGACCCCTTTCACACTTGGTTTCAGGCATCGAACAATTGTCTACCCGCTCGAAACTTCTCATGGTACCTACTTACTTTGCTCATGATATTGTCTTAAGTTTCCATTCGAGAGTTACTTTCCGCCACCTTCCCCGATGTTATCTACCAAATAGACAACCTTGTAGAGGTCCGTTCTTTCGGAATACCCCCTTATTTTTTTGTAAGTACGATGAAATTTCTGAACAAAGGATGGCAACTTCGTCACGACATCCAGATGCAGAGAAATAAAGACATCAACGCAATGGACTAACCTCTTCGATAAGCTCAACCAAGACAAGGAGACTCGTTAGAATTTCGTAACCAGAACTTCCCCCTTACTCCACCTCTTAAATCTCGGGACGAGATTTCTTGTAGTGGAGGAGAATTGTGACGCCCGGATATTTAAGCTACAGTGAACCTCTGCTAATGATGCCACGTCACCTTGATTACTGTTTCTAATCTCGCATTAGTTCGAAACCGGTTTGAATTCAAATTCAAAATCAAGCAAACAATAAAAAAATTCAGATATTAAAACTAAAATGTTCAGAGTGAGCCAAATAATGCATAGATAATTATGGTGGAGAATCCACAATTTTCTAAATTATCTAAATACTCTAAAATGAAAAAAAAACAGTAGCAAAAACAAATATTTAAAAGCTTTTATAATAAGAAACCAACACAAACTATTTTACTTTGTGTGCCAAGTTAAATGTGGTTGCGGCATAATTACATATACTAAATTAGGTGCAACTTTGATATTTTATTAAAACTAAGGTATATTGAAAATTAGAGAAAACAGTAAAAGGTAGATAAATAAAAAGATAAATGAAAAGGTCTAAACAAAAACAAAAAAACAAAAAAAACTAGAATAACCTCCCTCACAGGACTTCGGCCCACCGGGCCGCCTTGCCGGCCCAACCGGCCGCACCCCCCACTCCCTTATCCTATCCCCACCCCCTGAACCCTAACCCACTCCCCACTCTCCTCGCCCTCCCCCCGATCCAAACCTAAACTAGTGAACTAGGTCAGACCGATTTTGGAACTTTGTGAAACCCTAGCAGTCTCGGTGCCACCGAACTGTGACTCGGTCTGACCGAGTTCACTAGTTTAGGTTCCAAAACTGCTTCGGTATCACCAAGTTTAAAAATCGGTAGATCCGAGATGATTTTAGTGGGAAACTAAAACTAAGTTTTTGAATCATTCTTTTGCAAAAATCTCTGCATTTTGTGATGCTCATCCACTCTACCTCATCTATAAACTCTTCACAGGGTCAACAGTCAGCTTTTACATCATGTCTGATCAGAGTGACAGCCAGAACAGATCAGAAGAGCAGGTGCTCATGAGTGAGGGCACTAGTCCCTCCAGCTCTTCAAATGATGGCAGCAGGAGTACCCCAAGCAATTTGCCAAAAGCTGCCACCAGACAGAGGAAGAAGAGAACTTCAGATTCTGAGGATGAAGATTATGTGGCAGAGGAAGAGGAAGCCACATCAAAGAGAGTTGTGCTCAAGAAGGAATATGGCTCAGCTCAAGGCACAAAGCCAGGCTTGAAAATCAAAAGGCCAGCAGGTAGGCAGCCTATGCCAAAGGCCAGAGCTTCAACTCAGATTCCTGAAAAGCCTGCAACCACAGAGCCAGTTGCTGCTGAAGGAAAGAAAAGGAAGGAAAGGGTCAAGAAGACCGTAGCCAGAGTGCTTGGAAAGGCTTCCATCATGGAAGAAGAGGAAGAAGAAGAGGTTGTTGCACCAGCACCTAAGGCACCTAAGCTTATGGGTGATGCTATCAGGACAGGGGCTGCTGCATCCAAGCCCAAAGAAGCACCCAAAGCTGCCTCCAAGCCCAAGTCTGCCCCAAAGAGAAATACGAGGAGTATAACTGCAACTGAGAAGAACAAGGCCCCAATGCCTGAAGCTACTGAAGAAGATGATGAAGAGCATGTTCTGAGAAATCTCAAGCCCAAGATCCCAGACCACAATGATGCTCATCCTGTGGCTGAGGACATGAAGCTCAGAAGAGACTCAGGGCTGAGGAAGTGGAGAGAAGCAGATCCATATGCTTCAAGAAGAAGAACTGCTGTTGATTATAGGTTCCACACTAAGGAACAGCAGGACTTCTATGAGACAGTTTTGTTGGACAAGAAGCCCATTGTGTGTGACATGAGATGGGTCAATTAGGAGTACATCAAGGACAATGAAGAACACTACCCTGGAGTGTATGATAGCTTCAATGCTTGTGGAGTAGCAGACTTTGTTGGGCAGAAGCTCACAAAGTGGAATGAAGAACTGATCATGCAATTCTACTCCACGGCACATTTCTACCCAGATGGAAAGATCACATGGATGTCTGAAGGTACGAGGTACCAATCTACTGTTGCTGAGTGGGCACAGCTCATCAATGCCCCAGAGGAGCATGAGGATGACTTGGATATCTATTCCAAGAAGAAGATGGACCACAACTCTATGTCCAATATGTACAAGGAAATTCCAAATGAGGCACCTGATACTTTCAAGTTTGGGTCTGTGCATTATCTTCTGTCAGGGCTGCCAACCATTAACTGGATCCTTAGGCACACTCTGTTGCCCAAGTCAGGTGATCACAAGATGATCAGAGGCCATGCAATCAATTTGCTTCAAGTATTTGATGTGCCTTAGAAATTCAAGGTCATGAGCCTCATAGTAGAAACTATCAAGAGGACTGCAGCAGATCAGAAGAGGAGATGTGGTTATGCCCCTCAGATTCAGGAGTTAATCAACTCGAAGATGGGCACAGGCATATACTTGTTGGACAGGGAACACTTGCCTATTCATCCAGACTTTGAGGACAACCAAGTTGTGATGAATGAAAATGAACCATCATCAGTTCAAGCACAAGCAAAGAAGGAGCAGGCAAGGAAGGAGAAAGCTGCCAAGATGCCAACTCAAGAGGAGGCATCTGAGTATTTCTTGAAAACCAAACAAGAGCAGCTTGGTTACTTGATTGCATCCACACTGAGGATTGAGCAAGGACTGGCCACCCTCACTCAGAATCAGCAGAGCTTAGAGAGGATCATGGAACAAAAGTTCTATGACTTGGATGTCAAAGTAACAGAGATTCAGTCTGCAGTGGAACAACTTCAGGATGACATGCAGGAGAGGAGAGGCAAGACTACAACTAATGCATTTGCCAGAGTGCCAAGAGCACAGAGATCACATGCAGTACTAGTTGCTGACACCAGAGCCACCACTTCTGCACCAGCTACAGCTTCAGTTCCACCAGCTCCAGCATCTACTTCAGCCTTAACTCCAACCACGTCTACAGAAGGCTTCGTCCTTGGAGTGCTCCGGACTCCACCACCACCAGAAGATCAAGCCTGAGAGTCGATCTAGCACTATGCATTTTCTAGGAACTTTTTGGTAACTTGTTGCCAAAGGGGGAGAAAAATGTATAGATCATAGGCTTAGAGAGAGAGAGTTGTTTTTTTCTCTTGCTTTATTTGGTGGTTTTTTGAACTTTGTTTGCTTTTGAGTGCTTGAGATACTATGCCGTTATCTGTGAGACATTGATGATCATGTGTTTGATCATAAGCTACACTTAATGCTTGGTGAATGCTATTATCTTATCTATCTTATGTGATCATTCACTTTTCTTGGTGATGAGTGCATGTATTTCATTCTTATCATTTTAAGCGCTCCACCAAGATGTATGTGACATGGAAGAGTAACCCATGACTCTAACTCTTTGTGCATTTGCAGTCCAAAGCAAATCTTAAATATGCACAAATTTAGGGGGAGCTCTTACTTATCACATACTTCTCAAAGCAACAATGTATTTCATGCTTATTATCATTTGTCGAAGCTTTGATCTATATGTTGTCATCAATTACCAAAAAGGGGGAGATTGAAAGTGCAACTATCCCTAGGTGGTTTTGGTAATTCATAACAACATATAGCTCATTGAGCTAATGCTATTCCAAGATGATTATTTCAGGAAAGCTCAATGATTGGCATGGCATGGATGGTGAAAGTGGAACCCTCAAAATGCTAAGGACAAAGGATTGGCTCAAGCTCAAAAGCTCAAGACTCTTCATTTTATATTTTAGTGATCCAAGATCACATTGAGTCTTTAGGAAAAGCCAATACTATCAAGGAGGGATGAGGTGTTGCTTAATGAGCCTCTTGCGTCATGTGCTTAGTGATATGCTCCAAAACCCTCAACTACTTTCCCATATCCACATTTGACCTAAACCCTAAGCCAAACTCGGCCCTACCGATTCTTTCAACCCGGCGTCACCGAGTTTCACTTGTCATAGCCATTGCCAAACCCTAGCAAATCGGTTCTACCGATAGGGATCTCGGTCTCACCGAGATGGGATTGCAAACTCTTTGTTTCCCTTTCGTAACTTTTCGGTCTCACCGAAAGAGCGGATCGGTCCCACCGAGATTGCAATGTAAATTCAGTGTTTCCTTTTTGTAACTTTTCGATCTCACCGAAAGAGCAAATCGGTCCCACTGAGTTTGCCTGACCAACTCTCTAGTTAGCTAATTACCAAAATCGGTCTCACCGAGTTTGTGCAATCAGTCTCACCGAGATTACGTTATGCCCTAACCCTAACAAAATCGGTCCTACCGAGTTGCATGTCAGTCCCACCGAAAATCTCTAACGGTCACTAGGTTTACTATTTCGGTCTGACCGAGTTTGTGATTCGGTCCCACCGAGATTGGTAAATTGTGTGTAACGGTTGGATTTTGTGTGGAGGCTATAAATACCCCTCCACCTCCTCTTCATTCATGGAGAGAGCCATCAGAACACATCTACACTTCCAACTCATATGTTCTGAGAGAGAACCACCTACTCATGTGTTGAGGCCAAGATATTCCATTCCTACCATATGAATCTTGATCTCTAGACTTCCCCAAGTTGCTTTCCACTCAAATCTTCTTTCCACCAAATCCAAATCCTGTGAGAGAGAGTTGAGTGTTGGGGAGACTATCATTTGAAGCACAAGAACAAGGAGATCATCATCAACACACCATTTGTTACTTCTTGGAGAGTGGTGTCTCCTAGATTGGCTAGGTGTCACTTGGGAGCCTCCGACAAGATTGTGGAGTTGAACCAAGGAGTTTGTAAGGGCAAGGAGATCGCCTACTTTGTGAAGATCTACCGCTAGTGAGGCAAGTCCTTCGTGGGCGATGGCCATGGTGGGATAGACAAGGTGGCTTCTTCATGGACCCTTCGTGGGTGGAGCCCTCCGTGGACTCGCGCAACCGTTACCCTTCGTGGGTTGAAGTCTCCATCAACGTGGATGTAGGATAGCACCACCTATCTGAACCACGGGAAAAACATCCATGTCTCCAATTGCGTTTGAATTCTCCAAACCCCTCCCTTTACATTCTTGCAAGTTGCATGCTTTACTTTCCGCTGCCAATATACTCTTTGCATGCTTGCTTGAATTGTGTGATGATTGCTTGACTTGTCCTAAAATAGCTAAAATCTGCCAAGAACTAAAATTGGGAAAAGGTTAAGTTTTTATTTGGTCAAGTAGTCTAATCACCCCCCTCTAGACATACTTTCGATCCTACACCCGCGCCGTCTCCTGCACCACGCTGGCCTCCCCTGCATCTCGCTGCCTCGCCTGCGCCCCGCTAGCCGCCCGACGGCGCCCTACTCCCCGGCCCGCGCGGCTTGTCGCCGCACCATCCACGGCCTCCTGCCGCCCGCTCACCCCCACGGTTGCCCACGGCGCCCGGCGGCCACGTCCCACTCAGGCGGGCTACGCCCGCTCCCCGTGGGCTCCCACCCGTTAGCACCGCACCCGTTAAGGCCCCTGTCCCTATGACAAAGGGGTCCCACCCCCAAAACGTTTAAAAAAGATATGAAAAAAAGAATATAAATAAAATAAAATAAAAATATTAATTAATTAATTAACTTAATTAATTGAGTTTAATTAACCTAATCAATTAACTAAACTAACTAAACCTCCTTAGTTAGTCTTAGGCAATGACAGTGGGACCCACATGTCAGTTTGACTAGGTCACTGTCTAGTTGACCGCTGACATCACCCTGACATCATGCTCACGTAATAATTGCATTTTCTAATTAAATTAATTCTATTAATTCTAAAAATGAATTAAATCTTTAAAAATTAACATAAAATAAACCGTAGCTCGGATGAAAAAACTTTGTACATGAAAGTTGCTCAGAACGACGAGACGAATCCGAATACGCAACCTGTTCGTCCGCCACACATCCCTAGCATAGCAAACACACAATTTTCCCCCTCCGGTTCATCTGTCCAAAAACGCGAAACACCGGGAATACTTTCCTGGATGTTTTCCCCCTACACCGGTACCACCTCGTACCGCGTTAGGGCACACCTAGCATCACGCTTTGTCATGTCATGCATCATCATGCATTTGTTTGCATTATATTTATTGTTTCTTCCCCCTCTTCTCTCGCTAGACACCGAGACCGACGCCGCTGTTACCTAGTACGACTACGGTGTTGACGACCCCTCTCTCTTGCCGGAGCAACCAGGCAAGCCCCCCTTTGATCACCAGATATCGCCTACTCTTCTCTCTACTTCTTGCATTAGAGTAGTGTAGCATGTTACTGCTTCCCGTTAATCCTATCCTGATGCATAGCATGTCCTTGCTACTACTGTTGTTACCTTTACCTGCTATCCTACTACTTAGTATAGGATGCTAGTGTTCCATCAGTGGCCCTACACTCTTGTCCGTCTGCCATGCTATACTACTGGGCCGTGATCACTTCGGGAGGTGATCACGGGCATATACTATATACTTATACTGTTACATTACTTATGATACTATTCGGAGATGGGGGCTGAAGGGGCAGGTGGCTCCATCCAGGTAGTGGTGGGTCTGAGTTCCCGACGGCCCCCAACTGTTACTTTGAGGCGGAGCGACAGGGCAGGTTGAGACCACCTAGGAGAGAGGTGGGCCTGGCCCTGGTCGGCGTCCATGGTATTTGATCTGACTCTGGCTACTGGCCTATACGCACTAACCATCTATGCGGGGACAGTTATGGGCACTCGACGCTGTGGTATCAGCCGACGCCTTCGTGACGTCAGCGACTGAGCGGCGCGCGCCGGGTTGGACCGCATAACGCAAATTCCTTTGTAATGGAGGTTGCTAGGTCTGCTCTCCGGCCGCCCATGCAACGTGCAGGTGTGCAATGGGCGATGGGCCCAGACCCTTGCGCCATAGGATTTAGACCGGCATGCTGACCTCTCTGTTGTGCCTAGGTAGGGCTGCGACGTGTTGATCTTTCGAGGACGGGCATGATCCAGAAAAGTGTGTCCAGACAAAGGGGATCGAGCGTGTTGGGAAATGTGGTGCACCCCTGCAGGGAAGTTGATCTATTCGAATAGCCGTGTCCCTCGGTAAAAGGACGACCCGGAGTTGTACCTTGACCTTATGACAACTAGAACCGGATACTTAATAAAACACACCCTTACAAGTGCCAGATACAACCGGTGATCGCTCTCTCATAGGGCGACGAAGGGAGGATCATCGGTTAGGATTATGCTATGCGATGCTACTTGGTGAACTTACCATCTACTCTCTTCTACATGCTGCAAGATGGAGGTGACCAAAAGCGTAGTCTTCGATAGGGCTAGCTATCCCCCTCTTATTCTGGCATTCTGTAGTTTAGTCCACATATGTTACCCCCTTATTCCATTTGATACCAATGCATACATATGTAGTGTAGCTCCTTGCTTGCGAGTACTTTGGATGAGTACTCACGGTTGCTTTCCTCCCCCTTTTCCCTCTTTCTATACTCGATTGCTGCGACCAGACGATGTAGCCCAGGAGCCAAACGCCACCGTCGACGACGACTACTACTACTCGGGAGGTGCCTACTACTACGTGCAGCCCGCTGACGACGACCAGGAGTAGTTTAGGAGGATCCCAGGCAGGAGGCCTGCGCTTCTTTCGATCTGTATCCCAGTTTGTGCTAGCCTTCTTAAGGCATTCTTGTTTAACTTATGTCTGTACTCAGATATCGTTGCTTCCGCTGACTCGTCTATGATCGAGCTCTTGTATTCGAGCCCTCGAGGCCCCTGGCTTGTAATATGATGCTTGTATGACTTATTTTATTTGTAGAGTTGTGTTGTGATATCTTCCCGTGAGTCCCTGATCTTGATCGTACACGTTTGCGTGTATGATTAGTGTACGATTGAATCAGGGGCGTCACACTTCGCGAGGCCAAAAATTATATATATATATATATATATATATATATATATATATATAATTACGATCACGATGAACAAGATGCATAGGATAAAACTTCTGATGAAATTCCAATTTCAATCGCTTGTAGTCCCATGATCCCATATCATCACATAGCCTATACCATGTCAATGCATCTCCCTTCAAAGATAAAGGGAATACCTTCTTCTTGATAACATCCTCGGAAATACATGCAAGCTTAAATAATCCACAAACTTCATCCACATAGATTAGGTGCAAATCGGGATGTAATGTTCCATCACCTGTGAAAGGATTAGCTAGCAGTTTCTCTATCATACCCGAAGGAATTTCAAAGTAAACATTTTCAGTAGGTTGAGGAGCAACTCTTTTCTCTACTGGTCGGGGTGAAGATACCCCGAACAAGCCCCTCAAAGGATTATGTTCCATAGTAACAAGTGACAGTAAATTTCGGCACACTATATAAATTTTTCCTTACCAAATTCCACCTACCAAAGGCGCTTCACTCCCCGGCAACAGCGCCAGAAAAGAGTCTTGATGACCCATAATTGTAGGGGATCTATCATAGCCTTTTCGATAAGTAAGAGTGTCGAACCCAACGAGGAGCAGAAGGAAATGATAAGCAGTTTTCAGTACGGTATTCTCTCCAAGCACTGAAATTATCAGTAACAGATACTTTTGTGATAAGGTAATTTGTAACGAGTAGCAAGTAATAAAAGTAAATAAGGTGCAGCAAGATGGCCCAATCCTTTTTGTAGCAAAGGACAAGCCTAGACAAACTCTTATATGAAGGAAAGCGCTCCCGAGGACACATGGGAATTATCGTCAAGCTAGTTTTCATCACGTTCATATGATTCGCGTTCGGTACTTTGATAATTTGATATGTGGGTGTGAAAGTGCAACTATCCCTGGGTGGTTTTGGTAATTCCTAACAACATATAGCTCATTGAGCTAACATTATTCCAAGATTAATATTTCAGGAAAAGCTCAATGAATGGCATGGCATGGATGAGGAAAGTGGATCCCTCAAAATTCTAAGGACAAAAAGTTTGGCTCAAGCTTGAAGCTCAAGACTCTACATTTTATATTTTAGTGATCCAAGATCACATTGAGTCCATAGGAAAAGCCAATACTATCAAGGAGGGATGAGGTGCTGCTTAATGGCTTGCTTGCTCAAAATGCTTAGTGATATGCTCCAAAACCCTCAACTACCTTCCCACATCCACATATGACCTAAACCAAAAGTCAAACTCGGCCCCACCGATTCTTTCTATCCGGCGCCACCGAGTTTCAAATGTCATAGCCACTGCCACAAACCCTAGCAAATCGGTCTCACCGATAGGGATCTCGGTCTCACCGAGATGGGATTGTAATCTCTCTGTTTCCCTTCGTAACATTTCGGTCTTACCGAGATGAGCGATCGGTCCCACCGAGATTGCAATGTAAACTCTTTGTTTCCCTTTTGTAACATTTCGGTCTCAACGAGATGAGCGAATCGGTCCCACCGAGTTTACCTGACCAACTCTCTGGTTAGCTTATTACCAAAATCGGTCCTACCGAGTTTGTGTAATCGGTCACACCGAGATTACGTTATGCCCTAACCCTAACCATATCGGTCCTATCGAGTTGCATCTCAGTCCACCGAAAATCCTAACGGTCACTAGGTTTGGTGAATCGGTCCGACCGAGTTTAACCATTCGGTCCCACCGAGTTTGGCAAATTGTGTGTAACGGTTGGATTTTGTGTGGAGGCTATATATACCCCTCCACCCACTCTTCATTCGTGGAGAAAGCCATCAGAACATACCTACACTTCCAATACACATTTTCTGAGAGAGAACCACCTACACTTGTGTTGAGGTCAAGATATTCCATTCCAACCATATGAATCTTGATCTCTAGCCTTCCCCAAGTTGCTTTCCACTCAAATCTTCTTTCCACCAAATCTAAATCCTGTGAGAGAGAGTTGAGTGTTGGGGAGACTATCATTTGAAGCACAAGAGCAAGGAGTTCATCATCAACACACCATTTGTTACTTCTTGGAGAGTGGTGTCTCCTAGATTGGCTAGGTGTCACTTGGGAGCCTCCGACAAGATTGTGGAGTTGAACCAAGGAGTTTGTAAGGGCAAGGAGATCGCCTACTTTGTGAAGATCTACCGCTAGTGAGGCAAGTCCTTCGTGGGCGACGACCATGATGCAATAGACAAGGTTGCTTCTTCATGGACCCTTCGTGGGTGGAGCCCTCCGTGGACTCGCACAACCATTACCCTCCGTGGGTTGAAGTCTCCATCAACGTGGATGTACGATAGCACCACCTATCGAACCACGACAAAACATCCGTGTCTCCAATTGCGTTTGAATCCTCCAAACCCTTCCCTTTACATTCTTGCAAGTTGCATGCTTTACTTTCCGCTGCTCATATACTCTTTTGCATGCTTGCTTGAATTGTGTGGAGATTGCTTGACTTGTACTAAGATAGCTAAAATCTGCCAAGAACTAAAATTGGGAAAAGGCTAGATTTTTATTTGGTCAAGTAGTCTAATCACCCCCCCCCCCTCTAGACATACTTCCGATCCTACAAAGTGGACCAGTGCTTGGGTACTGTCCTTATTTGGACAAGCATCCCACTTATGATTGACCCCCATTGTAAGCATCCGTAACTACAACAGAAGTATTAAGGTAAACCTAACCATAGCATGAAACATATGGATCCAAATCAGCCCCTTATGAAGCAACACATAAACTAGGGTTTAAGCTTCTGTCACTCTCGCAACCCATCATCTACTTATTACTTCCCAATGCCTCCCTCTAGGCCCAAACAATGGTGAAGTGTCATGTAGTCGACGTTCACATGACACCACTAGAGGGATGACAACATACATCTCATCAAAATATCGAACGAATACCAAATTCACATGACTACTTATAGCAAGACTTCTCCCATGTCCTCGGGAACAAACGTAACTACTCACAAAGCATATTCATGTTCATAATCAAAGGGGTATTAATATGCATAATGGATCTGAACATATGATCTTCCACCAAGTAAACCAACTAGCATCAACTACAAGGAGTAATGAACACTACTAGCAACCCACAGGTACCAATCTGAGGTTTGGATACAAAGATCGGATACAAGAAATGAACTAGGGTTTGAGATGAGATGGTTCAGGTGAATATGTTGATGGAGATTGACCCCCTCCCGATGAGAGGATCGATGATGATGATGGTGGTGATGATTTCCTCCTCCCGAAGGGAAGTTTCCCCAGCAGAACAGCTCCGCCGGAGCCCTAGATTGGTTCCGCCAAGGTTCCGCCTCGTGGCGGCGGAGTTTCGTCTTGTGAGCTAGCTTATGATTTTTTCTTGGATGAAAGACCTCATATAGCAGAAGATGGGCATCAGAGGGCCATCTGGGGTCCCACGAGGCAGGGGGCGCGCCATTGCACATTACACATGTAATTTTCGGTCTGACCGAGAATTGCAAATCGGTGTGACCGAGTTCAGGACTTTGTGAAACCCTAGCAGTCTCGGTGCCACCGAACTGTGACTCGGTCTGACCGAGTTCACTAGTTTAGGTTCCAACAGCTGCTTCGGTATCACCGAGTTTACAAATCGGTTGATCCGAAATGCTTTCTGTGGAAAACCAAAACTAAGTTTTTGACTCATTCTTTTGCAAAAACCTCTGCATTTTGTGATGCTCATCCACTCTATCTCATATATATCTATTCACAGGGTCTGCTGCCAGTGTTTGCAATATGTCTGATCAGAGTGACAGCCAGAACAGGTCAGAGGAGCAGGTTCACCTGAGTGAGGGCACTAGTCCCTCTAGCAGTTCAGATGATGGTAGCAGGAGCACTCCCAGCAACGTGCCCAAAGCTGCCACCAGAACAAGGAAGAAGAAAACTTCAGAGTTTGAGGATGAAGACTATGTGGCAGTTGAGGATGAGGCCACTTCCAAGAAGAAAGTTGTTAAGAAGGAATATAGCACTGCTGCTGCCACCAAGCCAGGCATGAAGCAAAAGGTTCCTGCAAAGAGAATTCCAATGTCTAAGGCCAGAGCATCTACTCAAGTCCCTTTGGGATCTAAACCCAAAGAGGCTGCTACAGAAGGGAAGAAGAGGAAGGAGAGGATCAAAAAGACCACTGCTAGAGTGCTTGGGAGATCCTCAATCATGAGAGATTCTGAAGAGGAAGAGGAAGAAGAGGTTGATGCACCAGCACCCAAGGCACAAAAGCTGATGGGTGATGCTATAAAGTTAGGGGCTGCAACATCAAAGCCCAAAGAAGCACCCAAAGCAGCCTCCAAGCCCAAGAGTGCACCTAAGAGGAATACCAGGAGTATACCAGCTGCTGAGTAGAACAAGGCCCCAGTGCCTGAAGTTGCTGCTGATGAAGATGATGAAGGACAAGTCCCGAGAAAGCTCAAACCCAAGATTCCAGACCACAATGATGCTCATCCTGTGGCTGAGAACATGAAGATCAGGAGAGACTCAGGGTTGATGCTATGGAGAGAGACAGATCCATATGGTAGCAGGACAAGGACTGCTGTTGATTATAGGTTCCACACAAAGGAACAACATGACTTCTATGAGACAATGTTGTTGGACAAGAAGCCTATAGTGTGTGAAATGAGGTGGGTCGAGTGGAAGTATATCAAGGAAAATGAGGAACACTATCCTAGTGTGTTTGACAGCTTCAGTGCTTGTGGGGTTGCAGACTTTGTTGGGCAGAAGCTCACAAAGTGGAATGAGGAGCTCATAATGCAATTCTACTCCACAACACACTTCTATCCAGATGGCAGGATAGTATGGATGTCTGAAGGTACAAGGTACCACTCAACTATTGAGGAATGGGCAAATCTGATCAATGCTCCTAAGGAAGAAGAAGATGACTTGGATGTCTATGCCAAGAAGAAGATGGATCATAACTCTATGGCAAACATGTACAAGGACATTCCTAAAGATGATCTTGGGACTCACCAGTTTGGGTCAGTAAAACACTTGCTGTCAGGGCTGCCTACAATCAAGTGGATCCTTAGGCACACTCTCTTGCCCAAGTCTGCTGATCACAGAATGATCAGAGGCCATGCAATTAACTTGCTACATATATTTGATGTGCCACAGAAGTTCAAGGTCATGAGCCTTATAGTTGAGACTATCAAGAGGACTGCAGCTGACTAGAAAAGAAGTTGTGGATATGCCCCACAAATCCAGGAGTTGATAAACTCAAAGATGGGCACAGGCACATACCTGTTGGATAAGGAACACTTGCCTATCTACCCAGACTTCGAGGACAATCAAGTTGTGATGAATGAGAATGAACCATCATCAGTACAAGCTCAAGAGAAGAAGGAGAAAGCAAAGAAAGAGAAGGCTGCCAAGATGCCAACTCAAGAGGAAGCATCTGAGTACTTTTTAAAAAGCAAGCAGGACCAGCTTGGTTATTTGATAGCATCCACTCTAAGGATTGAGAAGGGGTTGGCCACCCTGACTCAAAACCAGGAGAGCTTGGAAAGAATCGTGGAGCAAAAATTCTATGATTTAGATGTCAAAGTAACTGAGATTCAGTCAGTTGTGGAGCAGCTACAAGATGATATGCAGGAGAGGAAGGGCAGAACAACCACTGATGCATTTGCCAGAGTGCCTCGAGCTCAGAGATCAACTGCAGTGCCTATTCCAGACACTAGAGCCACTTCATCTACACCAGCTACAGCTTCAGCGCAACTAGCTCCAGCACCAACTCCATCAGCTCCATCCACATCAAGTGAAGCCTTCGTTCTTGGATTTCTCCGGACACGACCACCTGAAGACCAAGCCCGAGAGACGTTCTAGTGCTATGCATTTTCTATGAACTTTTTGGTAACTTGTTGCCAAAGGGGGAGAAAAATTTATAGATCATAGGCTTCGAGAGAGAGCGTTGCTTTTTATTCTCTCTTGCTTTGGTGGTTGAACTTTGTTTGTCTTTTGATTGCTTGAGATACTATGCTATTATCTGTGAGACATTGATGATCATGTGGTTGATCATAAGCTACACTTATGCTTGTTAGATGATATAATCTTACTTATCCTTATATGATCATTCACTTTGCTTGGTGATGAGTGCATGTATTTAATTCTTATCATTTTGAGTGCTCCACCAAGATGTATGTGACATGGAAGAGTAACCCATGATCCTAACTCATTGTGCATTTGCAGTCCAAAGCAAATCTTAAGATATGCACAAATTTAGGGGGAGCTCTTGCTTTTCACATACTTCTCAAAGCGACAATATCTTTCACACTTATTATCAGTTGTCAAAGCTTTGATCTATATGTTGTCATCAATTACCAAAAAGGGGGAGATTGAAAGTGCAACTATCCTTGGGTGGTTTTGGTAATTCCTAACAACATATAGCTCATTGAGCTAACATTATTCCAAGATTAATATTTCAGGAAAAGCTCAATGAATGGCATGGCATGGATGAGGAAAGTGGATCCCTCAAAATTCTAAGGACAAAAAGTTTGGCTCAAGCTTGAAGCTCAAGACTCTACATTTTATATTTTAGTGATCCAAGATCACATTGACTCTATAGGAAAAGCCAATACTATCAAGGTGGGATGAGGTGTTGCTTAATGGCTTGCTTGCTCAAAATGCTTAGTGATATGCTCCAAAACTCTCAACTACCTTCCCACATCCACATATGACCTAAACCAAAAGTCAAACTCGGCCCCACCGATTCTTTCTATCCGGCGCCATCGAGTTTCAAATGTCATAGCCACTGCCACAAACCCTAGCAAATCGGTCTCACCGATAGGGATCTTGGTCTCACCGAGATGGGATTGTAATCTCTCTGTTTCCCTTCGTAACGTTTCGGTCTTACCAAGATGAGCGATCGGTCCCACCGAGATTGCAATGTAAACTCTTGTTTCCCTTTTGTAACATTTCGGTCTCACCGAGATGAGCGAATCGGTCCCATCGAGTTTACCTGACCAACTCTCTGGTTAGCTTATTACCAAAATCGGTCCTACCGAGTTTGTGTAATCGTTCACACCGATATTACGTTATGCCCTAACCCTAACCATATCGGTCTTACCGAGTTGCATCTCAGTCCCATTGAAAATCCTAACGATCACTAGGTTTGCTGAATCGGTCCGACCGAGTTTAACCGTTCGGTCCCACCGAGTTTGGCAAATTGTGTGTAACGGTTAGATTTTGTGTGGAGGCTATATATACCCCTCCACCCACTCTTCATTCGTGGAGAAATCCATCAGACATACCTACACTTCCAATACACATTTTCTGAGAGAGAACCACCTACACTTGTGTTGAGGTCAAGATATTCCATTCCAACCATATGAATCTTGATCTCTATCCTTCCCCAAGTTGCTTTCCACTCAAATCTTCTTTCCACCAAATCCAAATCCTGTGAGAGAGAGTTGAGTGTTGGGTATCATTTGAAGCACAAGAGCAAGGAGTTCATCATCAACACACCATTTGTTACTTCTTGGAGAGTGGTGTCTCCTAGATTGGCTAGATGTCACTTGGGAGCCTCCGACAAGATTGCGGAGTTGAACCAAGGAGTTTGTAAGGGCAAGGAGATTGCCTACTTCGTGAAGATCTACCGCTAGTGAGGCAAGTCCTTCGTGGGCGACGGCCATGATGGAATAGACAAGGTTGCTTCTTCATGGAATCTTCATGGGTGGAGCCCTCCGTGGACTCGCGCAACCGTTACCCTTCGTGGGTTGAAGTCTCCATCAACGTGGATGTACGATAGCACCACCTATCGGAACCACGACAAAACATCCGTGTCTCCAATTGCGTTTGAATCCTCCAAACCCTTCCCTTTACATTCTTGCAAGTTGCATGCTTTACTTTCCGCTGCTCATATACTCTTTTGCATGCTTGCTTGAATTGTGTGGAGATTGCTTGACTTGTACTAAGATAGCTAAAATCTGCCAAGAACTAAAATTGGGAAAAGGCTAGATTTTTATTTGGTCAAGTAGTCTAATCACCCCCCCTCTAGACATACTTTCGATCCTACAAGTGGTATCAGAGCTTTGGTCTCCATTTGCTTTGATTTCCATAGCTTTTGGCGGTCATAGCCTTGGTTTCACAACCTAGGAGAGTATGGCGTCTAGCGAGGGAAATTATCACCGTAGAGGTCCTTACTTTGATGGCACTAATTTTGCTAGTTGGAACCATAAGATGAAAATGCATAACTTGGACATAACCCCGCCGTTTGGGCTATTGTGTGTATTGGCTTGCAAGGTGAATTCTTTGATGGGAAAGAACCGAATCGTGAAGCTACCGCGGAAGAGTTGAAGATGCTGCAATACAATGCTCAAACTTGTGATATCCTCTTCAACGGGTTGTGCCCCGAAGAATTGAACAAAATCAGCCGTCTTGAGAATGCAAAGGAAATTTGGGATACTTTGATTGATATGCACGAAGGTACCGACTCCGTCAAGGAATCCAAATTGGATGTGTTTAAAAGTCAACTTGACAAGTTCAAAATGAAGGATGGTGAAGGTGTCGCTGAAATGTACTCTAGGCTTGCTCTTATCACAAATGAGATTGCCGGCTTAGGGAGTGAAGAGATGACCGATAGATTCATCATCAAGAAGATCCTAAGAGCCTTGGATGGAAAATATGATACCGTGTGCACATTGATCCAAATGATGCCCAATTACAAAGATCTCAAGCCAACGGAAGTCATCGGAAGAATTGTTGCTCATGAGATGTCACTCAAGGATAAAGAGGAACTTCACAACAAATCTAGTGGTGCTTACAAAGCCTCATGTGAAGCCCCCACATCATCGAGTGAGAAACAAACCTTCAATGAAGAATTGAGCTTAATGGTGAAGAACTTCAACAAGTTCTACAAGAGTAGAAGCAAAGAGAGAGGCTCCAAGTCAAGGTCCTACAATGACAAAAGATCTTCTAGTCGAGAGAGAAATTGCTACAATTGTGGAAGGCCCGGACACTATTCCAATGAGTGTACGGCCCCCTACAAGAGAAGAGAAGATTCTCCCAAGAGAAGAAGTAGAAGAGAAGAATCACCATCTAGAGAAAGAAGGAGTAGAGATGATCGTTATGAACGAAGACCCTCACAGAGAAGCAAGGATTCGGAAAGAAAGGACAAGTCATCAAGGAGCTAACAAAACGAAGACATCAAGCTCATGTTGGTGAATGGGTATCCGGCTCCGACTCCGACAACCACTCCGAGAGAAGCTATCACTCCGACTCCGAATATACTTAAGATGAAGGTGTTGCCGGTCTAGCACTTGTGACAACCAACTCCTACGACATATTTGACTCACTAAATGAAGGAGTTGGAACATGCTTCATGGCTAAAGGCCCAAAGGTATCACACCCCGAGTATGTTGATTTCAATAGTGATGAAGATGACTTGTTAGGTGATGATGATTTACTTGTTGACAACTCTAGTGATGAATACTATGATGAAACGTCAATTAATCATGCTAATCAAGATAAAACGAATGACAATGATAAGGAGAAGATTGAGTCTCTAACTAAAGAACTAAACCCTCTTAAGTTAGCTAATGAAACTATCTTAGGAGATCATCGAGAACTTTTAAGGACTCATGAGAAATTGTGCTTTGAAAAGCTAAACCTTGAGCAAGAGCATGAGTTCTTAAAAGCAATCAATGATGATCTTTGTAAGAAAAGTCTTCTTACATTGCCAAGCGTTTACTCTTATCCACTTACATGCCTCAAGTCAAGTCTAGTAACAAGAACAAGAAAGATTCTTCCTCTAGTACTAACAATAATCATGCTAAATCCAATATTGTTGCTTCTAGTAGTTCTCTTGATTCCACTAATGATTCTCTTAGCCAAGTTACACTTGAGCAAGAAAATAGCTTATTGAAGGGAATTATAGAGAAAGGTGTTTACAAGAGCCTTGCCGGAAGTAAGCAATTCGAGGAAATTGTACGCAAGCAGGGAAGGCACCAGAAGAATCAAGGTGTTGGTTTTGAACGAAAGTTCAAAGCCAATGGAGTTGAGTGGGAAGAAGATCAATACCCCAAGACGAAGTTTGTTCCTCAACAAGAGAAGTATGATCCTACTTCTCTCAAAGGGATACAAGCTCAAGATGATCTTCCACCACAAGACCACAAGCAAAAAGGCAAGGACAAGCTTCAAGAGGAAATTGATGCATTTGAAGAAGCTCCTAAAGCCTTGGTCAAGTGGGTTCCCAAGACTACTTCAAGTTCCACTTCATCAAGTACAACTACAACACCGAGGATTCCCATCAAGATGGTGTGGATCCTAAAGAAGAACTAGAGAGTTCTTGAGGATGACTCGGCCAACATACTTCACTCTTATCATCTTGGCAAGAACAAGTGAAATCAACTTCCACATCTTGCACTAGTTCAAGGAGTCACAAACCCTCTTGCTGGTAAGACAAGGGACAAGGTAACCTAAAAGCTTTCATAGACATCATCTTGTGTGTGCATCACTCTATGTCTATGGATATCCTTGTTTGTTCCTTGTGGGACTAACCCGTGTAGGTATTGAAAGTGCAACTCACTCCAATGGATAGCTCCAAATGATCTACATCAACATTGAGCATCCACATCTTCAACATCTACATGAAGTCATCATCGACAAAACCCAAGGTTAGTTCATCCCTCTTAGGGGGGATCTCACATCTAGGGGGAGCTTTACTCTAAGAATTGAGCTAAAGCAACTCTAATGGTGTGAACACAGCAAATGCTTCATGTAAAAGTGGTAACCCCACTTGTGCTTAAACGATGAGTATGACCTATGATCAAATGTTCTCATTTGACTCCTAAGTCAATATACTCATATATAGATGACCTAGTCATCGCCAATTGTTTGATAGATGCTAGAATTGGTTGTGCATGCTTTGCCACATATTTCAATTGCCATTTTATTGTGTGAGCATGTTGATTGCATATTTTACTCATTCGAGGACATCCACTTGTTGTTTTGATTTATTGGTTTTTGTTTTCTTTTGCCAAGTGGATGGACAAGAATGCCTAATAACCCTATCTAGCTATCTATGCTTTTCTCGTCTCAAACTCTATTCATGCTACATCACAAAATTTGATCAAGTCATATTCGAATCACTCTGTGTGAGGAGCACTCGGAGTCCCCGATTCGTCATAGACTTAAACTTCCAAAACTTCTTTGTGCTTTTCGGTCTGATCGATTCCTCCATTTCGGTCATACCGAGATCACTAAGTCGATCTAGGTTTTCAATCTCGGTGCAACCGATTTGAACCTTTCGGTCACAACGAGTTTCAGTAACTGCTTGCAGTTATGAATCTCGGTGCCACCGAGTTGTTCCACTCGGTCACACCGACAGGGTCGGTGTCGGTGTCAAAACTAGAGGATCTCGGGTAGGGGGTCCCGAACTGTGCGTCTAGGCCGGATGGTAACAGGAGGCAAGGGACACGAAGTTTTACCCAAGTTCGGACCCTCTCGATGGAGGTAAAATCCTACGTCCTGCTTGATTAATATTGATGATATGGGTAGTACAAGAGTAGATCTACCACGAGATCGGAGAGGCTAAACCCTAGAAGCTAGCCTATGGTATGATTGTTGATGTGTATGTTGTCCTACGGGCTAAAACCCTCTGGTTTATATAGATACCGGATAGGGTTAGGGTTACATAGAGTCGGTTACAATGGTAGGAGATCTGTATATCCGTATCGCCAAGCTTGCCTTTCACGCCAAGGAAAAGTCCCTCCCGGACACGGGACGAAGTCTTCAATCTTGTATCTTCATAGTCAAGGAGTCCGCCTGAAGGTTTAGTCCGGCTATCCGAACACCCCCTAATCCAGGACTCCCTCAGTAGCCCCTGAACCAGGCTTGAATGACGACGAGTCCGGCACATAGATTGTCTTCGGCATTGCAAGGCGGGTTCCTCCTCCAAGTACTTCATAGAAGATTTTGAACACAAAGATAGTGTCCGGCTCTGCGAAATAAGTTTCCACATATTGCCATAGAGAGAATAATATTTACACCAATCTAATCTGCTGACGTATTCCGTAGCATGTCACACCACGGCCAAGCCTTTATCCGAGTCATTTTATTATCCCACCTCAGCGCGTCATGCAAGGCGGTTTCCTTGGCACGTCTTGTTAAAGCAGAGATTGTGTCCCCTTATTCCGGGATTCTCATCAATACGGGCATGGGTAACCCAACCGCTTCTAGGACTCCTAGATTATAGGCAAGTCCAAACGGACACGGAGAGGACGCTTGATATTCACCCACTTTATAAAGGGGATAAGGCCTTTATTTTTCCCTCTCGTGCTCAATCGAATCCTTCCCCCACCTCAAGCTCAAACACCCGAAGTTCAGGTCAGGTGCTCCGAACCTTCATTCATGTCCGGATCTAGCCTTCAAGGCCGATGGGTGCCTTCCTCCGTCACGGAAGAAGACACCAAAAAGTTGAGGGAGGCCAGATATCTGACCGCCGAGATTTTGCATCGGCTGCCTCCCCGAGGGCAGGCCATCCCCACCCCCGAACCTAATGAAAACGTCGTGTTCGTCTCCCACTTCCTTCGAGGTCTAGGCCTTGCTCTGGATCCTTTCGTAAGGGGTTTGATGTTTTACTATGGGCTAGACTTTCATGATCTAGCTCCGGACTCCTTTCTTCATATCACGACATTTATTGTCGTGTGCGAGGCCTTCCTCCAGGTTACCCCTCACTTTGGCCTATGGCTCAAGACCTTTGAAGTGAAGCCGAAGATGATCGAGGGGCAACATGCAGCGTGTGGAGGTGCCTCAATATGCAAGATGAAGGGAGCTCCGTGGCCCAAAGGTTCCATCCTAGAGGTGTCTGAATTGTGGCAACAAGAGTGGTTCTACATCACGGCTCCTAGAAGTGCCAAGTGGGCGCCCCCCCCTGTTTTCCGCTCGGGCCCCCCACCATAGCTGATGTCATGGATCAGCAGAGGTCTGAGCTGGGGGCCAGCCAAGGACATGCCTATACTGCAAAGCCACATTCGAGATCTCTTCAATGGAGATTTCAGTTTGGTTGCGGTAATACAGGTTATGCTGGTTCGTCAAGTCCAGCCTTGCAAACGTCGACCTCTTCGCCTGTGGGAGTTCAATCCCGAGGGACCACGTGCCATTCAAAATCCTCGGCCTGACGCACGAGGAGATGTACAAGTCATTCTTCGGACCTCAAGTGGAGTGTCTGGAAATCACCGAGGACATGGGCCTGAGTAGTAACCGCGTCGCCGAACAGGTAAGGCATCTTCTGGCCGAACATACTATCTCTCTTTGTTACGAAGTTATTTCTAAAAGTTTGCTTTTTGACCAGGATTGGCTAACAAAGGCGAAGTTGATTCGGTGTTCGGCCCCCCTCCCTGAGGGTTTGGAAAATCCGGTATTGAAAAGATGCTCCAGACCGCACCTTGCCCGGAGCCCTTGAAGGAAGAAACTGTGGAGGATAATGCGGGCGGACGCTGGCCCCCAATGCTGCCCATTCTAGCCGAGGGAGCGAGCGTCTCCATGAAGGAAGACGACCAGAAGAGGAAAAGGACTACACCCGGGGATTCAGAAGCCGAAGCTTCCAAACGGGAGAAGAAGTCTCCCCCAGAGGGTCCTACCTCGGGGGGTGCCGTTGCCGCACAAAGTCCGCGGGGGGATCAATTCTCCCGCGAGTCGCAAGTGACCCGAAATACTTTTAATAGTACAGATATGCCATCTTTTTCTTCTGAGAAAATAACCACCGCATATATTTTTGCAGTTCGAGCCTTAGCCCCTCTCAAATGAGCTCGTCTTCGGGGGATCTTCTTCCAGAGATGATGGAGAGCGAAATGCCTCCTCCGGACTCCTCCGCTCCAGAAGCGGGCGACCCTGAAGTGTCATCGCAGAGGGCCTCTTCGAGTCCAGTGAGGCCAGAAGATAATCCCATTGACCCCTGAAGCTCCCAGTGTCCGGCTCCCGGAGAGAGCAGACAAAAGAGTCCGGCACTGTCTGGTGTGCGATTGGATGTTCTGAGGGAGTTGGTGGGGCGAGCGGCCATCTTAGATGAACACCGTGTGCTGATGAACACGGTGATGGAGAGAATATCGTTCGCCGAAAGCGGATTGCATGAAGCTTTTATGAGTCTACTGACAGGCTTTGAGGTACGTAAAAGAATGTATGATAGTCCTGCACATGCTAGGTGTGCCCTGTGTAGATAGTAGCCCCTGAGACTCTGGTTGTCGTCGGAAATGACGACGAAAAGAGGATCATATTCCCAGGTAATAACCATACTGCCTCTATGTGCAGGTGATGGAAGCTCCGGTGGCTAGCCGGACTAGCGAGTTTGCCCATTTAGAACGGCAGTTGGATGCGGCAGACGCCGACATCGAGCTTGTTAACAAAAGGCTTGATGAGGCGCAGGGTAAGTGTCATTATCTGGTAAACATCACATAGGAAGAGTAGCATGATGCTAGTATCTTTAATATGTTGTGACTGCAGATGGAGCTGCCACTTTTGAAGCCTTACGGGCAGAACTTGCCCGAGCCAAGGAACAAGCGAGGTTGGGTAATGCGGCTGCTGTGAAGGCGGCCGAAGAGTTGCAAGCCGAGAAGGCCGCGCATGGTGAGACCCGAGACAAGATGGCTATAGAATTAAAAGCCTCCACCGACTGTTGTCGGGTTCTTGAAAAGAAAAACCAAGCGAAGGCATCGGACCTTGAGAAGGCTACTGCGACAAAAAAGGATCTCCGCTCTGCTATGAGGGCAAAGAAGGAGGAGCTGCGGGAAGCCGGGGATATTGTAGCTGGGAAATCCTTTATGTTGCGGAGGAAATTCGGAGATCCATGGTATGACCCTCTGGATCGGCTGTGGAGTTAGGAGGATGTGTATATGGATTTGGCGGCGAGCGCTGCCGATGCGGCCAAGTACTTCCAGGGTCAGACAGACCATGAAGTAGACCAGCTGTTTTGGAGACAATTCCATTCTCCCGAGCGTGCACTTTCATTGACTGGCCAATTAGTCGAATGGGCCGAACTAAATAGGTTGTTCAGACTCTCCATGAGGTCTGTTGTGGATCAGCTATGGTCGGAAAGGTCAAAACTGAGCAGCTATTTTGGCTTGGTGCAGCAGGTCCTTGACGTGGTGCCGCTCATTGATGCGATGAGGAGGTCAGCGTGCATAGAGGGCGCACGAATGGCCTTTGCCCATGTTAAGGCATACTGGGCGGAGATGGATGCTACCAATGTTGCAGCGCGGGATTCGGCTATAGGTCGAAAGGCTGCTGAGCACTACTTTGAAGAAGTTCTTGAGGGTGCCCGTTTGATAGAGACCCAGTGCTCAAAAAATATTATGTTTGAGTGATATGTAATCTCATTGTAAGCGAAATGCTTTTATGAATTTTTATAAGGCTATTTTTATACTTTTGCCTGAAAGTAATATGATGCCTCCTGGGCGGCCGTTTATGTATACATGCGTATAACCTGAAAGATTGCAGTCGTCGGCTTCAACCCCCACGCATATAATGCGGAGGTGCTTGCAAAAACACGCGTTCACACTTAACCCAACGTCTTGGTCCTATTAAGGAGGTGATAGCGGAGCGAGCGAGGCAACCGGACTATAATGCTTTAGCACTTTCACTTAGCCATAGGAGTTTGACAGTGGGGCTACTAGATAGCCCTTGGTAGCTCCGCACTCTCCCGATTCCGGGGTGCGTACATGCCTGGCCGGAAAATGGCCTTCGTTAAGGCGGAGGAATTCTAACATTCCCACAGGTCATCGAGTGGTTGACCAGTCTCACGCTATATCATGACAGTCAGTTTTCGGCTTTCTCTACTGAGGTGCTCGTCCGGATGAACCAGGGCACAATCGCAGTAGTTCTCCTAGTGCTACCTTAGCCGGCAAGGCGGAACGTAAGGCACCAAAACACAGGATCCGGGCAAACCCAACATTTGACCAAAGACGATGATTCGGAGCTGATGCATATAGGGCCAAACTCGCGACGCCGAACACTCCCTAAGGTATTCGGTCTTTGTGGTATAAACCGGGCCTAAATAGTGGCCTTTGTAAGAAGCCCCTTGTGTCCAGGTACGCGCATTGTTCTAGCGTGGCCACATGTCAAGACGCCAGCATCCTTCTCAACGGTGGATATGTATCAACAAGAGACAGTAAAAAAGGTTTACGTAGGGTCTTAATCTAAAAAGAATCCTTGGAGCGGGTCCCTGCTGCACGTCTGCGCCTGTGTCTCTGTTGTGCCGTATCCTGGACGGGTGTGGCATGATGATCGTCTGTAAAAGAGAGGAAGTTAAGTGAAAAAGTTGTCGTGCAAAAAGATAGTTTTTAAAGAAACCATGTATATTTCAAGATGAT
The DNA here is from genome assembly GCF_002162155.2 of Triticum dicoccoides. Lineage (NCBI taxonomy): Eukaryota > Viridiplantae > Streptophyta > Magnoliopsida > Poales > Poaceae > Triticum > Triticum dicoccoides. Next base: position 537,994,196 of record NC_041388.1, read on the forward strand.
AAGAAGTTGCCACTTGTCTGCGCGCTGAGCCCCTTGTATTGACAAATGGGGGGTGTGACCACTTATTCCGTATAAATAGCGGCGCCGGACTTGATTAGTTGTATCTGAGGTCTTGACGACCTATTGGATGCTTTCGCTTGTCCGGGCGCCTTTAGTGTGCGGCTGCCAAGGCAGCCTCACTCTCTTCGGCGCGCAGAGATCGCTTGATATTTCCGTGCACTGTAATGATGCCACGTGGACCGGGCATCTTGAGTGTGAGGGAGGCGTAGTGTGGTATTGCATTAAAGCGAGCGAAAGCTTCGCGTCCGAGCAGTGCTTGATAGCCACTTTGAAATGGAGCGATGTGGAAAGTTAAATGCTCGCGACGGAAGTTATCGGGGGAGCCGAATATAACTTGTAGTAGGAGGGAGCCTGTACAACGATCCCCTGGGCCTGGCGTTACTCCTTTAAAGGTAGTATTGCTATGGCGAATTTGTGTTGGGTCTAACCCCATCTCGTGGATTGTATCCTGATATATTAGGTTTAGGCTACTGCCGCCGTCCATCAAGACTCTTGTGAAGTGATATCCGCCAATTACTGGGTCTAATACCAGGGCAGTGTTGGGTTTCGTAGTAATTTCAAAAAATTTCCTACGCGCACACAGGATCATGTGATGCATAGCAACGAGAGGAGAGTGTTGTCTACGTACCCAACGCAGACCGACTGCGGAAGCAATGACACGACGTAGAGGAAGTAGTCGTACGTCTTCACGATCCAACCGATCAAGCACCGAAACTACGGCACCTCCGAGTTCGAGCACACGTTCAGCTCGATGACGATCCCCGGACTCCGATCCAGCAAAGTGTCGGGGAAGAGTTTCGTCAGCACGACGGCGTGGTGACGATCTTGATGAACTACAGCAGCAGGGCTTCGCCTAAACTCCGCTACAGTATTATCGAGGAATATGGTGGCAGGGGGCACCGCACACGGCTAAGGAATCGATCACGTGGATCAACTTGTGTCAACTTGTCTGTTTAGAGGTGCCCCTGCCTCAGTATATAAAGGAGCCAAGGGGGGAGGGTGCGCCGGCCAGGAGGAGGAGGCGCAGGAGGAGTCCTACTCCTACCGGGAGTAGGACTCCCCTCCAATCCTATTCCAACTAGGATTCCCAAGGGGGAAAGAGGGAGAGGGGTGGCCGGCCACCTCTCCTAGTCCTAATAGGACTAGGAGAAGGGGGGAGGCGCGCAGCCCCCTTGGGCTGCCCCTTTCTCCTTTCCACTAAGGCCCATGAAGGCCCATGTGGTTCCCGGGGGGTTCCGGTAACCTCCCGGTAACCCGGTAAAATCCCGATTTCACCCGGAACACTTCCGATGTCCAAACATAGGCTTCCAATATATCAATCTTTATGTCTCGACCATATAGAGACTCCTCGTCATGTCCGTGATCACATCCGGGACTCCGAACAACCTTCGGTACATCAAAATGCATAAACTCATAATATAACTGTCATCAAAATGCACGCCCGCCGTCTAATATTAATCCCGAAGGTAGATGTAGAGGTAGCGTGCCGACCGCGATCACATCGACTTTGGAACCGTTTCCCACGCGCATCGTCACCTCGTCCTTTGCCAGTGCCCGCTTATTCTGTAGTCCCTGTTTCGAGTTGCAAATATTAGCAACAGAACCAGTATCAAATACCCAGGTGCTACTGCGAGCATTGGTAAGGTACACATCAATAACATGTATATCACATATACCTTTGTTCACCTTGCCATCCTTCTTATCCGCCAAATACTTGGGGCAGTTCCGCTTCCAGTGACCAGTCTGCTTGCAGTAGAAGCACTCAGTTTCAGGCTTAGGTCTAGACTTGGGTTTCTTCTCTTGAGCAGCAACTTGCTTGCCGTTCTTTTTGAAGTTCCCCTTTTTCTTCCCTTTGCCCTTTTTCTTGAAACTAGTGGTCTTGTTAACCATCAACACTTGATGCTCCTTCTTGATTTCTACCTCCGCAGCTTTTAGCATTGCGAAGAGCTCGGGAATAGTCTTGTTCATACCTTGCATATTATAGTTCATCACGAAGCTCTTGTAGCTTGGTGGCAGTGATTGGAGAATTCTGTCAATGACGCAATCATCTGGAAGATTAACTCCCAATTGAATCAAGTGATTATTATACCCAGACATTTTGAGTATATGCTCACTGACAGAACTGTTCTCTTCCATCTTGCAGCTATAGAACTTATTGGAGACTTCATATCTCTCAATCCGGGCATTTGCTTGAAATATTAACTTCAACTCCTGGAACATCTCATATGCTCCATGACGTTCAAAACGTCGTTGAAGTCCCGATTCTAAGCCGTAAAGCATGGCACACTGAACTATCGAGTAGTCATCAGCTTTGCTCTGCCAGACGTTCATAACATCTGGCGTTGCTCCAGCAGCAGGCCTGGCACCCAGCGGTGCTTCCAGGACGTAATTCTTCTGTGCAGCAATGAGGATAATCCTCAAGTTACGGACCCAGTCCGTGTAATTGCTACCATCATCTTTCAACTTTGCTTTCTCAAGGAACGCATTAAAATTTAACGGAACAACAGCACGAGCCATCTATCTACAATCAACATAAACAAGCAAGATACTATCAGGGACTAAGTTCATGATAAATTTTAAGTTCAATTAATCATATTATTAAAGAACTCCCACTTAGATAGACATCACGTGATCCAAATCAACTAAACCATGTCCGATCATCACGTGAGATGGAGTAGTTTCATCGGTGAACATCATTATGTTGATCATATCTACTATATGATTCACGCTCGACCTTTCGATCTCCGTGTTCCGAGGCCATATCTGCATATGCTAGGCTCGTCAAGTTTAACCTGAGTATTCTGCGTGCGCAACTGTTTTGCACCCGTTGTATTTGAACGTAGAGCCTATCACACCCGATCATCACGTGGTGTCTCAGCACGAAGAACTTTTGCAACGGTGCATACTCAGGGAGAACACTTCTTGATAATTTAGTGAGAGATCATCTTATAATGCTACCGTCAATCAAAGCAAGATAAGATGCATAAAAAGATAAACATCACATGCAATCAATATAAGTGATATGATATGGCCATCATTATCTTGTGCTTGTGATCTCCATCTCCGAAGCACCGTCATGATCACCATCGTCACCGGCGCGACACCTTGATCTCCATCGTAGCATCGTTGTCGTCTCGCCAATCTTATGCTTCCACGACTATCACTACCGTTTAGTAATAAAGTAAAGCATTACATCGCGATTGCATTGCATACAATAAAGCGACAACCATATGGCTCCTGCTAGTTGCCGATAACTTGGTTACAAAACATGATCATCTCATACAATAAATTTCAGCATCATGCCTTGACCATATCACATCACAACATGCCCTGCAAAAACAAGTTAGACGTCCTCTACTTTGTTGTTGCATGTTTTACGTGGCTGCTACGGGCTTAAGTAAGAACCAATCTCACCTACGCATCAAAACCACAACGATAGTTTGTCAAATAGACTCCGTTTTAACCTTCGCAAGGACCGGGCGTAGCCATACTTGGTTCAACTAAAGTTGGAGAGGCAGTCGCCCGCAAGCCATCTCTGTGCAAAGCACGTCGAGGGAACCGGTCTCGCGTAAGCGTACGCGTAAGGTTGGTCCGGGTCGTCTCGTCCAACAATACCGCTGAACCAAAATATGACATGCTGGTAGGCAGTATGACTTGCATCGTCCACAACTCACTTGTGTTCTACTCGTGCATATAACATCAACATCATTAACCTAGGCTCGGATGCCACTGTTGGGTTTCGTAGTAATTTCAAAAATTTTCCTACGCGCACACAGGATCATGTGATGCATAGCAACGAGAGGAGAGTGTTGTCTACGTACCCAACGCAGACCGACTGCGGAAGCAATGACACGACGTAGAGGAAGTAGTCGTACGTCTTCACGATCCAACCGATCAAGCACCGAAACTACGGCACCTCCGAGTTCGAGCACACGTTCAGCTCGATGACGATCCCCGGACTCCGATCCAGCAAAGTGTCGGGGAAGAGTTTCGTCAGCGCGACGGCGTGGTGACGATCTTGATGAACTACAGCAGCAGGGCTTCGCCTAAACTCCGCTACAGTATTATCGAGGAATATGGTGGCAGGGGGCACCGCACACGGCTAAGGAATCGATCACGTGGATCAACTTGTGTCAACTTGTGTGTTTAGAGGTGCCCCTGCCTCCGTATATAAAGGAGGAGAGGAGGGGAGGCTGGCCGGCCAAAGAGGGAGGCGCAGGAGAGTCCTACTCCCTCTGGGAGTAGGATTCCTCCCCCCAATCCTAGTCCAACTAGGATTCCTCGGAGGGGAAGGGAGAGAGGGGGGCCGGCCACCTTCTCCTAGTCCTAATAGGACTAGGGGAGGGGAAAGAGGCGCAGCCACCTTGGGCTGCCCCTTTCTCCTTTCCACTAAGGCCCATGATGGCCCATATGGCTCCCGGGGGGTTCCGGTAACCTCCCGGTAACCTGGTAAAATCCCGATTTCACCCGGAACACTTCCGATGTCCAAACATAGGCTCCCAATATATCAATCTTTACATCTCGACCATTTCGAGACTCCTCGTCATGTCCGTGATCACATCCGGGACTCCGAACAACCTTCGGTACATCAAAATGCATAAACTCATAATATAACTGTCATCGTAACCTTAAGCGTGCGGACCCTACGGGTTCGAGAACAATGTAGACATGACCGAGACATGTCTCTGGTCAATAACCAATAGCGGGACCTGGATGCCCATATTGGCTCCTACATATTCTACGAAGATCTTTATCGGTCAGACCGCATAACAACATACGTTGTTCCCTTTGTCATCGGTATGTTACTTGCCCGAGATTCGATCGTCGGTATCCAATACCTAGTTCAATCTCGTTAACGGCAAGTCTCTTTACTCGTTCCGTAATACATCATATCACAACTAACATATTAGTTGTAATGCTTGCAAGGCTTATGTGATGTGTATTACCGAGAGGGCCCAGAGATACCTCTCCGACAATCGGAGTGACAAATCCTAATCTCGAAATACGCCAACCCAACATCGACCATTGGAGACACCTGTAGTACTCCTTTATAATCACCCATTTACGTTGTGACGTTTGGTAGTACCCAAAGTGTTCCTCCGGTAAACGGGAGTTGCATAATCTCATAGTCGTAGGAACATGTATAAGTCATGAAGAAAGCAATAGCAACATACTAAACGATCAGGTGCTAAGCTAATGGAATGGGTCATGTCAATCTGATCATTCTACTAATGATGTGACCTCGTTAATCAAATAACAACTCATTGTTCATGGTTAGGAAACATAACCATCTTTGATTAACGAGCTAGTCAAGTAGAGGCATACTAGTGACACTCTGTTTGTCTATGTATTCACACATGTATTATGTTTCCGGAAAATACAATTCTAGCATGAATAATAAACATTTATCATGATTATAAGGAAATAAATAATAACTTTATTATTGCCTCTAGGGCATATTTCCTTCAGTCTCCCACTTGCACTAGAGTCAATAATCTAGATTACACTGTAATGAATCTAACACCCATGGAGCTTTGGTGCTGATCATGTTTTGCTCGTGGAAGAGGCTTAGTCAACGGGTCTGCAATATTCAGATCCGTATGTATCTTCCAAATCTCTATGTCTCCCACCTGGACTAGATCCCGGATGGAGTTGAAGCGTCTCTTGATGTGTTTGGTCCTTTTGTAAAATCTGGATTCCTTTGCCAAGGCAATTGCACCAGTATTGTCACAAAAGATTTTCATTGGACCCGATGCACTAGGTATGACACCTAGATCGGATATGAACTCCTTCATCCAGACTCCTTCATTTGCTGCTTCCGAAGCAGCTATGTATTCCGCTTCACATGTAGATCCCGCTACGACGCTTTGTTTAGAACTGCACCAACTGACAGCTCCACCGTTTAATGTAAACACGTATCCGGTTTGCGATTTAGAATCGTCCGGATCAGTGTCAAAGCTTGCATCAACGTAACCTTTTACGATGAGCTCTTTGTCACTTCCATATACGAGAAACATATCCTTAGTCCTTTTCAGGTATTTCAGGATGTTCTTGACCGCTGTCCAGTGATCCATTCCTGGATTACTTTGGTACCTCCCTGCTAAACTTATAGCAAGGCACACATCAGGTCTGGTACACAGCATTGCATACATGATAGAGCCTATGGCTGATGCATAGGGAACATCTTTCATATTCTCTCTATCTTCTGCAGTGGTCGGGCATTGAGTCTTACTCAATTTCACACCTTGTAACACAGGCAAGAACCCTTTCTTTGCTTGATCCATTTTGAATTTCTTCAAAATATTGTCAAGGTATGTGCTTTGTGAAAGTCCAATTAAGCGTCTTGATCTGTCTCTATAGATCTTAATGCCTAATATGTAAGCAGCTTCACCGAGGTCTTTCATTGAAAAACTTTTATTCAAGTATCCCTTTATGCTATCCAGAAATTCTATATCATTTCCAATCAGTAATATGTCATCCACATATAATATCAGAAATGCTACAGAGCTCCCACTCACTTTCTTGTAAATACAGGCTTCTCCAAAAGTCTGTATAAAACCAAATGCTTTGATCACACTATCAAAACGTTTATTCCAACTCCGAGAGGCTTGCACCAGTCCATAAATGGATCGCTGGAGCTTGCACACTTTGTTAGCTCCCTTTGGATCGACAAAACCTTCTGGTTGCATCATATACAACTCTTCTTCCAGGAATCCATTCAGGAATGCAGTTTTGACATCCATTTGCCAAATTTCATAATCATAAAATGCGGCAATTGCTAACATGATTCGGACGGACTTAAGCATCGCTACGGGTGAGAAGGTCTCATCGTAGTCAATTCCTTGAACTTGCCGAAAACCATTTTGCGACAAGTCGAGCTTTGTAGACAGTAATATTACCATCAGCGTCAGTCTTCTTCTTAAAGATCCATTTATTCTCAATCGCTTGCCGATCATCGGGCAAGTCAACCAAAGTCCATACTTTGTTCTCATACATGGATCCCATCTCAGATTTCATGGCTTCTAGCCACTTTGCGGAATCTGGGCTCACCATCGCTTCTTCATAGTTCGTAGGTTCATCATGATCTAGTAGCATGACCTCCAGAACAGGATTACCGTACCACTCTGGTGCGGATCTTACTCTGGTTGATCTACGAAGTTCAGTAGTATCTTGATCTGAAGTTTCATGATCATTATCATTGGCTTCCTCACTAACTGGTGTAGGTGTCACTGAAACAGTTTTCTGTGATGAACTACTTTCCAGTAAGGGAGCAGGTACAGTTACCTCGTCAAGTTCTACTTTCCTCCCACTCACTTCTTTCGAGAGAAACTCCTTTTCTAGAAATGATCCATTCTTAGCAACAAATGTTTTGCCTTCGGATCTGTGATAGAAGGTGTACCCAACAGTTTCCTTTGGGTATCCTATGAATACACATTTCTCCGATTTGGGTTCGAGCTTATCAGGTTGAAGCTTTTTCACATAAGCATCGCAGCCCCAAACTTTAAGAAATGACAACTTTGGTTTCTTGCCAAACCATAGTTCATAAGGCATCGTCTTCAACGGATTTTGATGGTGCCCTATTTAACGTGAATGCGGCCGTCTCTAAAGCATATCCCCAAAATGATAGCGGTAAATCTGTAAGAGACATCATAGATCGCACCATATCTAGTAAAGTACGATTACGACGTTCGGACACACCATTACGCTGTGGTGTTCCGGGGGGCGTGAGTTGCGAAACTATTCCACAGTTTTTCAAATGTACACCAAACTCGTAACTCAAATATTCTCCTCCACGATCAGATCGTAGAAACTTTATTTTCTTGTTACGATGATTTTCAACTTCACTCTGAAATTCTTTGAACTTTTCAAATGTTTCAGACTTATGCTTCATTAAGTAGATATATCCATATCTGCTCAAATCATCTGTGAAGGTGAGAAAATAACGATATCCGCCACGAGCCTCAATATTCATCGGACCACATACATCGGTATATATGATTTCCAACAAATCTGTTGCTCTCTCCATAGTACCGGAGAACGGTGTTTTAGTCATCTTGCCCATGAGGCACGGTTCGCAAGTACCAAGTGATTCATAATCAAGTGGTTCCAAAAGTCCATTAGTATGGAGTTTCTTCATGCATTTTACACCGATATGACCTAAACGACAGTGCCACAAATAAGTTGCACTTTCATTATCAACTCTGTATCTTTTGGTTTCAACATTATGAATATGTGTATTACTACTATCGAGATTTAGTAAGAATAGACCACTCTTCAAGGGTGCATGACCATAAAAAATATTACTCATATAAATAGAACAACCATTATTCTCTGATTTAAATGAATAACCGTCTCGCATTAAACAAGATCCAGATATAATGTTCATGCTCAACGCTGGCACCAAATAACAATTATTTAGGTCTAATATTAATCCCGAAGGTAGATGTAGAGGTAGCGTGCCGACCGCGATCACATCGACTTTGGAACCGTTTCCCACGCGCATCGTCACCTCGTCCTTTGCCAGTGCCCGCTTATTCTGTAGTCCCTGTTTCGAGTTGCAAATATTAGCAACAGAACCAGTATCAAATACCCAGGTGCTACTGCGAGCATTGGTAAGGTACACATCAATAACATGTATATCACATATACCTTTGTTCACCTTGCCATCCTTCTTATCCGCCAAATACTTGGGGCAGTTCCGCTTCCAGTGACCAGTCTGCTTGCAGTAGAAGCACTCAGTTTCAGGCTTAGGTCTAGACTTGGGTTTCTTCTCTTGAGCAGCAACTTGCTTGCCGTTCTTTTTGAAGTTCCCCTTTTTCTTCCCTTTGCCCTTTTTCTTGAAACTAGTGGTCTTGTTAACCATCAACACTTGATGCTCCTTCTTGATTTCTACCTCCGCAGCTTTTAGCATTGCGAAGAGCTCGGGAATACTCTTGTTCATCCCTTGCATATTATAGTTCATCACGAAGCTCTTGTAGCTTGGTGGCAGTGATTGGAGAATTCTGTCAATCACTATCTTATCTGGAAGATTAACTCCCACTTGATTCAAGCGATTGAAGTACCCAGACAATCTGAGCACATGCTCACTAGTTGAGCGATTCTCCTCCATCTTTTAGCTATAGAACTTGTTGGAGACTTCATATCTCTCAACTCGGGTATTTGCTTGAAATATTAACTTCAATTCCTGGAACATCTCATATGGTCCATGACGTTCAAAACGTCTTTGAAGTCCCGATTCTAAGCCGTTTAAGCATGGTGCACTAAACTATCAAGTAGTCATCATACTAAGCTATCCAGACGTTCATAACTTCTGCATCTGCTCCTGCAATAGGTCTGTCACCTAGCGGTGCATTAAGGACATAATTCTTCTGTGCAGCAATGAGGATTTAACCTCAGATCACGGATCAAATCCGCAACATTGCTACTATCATTTTTCAACACAATTTTCTCTAGGAACATATCAAAATAAACACAGGGAAGCAACAACGCGAGCTATTGATCTACAACATGATTTGCAAAATACTACCAGGACTAAGTTCATGATAAATTTAAGTTCAATTTAATCATATTACTTAAGAACTCCCACTTAGATAGACATCCCTCTAATCCTCTAAGTGATCACGTGATCCAAATCAACTAAACCATAACCGATCATCACGTGAGATGGAGTAGTTTCATCGGTGAACATCATTATGTTGATCATATCTACTATATGATTCACGCTCGACCTTTCGGTCTCTGTGTTCCGAGGCCATATCTGCATATGCTAGGCTCGTCAAGTTTAACCTGAGTATTCTGCGTGTGCAACTGTTTTGCACCCGTTGTATTTGAACGTAGATCCTATCACACCCGATCATCACGTGGTGTCTCAGCACGAAGAACTTTTGCAACGGTGCATACTCAGGGAGAACACTTCTTGATAATTTAGTGAGAGATCATCTTATAATGCTACCGTCAATCAAAGCAAGATAAGATGCATAAAAAGATAAACATCACATGCAATCAATATAAGTGATATGATATGGCCATCATCATCTTGTGCTTGTGATCTCCATCTCCGAAGCACCGTCATGATCACCATCGTCACCGGCGCGACACCTTGATCTCCATCGTAGTATCGTTGTCGTTTCGCTAATCTTATGCTTCCACGACTATCTCTACCGTTTAGTAATAAAGTAAAGCATTACATCGCGATTGCATTGCATACAATAAAGCGACAACCATATGGCTCCTGCCAGTTGCCGATAACTCGGTTACAAAACATGATCATCTCATACAATAAAATTCAGCATCATGCCTTGACCATATCACATCACAACATGCCCTGCAAAAACAAGTTAGACGTCCTCTACTTTGTTGTTGCATGTTTTACGTGGCTGCTACGGGCTTAAGTAAGAACCAATCTCACCTACGCATCAAAACCACAACGATAGTTTGTCAAATAGACTCCGTTTTAACCTTCGCAAGGACCGGGCGTAGCCATACTTGGTTCAACTAAAGTTGGAGAGGCAGTCGCCCGCAAGCCATCTCTGTGCAAAGCACGTCGAGGGAACCGGTCTCGCGTAAGCGTACGCGTAAGGTTGGTCCGGGTCGTCTCGTCCAACAATACCGCTGAACCAAAATATGACATGCTGGTAGGCAGTATGACTTGCATCGTCCACAACTCACTTGTGTTCTACTCGTGCATATAACATCAACATCATTAACCTAGGCTCGGATGCCACTGTTGGGTTTCGTAGTAATTTCAAAAATTTTCCTACGCGCACACAGGATCATGTGATGCATAGCAACGAGAGGAGAGTGTTGTCTACGTACCCAACGCAGACCGACTGCGGAAGCAATGACACGACGTAGAGGAAGTAGTCGTACGTCTTCACGATCCAACCGATCAAGCACCGAAACTACGGCACCTCCGAGTTCGAGCACACGTTCAGCTCGATGACGATCCCCGGACTCCGATCCAGCAAAGTGTCGGGGAAGAGTTTCGTCAGCGCGACGGCGTGGTGACGATCTTGATGAACTACAGCAGCAGGGCTTCGCCTAAACTCCGCTACAGTATTATCGAGGAATATGGTGGCAGGGGGCACCGCACACGGCTAAGGAATCGATCACGTGGATCAACTTGTGTCAACTTGTGTGTTTAGAGGTGCCCCTGCCTCCGTATATAAAGGAGGAGAGGAGGGGAGGCTGGCCGGCCAAAGAGGGAGGCGCAGGAGAGTCCTACTCCCTCTGGGAGTAGGATTCCTCCCCCCAATCCTAGTCCAACTAGGATTCCTCGGAGGGGAAGGGAGAGAGGGGGGCCGGCCACCTTCTCCTAGTCCTAATAGGACTAGGGGAGGGGAAAGAGGCGCAGCCACCTTGGGCTGCCCCTTTCTCCCTTCCACTAAGGCCCATGATGGCCCATATGGCTCCCGGGGGGTTCCGGTAACCTCCCGGTAACCTGGTAAAATCCCGATTTCACCCGGAACACTTCCGATGTCCAAACATAGGCTCCCAATATATCAATCTTTACGTCTCGACCATTTCGAGACTCCTCGTCATGTCCGTGATCACATCCGGGACTCCGAACAACCTTCGGTACATCAAAATGCATAAACTCATAATATAACTGTCATCGTAACCTTAAGCGTGCGGACCCTACGGGTTCGAGAACAATGTAGACATGACCGAGACATGTCTCTGGTCAATAACCAATAGCGGGACCTGGATGCCCATATTGGCTCCTACATATTCTACGAAGATCTTTATCGGTCAGACCGCATAACAACATACGTTGTTCCCTTTGTCATCGGTATGTTACTTGCCCGAGATTCGATCGTCGGTATCCAATACCTAGTTCAATCTCGTTAACGGCAAGTCTCTTTACTCGTTCCGTAATACATCATCTCACAACTAACATATTAGTTGTAATGCTTGCAAGGCTTATGTGATGTGTATTACCGAGAGGGCCCAGAGATACCTCTCCGACAATCGGAGTGACAAATCCTAATCTCGAAATATGCCAACCCAACATCGACCATTGGAGACACCTGTAGTACTCCTTTATAATCACCCATTTACGTTGTGACGTTTGGTAGTACCCAAAGTGTTCCTCCGGTAAACGGGAGTTGCATAATCTCATAGTCGTAGGAACATGTATAAGTCATGAAGAAAGCAATAGCAACATACTAAACGATCAGGTGCTAAGCTAATGGAATGGGTCATGTCAATCAGATCATTCTACTAATGATGTGACCTCGTTAATCAAATAACAACTCATTGTTCATGGTTAGGAAACATAACCATCTTTGATTAACGAGCTAGTCAAGTAGAGGCATACTAGTGACACTCTGTTTGTCTATGTATTCACACATGTATTATGTTTCCGGAAAATACAATTCTAGCATGAATAATAAACATTTATCATGATTATAAGGAAATAAATAATGACTTTATTATTGCCTCTAGGGCATATTTCCTTCAGGCAGCCCATCCTGCATGTCGGCTACTTGCTGAGTAATCGCAATGGTCGAAAGTGATCGGTTGAGATGACCAGTGGCAGGACTTCGTGGTGACAGGCACTTGGGTATATTTTCCTGGGAGTGTGGCGTTGTTTTTCCCTTGATTACGTGTAACACGTTTACCGTTTTGACTTCTGGTGGAAATTTCTTTTGTTCCCCCGTGTCTTGCTTGGGGGGCTCATCCTCGTCTTCACTTGGTGTATCCTCCCCCTTGTGTACGGCGTTGAGCTTGCCGGACTGCTTGAAGACCCAACATTTTCTGTGGGTATGATTAGCAGGTTTGCCAGGGGTACTATGAATCTGACATACTTGGTACAGAATTTTGTTGAAGCTGGACAATTCATCCCTGGTGCCTTTAGGGGGCGGCTTTTGACCTGGCTGAGAGCTTTTGAATCCGGCATTTACTGCTGTGCCCTTCGTGTTGTCTTCTTTATTCCGGCGTTTGTTATTGCTGTTGCGCCGTGATTTCCCGTTTCCATCTCTAACTTCAGATGTGCTGGGGTCGTTGGTGCTGCATCTGGCTAGCCAGCTGTCTTCACCCACGCAAAAGCGGGTCATGAGGTTTGTTAGTGCGGCCATCGTTCTCGGCTTATTTTGGCCGAGGTGTCTGGCGAGCCATTCGTCACGGACGCTATGCTTGAAAGCTGCCAAGGCTTCAGCGTCCGGACAGTCGACAATCTAGTTATTTTTAGTAAGAAACCTGTTCCAAAGCTTTCAGGCTGACTCTCCGGGCTGTTGAGTTATATGACTCAAATCGTCCGCATCCGGAGGTCGGACATAAGTCCCTTGAAAATTTGCCCGAAAGGCGTCTTCGAGCTCTTCCCAACTTCCAATGGAGCTTTCGAGTAGGCCTTTGAGCCAGTGACGAGCTGGCCCTTTGAGCTTGAGAGGTAGGTACTTGATGGCGTGGAGATCATCTCCTCGAGCCATATGGATATGAAGGATGTAGTCCTCAATCCAGACCCCAGGGTCTGTTGTTCTGTCGTATGCCTCTATGTTTACGGGCTTGAATCCTTCTGGAAATTCGTGGTCCAGCACCTCGTCGGTGAAACATAGGGGGTGTGCGGCACCCCTGTAGCTGGGTGTACCGCGTTGTTCGGATGTTTGTTGTGTTGCATTGTATGTTGGGGCGCGCTTGCGTGGTCCATAGATGGATCTTGTTGCGCCGTCCTTTGGGTGTGAGCCCTCGCATGGGTCACGTATTGCATTGTGAGCGGCGTTGTATGTCGATCTGTGTTGGTAGAGGGGTCGTCTATCCGACCAGGTGGCTGCTTTGATATTTGTTTGTGGGGGTTCTGAGGCCTCCTCATCGAATTTGGGTAGCAGCTTCCGCTTTGGGTAGCTCTTGGAGGGGCGATTGTCGCCGTACCTTGCGGCAGTGTTGAGTATTTTACTCCATCTGATTTGGAGTGTGTCTTGCGCGGCTTTGAGCCTTTGCTTCTTCTTTTTCAAACTCCTCGCGGTGGCAACAAGCCTTTTACGGGCAGTCTGGTGCTCTGGGTGCCTGTCCGGCGTTATGTCGTCCAGACCATTAGCCTTGATAGGATTTGTTTGTTCGGTTTGATTATCCAGATTGCCATTGTCCGGCAGCGGTTCATCCTTCCGCTCCTTGTCGTCATCTTTTGGTGCGTCCACCATGTATACGTCATATGACGAGGTGGCCTTCCAGGGCCCAATAGGCACTGGTTCTTCATCGTCTCCTTCATCAGCGTCCATACCGTCGATGTCTTCGGAGTCGAAGTCGAGCATGTCGGTTAAATCGTCGACAGTGGCTACAAAGTGGGTGGTGGGTGGGCTTTGAATTTCTTCATCATCCGAATTCCAACCTTGCTGACCGTAGTCCGGCCAGGGCTCTCCTGATAAAGCGAGAGACTTCAGTGTCTTTAGAATGTCACCGAAAGGCGAGTGCTGAAAGATGTCCGGGGCAGTAAACTCCATAATCGGCGCCCAATCGGATTCGATCGGCAGGGGCGCGGAGGGTTCGGAGTCCGGAGAGGAGTCCAGCTCCTTGGAGTCACGAGTCTCGTAGAGTACGGGGTTGGTGTTCGGCTCAATCGCCGTTGGGATTGCAGCCCCCGAGGTGGCGTCCAACCGCCCATCCTCGATCGGCGCAGTTGGCTCTGAATTAAGGGTCGGAGCTGATGCGGGTGCGGCCTCTAGGGCACTGTTCGGCGGCAGAGCTAGATCATGCTCGTCAGGACAGTGCGGCGCGCTCGGCAGTGGCTCAAATCCGTCGAAGATCAAGTCCCCGCGGATGTCAGCCGTGTAGTTTAAACTTCCAAATCTGACCTGACGGCCAGGGGCGTAGCTTTCGATCTGCTCCAGACGGCCAAGTGAATTGGCCCAAAGTGCGAAGCCGTCGAAGACGAAGATCTGTCCGGGGAGGAAGATCTCACCCTGGACTGCATCGCTATTGATGATCGTAGGAGCCATCGAGCCTGACAGCAACGACACAGAGGAACTCTCAATGAAAGCACCAATGTCGGTGTCAAAACCGGCAGATCTCGGGTAGGGGGTCCCGAACTGTGCGTCTAGGCCGGATGGTAACAGGAGGCAAGGGACACGAAGTTTTACCCAGGTTCGGGCCCTCTCGATGGAGGTAAAACCCTACGTCATGCTTGATTAATATTGATGATATGGGTAGTACAAGAGTAGATCTACCACGAGATCGGAGAGGATAAACCCTAGAAGCTAGCCTATGGTATGATTGTTGATGTGTATGTTGTCCTACGGACTAAAACTCTCCAGTTTATATAGATACCGGATAGGGTTAGGGTTACATAGAGTCGGTTACAATGGTAGGAGATCTGTATATCCGTATCGCCAAGCTATCCTAACACCCCCTAATCCAGGATTCCCTCAGTCGGGCTATATATACTCACGGGCAAAATTTGGAAATTTCTCTGAAACCCCTTCGCCCGCGCCTAGCTCGCTCTGCCTCCTGGGTCTTCGGATCGTCTTCCTCGTCGCCAGCCGCCTCCTGTTGCTGGTCTCCGCCGCCGTCAACGGAAGTCTTCCCCGCCATTGCCGCCGTAGCGAGTTCATCGCCGAACTAGGGTATGGACTCGATCACAGTGCTATACCCGTCCGATTCATAGCACATTGTGTTTATTATGATTCTTACCATGATTGAAACGCTTCTATCCGGTTAGAACACTCCGTAGATTAGAGTTGAATTGAAAATTTAGGTTAGGTTTCTGCCAAAACCATCTCGGACCCACCGAGTTGTGGAACTCGGTACCACCGATTCGGCTCAGGCCATTGCACATGTAATTTTCGGTCTGGCCGGGAATTGCAAATCGGTGTGATCGAGTTCAGGACTTTGTGAAACCCTAGCAGTCTCGGTGCCACCGAACCGTGACTCGGTCTGACCGAGTTCACTAGTTTAGGTTCCAACAGCTGCTTTGGTATCACCGAGTTTACAAATCGGTTGATCCGAAATGCTTTCTGTGGAAAACCAAAACTAAGTTTTTGACTCATTCTTTTGCAAAAACCTCTGCATTTTGTGATGCTCATCCACTCTATCTCATCTATATCTATTCACAGGGTCTGCTGCCAGTGTTTGCAATATGTCTGATCAGAGTGACAGCAAGAACAGGTCAGAGGAGCAGGTTCACCTGAGTGAGGGCACTAGTCCCTCTAGCAGTTCAGATGATGGTAGCAGGAGCACTCCTAGCAACTTGCCCAAAGCTGCCACCAGAACAAGGAAGAAGAAAACTTCAGAGTCTGAGGATGAAGACTATGTGGCAGTTGAGGATGAGGCCACTTCCAAGAAGAAAGTGGTTAAGAAGGAATATAGCACTGCTGCTGCCACCAAGCCAAGCATGAAGCAAAAGGTTCCTGCAAAGAGAATTCCAATGTCTAAGGCCAGAGCATCTACTCAAGTCCATTTGGGATCTAAACCCAAAGAGGCTGCTGCAGAAGGGAAGAAGAGGAAGGAGAGGATCAAAAAGACCACTGCTAGAGTGCTTGGGAGATCCTCAATCATGAGAGATTCTGAAGAGGAAGAGGAAGAAGAGGTTGATGCACCAGCACCCAAGGCACAAAAGCTGATGGGTGATGCTATAAAGTCAGGGGCTGCAACATCAAAGCCCAAAGAAGCACCCAAAGCAGCCTCCAAGCCCAAGAGTGCACCTAAGAGGAATACCAGGAGTATACCAGCTGCTGAGTAGAACAAGGCCCCAGTGCCTGAAGTTGCTGCTGATGAAGATGATGAAGGACAAGTCCTGAGAAAGCTCAAACCCAAGATTCCAGACCACAATGATGCTCATCCTGTGGCTGAGAACATGAAGATCAGGAGAGACTCAGGGTTGAGGCTATGGAGAGAGACAGATCCATATGGTAGCAGGAGAAGGACTGTTGTTGATTACAGGTTCCACACAAAGGAACAACATGACTTCTATGAGACAATGTTGTTGGACAAGAAGCCTATAGTGTGTGAAATGAGGTGGGTCGAGTGGAAGTATATCAAGGAAAATGAGGAACACTATCCTAGTGTGTTTGACAGCTTCAGTGCTTGTGGAGTTGCAGACTTTGTTGGGCAGAAGCTCACAAAGTGGAATGAGGAGCTCATAATGCAATTCTACTCCACAACACACTTTTATCCAGATGGCAGGATAGTATGGATGTCTGAAGGTACAAGGTACCACTCAACTATTGAGGAATGGGCAAATCTGATCAATGCTCCTAAGGAAGAAGAAGATGACTTGGATGTCTATGCCAAGAAGAAGATGGATCATAACTCTATGGCAAACATGTACAAGGACATTCCTAAAGATGATCTTGAGACTCACCAGTTTGGGTCAGTAAAACACTTGCTGTCAGGGCTGCCTACAATCAATTGGATCCTTAGGCACACTCTCTTGCCCAAGTCTGGTGATCACAGAATGATCAGAGGCCATGCAATTAACTTGCTACATATATTTGATGTGCCACAGAAGTTCAAGGTCATGAGCCTTATAGTTGAGACTATCAAGAGGACTGCAGCTGACCAGAAAAGAAGTTGTGGATATGCCCCACAAATCCAGGAGTTGATAAACTCAAAGATGGGCACAGGCACATACCTGTTGGATAAGGAACACTTGCCTATCTACCCAGACTTCGAGGACAATCAAGTTGTGATGAATGAGAATGAACCATCATCAGTACAAGCTCAAGAGAAGAAGGAGAAAGCAAAGAAAGAGAAGGCTGCCAAGATGCCAACTCAAGAGGAGGCATCTGAGTACTTCTTAAAAAGCAAGCAGGACCAGCTTGGTTATTTGATAGCATCCACTCTAAGGATTGAGAAGGGGTTGGCCACCCTGACTCAAAACCAGGAGAGCTTGGAAAGAATCGTGGAGAAAAAATTCTATGATTTAGATGTCAAAGTAACTGAGATTCAGTCAGTTGTGGAGCAGCTACAAGATGATATGCAGGAGAGGAAGGGCAGAACAACCACTGATGCATTTGCCAGAGTGCCTCGAGATCAGGGATCAACTGCAGTGCCTATTCCAGACACTAGAGCCACTTCATCTACACCAGCTACAGCTTCAGCGCAACTAGCTCCAACACCAACTCCATCAGCTCCATCCACATCAAGTGAAGCCTTCGTTCTTGGAGTTCTCCGGACACGACCACCTGAAGACCAAGCCTGGGAGACGTTCTAGTGCTATGCATTTTCTATGAACTTTTTGGTAACTTGTTGCCAAAGGGGGAGAAAAATTTATAGATCATAGGCTTCGAGAGAGAGCGTTGATTTTTATTCTCTCTTGCTTTGGTGGTTGAACTTTGTTTGTCTTTTGATTGCTTGAGATACTATGCTATTATCAGTGAGACATTGATGATCATGTGGTTGATCATAAGCTACACTTATGCTTGTTAGATGATATTATCTTACTTATCCTTATATGATCATTCACTTTGCTTGGTGATGAGTGCATGTATTTAATTCTTATCATTTTGAGCGCTCCACCAAGATGTATGTGACATGGAAGAGTAACCCATGATCCTAACTCATTGTGCATTTGCAGTCCAAAGCAAATCTTAAGATATGCACAAATTTAGGGGGAGCTCTTGCTTTTCACATACTTCTCAAAGCGACAATATCTTTCACTCTTATTATCAGTTGTCGAAGCTTTGATCTATATGTTGTCATCAATTACCAAAAAGGGGGAGATTGAAAGTGCAACTATCCCTGGGTGGTTTTGGTAATTCCTAACAACATATAGCTCATTGAGCTAACATTATTCCAAGATTAATATTTCAGGAAAAGCTCAATAAATGGCATGGCATGGATGAGGAAAGTGGATCCCTCAAAATTCTAAGGACAAAAAGTTTTGCTCAAGCTTGAAGCTCAAGACTCTACATTTTATATTTTAGTGATCCAAGATCACATTGACTCTATAGGAAAAGCCAATACTATCAAGGAGGGATGAGGTGTTGCTTAATGGCTTGCTTGCTCAAAATGCTTAGTGATATGCTCCAAAACCCTCAACTACCTTCCCACATCCACATATGACCTAAACCAAAAGTCAAACTCGGCCCCACCGATTCTTTCTATTCGGCGGCATCGAGTTTCAAATGTCATAGCCACTGCCACAAACCCTAGCAAATCGGTCTCACCGATAGGGATCTCGGTCTTACCGAGATGGGATTGTAATCTCTCTGTTTCCCTTCGTAACGTTTTGGTCTTACCAAGATGAGCGATTGGTCCCATCGAGATTGCAATGTAAACTCTCTGTTTCCCTTTTGTAACATTTCGGTCTCACCGAGATGAGCGAATCGGTCCCATCGAGTTTACCTGACCAACTCTCTGGTTAGCTTATTACCAAAATCGGTCCTACCGAGTTTGTGTAATCATTCACACCGAGATTACGTTATGCCCTAACCCTAACCATATCGGTCCTACCGAGTTGCATCTCAGTCCGATCGAAAATCCTAACGGTCACTAGGTTTGTTGAATCGGTCCGACCGAGTTTAACCATTCGGTCCCACCGAGTTTGGCAAATTGTGTGTAACGGTTAGATTTTGTGTGGAGGCTATATATACCCCTCCACACACTTTTCATTCATGGAGAAAGCCATCAGAACATACCTACACTTCCAATACACATTTTCTGAGAGAGAACCACCTACACTTGTGTTGAGGTCAAGATATTCCAGTCCAACCATATGAATCTTGATCTCTATCCTTCCCCAAGTTGCTTTCCACTCAAATCTTCTTTCCACCAAATCCAAATCCTGTGAGAGAGATTGAGTGTTGGGGAGACTATCATTTGAAGCACAAGAGCAAGGAGTTCATCATCAACACACCATTTGTTACTTCTTGGAGAGTGGTGTCTCCTAGATTGGCTAGGTGTCACTTGGGAGCCTCCGACAAGATTGTGGAGTTGAACCAAGGAGTTTGTAAGGGCAAGCATCCGTAACTACAACAGAAATATTAAGGTAAACCTAACCATAGCACGAAACATATGGATCCAAATCAGCCCCTTACGAAGCAACACATAAACTAGGGTTTAAGCTTCTGTCACTCTAGCAACCCATCATCTACTTATTACTTCCCAATGCCTCCCTCTAGGCCTGAAAAATGGTGAGTGTCATGTAGTCAACGTTCACATGACACCACTAGAGGGATGACAACATACATCTCATCAAAATATCGAACGAATACCAAATTCACATGACTACTTATAGCAAGACTTCTCCCATGTCCTCAGGAACAAACGTAACTACTCACAAAGCATATTCATGTTCATAATCAGAGGGGTATTAATATGCATAATGGATCTGAACATATGATCTTCCACCAAGTAAACCAACTAGCATCAACTACAAGGAGTAATGAACACTACTAGCAACCCACATGTACCAATCTGAGGTTTGGATACAAAGATCGGATACAAGAAATGAACCAGGGTTTGAGATGATATGGTTCTGGTGAATATGTTGATGGAGATTGACCCCCTCCCGATGAGAGGATCGATGATGATGACGGTGGTGATGATTTCCCCCTCCCAAAGGGAAGTTTCCCCGGCAGAACAGCTTCGCCGGAGCCCTAGATTGGTTCCGCCTCGTGGCGGCGGAGTTTCGTCCCGTGAGATAGCTTATGATTTTTTCTTGGATGAAAGACCTCATATAGCAGAAGATGGGCATCATAGGGCCACCAGGGGTCCCACGAGGCAGGGGGCGCGCCCAGGGGGTAGGGTGCGCCCCCACCCTCGTGGCCAGGGTGTGGGCCCCCTCTGGCGGATTCTTTGTCTAGTATTTTTTATTAATTCCAAAAATGACTTCCGTGAAGTTTCAGGACTTTTGGAGCTGTGCAGAATAGGTCTCTAATATTTGCTCCTTTTCCAGTCCAGAATTCCAGCTGCCGGCATTCTCCCTCTTCATGTAAACCTTGTAAAATAAGAGAGAATAGGGATAAGTATTGTGACATAATGTGTAATAATAGCCCATAATGCAATAAATATCAATATAAAAGCATGATGCAAAATGGACGTATCATACGACTGCATTCACATTAAATAGGGCACCATCAAACTCCATTGAGACGACTCCTTATGAACTGTGGTTTGACAAGAAACCCAAGTTGTCGTTTCTTAAAGTCTGGGGCTGCGATGCTTATGTGAAAAAGCTTCAACCTGATAAGCTCAAACCCAAATCGGAGAAATGTGTCTTCATAGGATACCCAAAGGAGACTGTTGGGTACACCTTCTATCACAGATCCGAAGGCAAGATATTCGTTGCTAAGAATGGATCCTTTCTAGAGAAGTAGTTTCTCTTGAAAGAAGTGAGTGGGAGGAAAGTAGAATTTGATGAGGTAAATGTACCTGCTCCCTTATTGGAAAGTAGTTCATCACAGAAATCAGTTCTAGTGATTCCTACACCAGTAAGTGAGGAAGCTAATGATGATGATCATGAAACTTCTGATCAAGTTACTACCGAACCTCGTAGCTCAACCAAAGTCAGATCCGCACCAGAGTGGTACGGTAATCCTGTTCTGGAGGTCATGTTACTTGACCATGACGAACCTACGAACTATGAGGAAGCGATGATGAGCCCAGATTCCGCAAAATGGCTTGAGGCCATGAAATCTAAGATGGGATCCATGTATGAGAAAAGGTATGGACTTTGGTTGACTTGCCCGATGATCGGCAAGCCATAGAGAATAAATGGATCTTCAAGAAGAAGACTGACACTGACGGTAATGTTACTGTCTACAAAGCTCGACTTGTTGCAAAAGGTTTTCTACAAGTTCAAGGAGTTGACTATGATGAGACCTTCTCACCCGTAGCGATGCTTAAGTCTGTCCGAATCATGTTAGCAATTGCCGCATTTTATGATTATGAAATTTGTCAAATGGATGTCAAAATTGCATTCCTTCATGGATATCTTAAAGAAGAGTTGTATATGATGCAACCAGAAGGTTTTGTCGATCCAAAAGGTGCTAACAAAGTGTGCAAGCACCAGCGATCCATTTATGGACTGGTGCAAGCCTCTCGGAGTTGGAATGTACACTTTGATAGTGTGATCAACGCATATGGTTTTATAAAGACTTTTGGAGAAGCTTGTATTTACAAGAAAGTGAGTGGGAGCTCTATAGCATTTCTGATATTATATGTGGATGACATATTGCTGATCGGAAATGATACTGAATTTCTTGATAGCATGAAAGGATACTTGAATAAGAATTTTTCAATGGAAGACCTCGGTGAAGCTGCTTATATATTCGGCATCAAGATCAAGACGTTTAATTGGACTTTCACAAAGCACATACCTTGACAAAGTTTTGAAGAAGTTCAAATGGATCAAGCAAAGAAAGGGTTCTTGCCTGTGTTACAAGGTGTGAAGTTGAGTCAGACTCAATGCCCGACCACTTTAGAAGATAGAGAGAAAATGAAAGTCATTCCCTATGCTTCAGCCATAGGTTCTATCATGTATGCAATGTTGTGTACCAGACCTGATGTGTGCCTTGCTATTAGTTTAGCAAGGAGGTACCAAAGTAATCCAGGAGTGGATCACTGGACAGCGGTCAAGAACATCCTGAAATACCTGAAAAGGACTAAGGATATGTTTCTCGTTTATGGAGGTGACAAAGAGCACGTCGTAAATGGTTACGTCGATGCAAACATCGACACTGATCCAGATGACTCTAAGTCACAAACAGGATACGTATTTTTATTGAATGGTGGAGTTGTCAGTTGGTGCTGTTCCAAGCAAAGCGTCGTGGCGGGATCTACATGTGAAGAGGAGTACATAGCTACTTCGGAAGCAGCAAATGAAGGAGTCTGGATGAAGGAGTTCATATCCGATCTAGGTGTCATACCTAGTGCATCGGGTCCAATGAAAATCTTTTGTGACAACACTGGTGCAATTGCCTTGGCAAAGGAATCCAAATTTCGCAAGAGAACCAAGCACATCAAAAGATGCTTCAATTCCATCCGCGATCAAGTCAAGGAGGGAGACATAGAGATTTGCAAGATACATACGGATTTGAATGTTTCAGACCCGTTGACTAAGCCTCTCTCACGAGCAAAACATGATCAGCACCAAGACTCCATGGGTGTTAGAATCATTACTATGTAATCTAGATTATTGACTCTAATGCAAGTGGGAGACTGAAGGAAATATGCCCTAGAGGCAATAATAAAGTTGTTATTTATATTTCCTTATATTATGATAAATGTTTATTATTCATGCTAGAATTGTATTAACCAGAAACTTAGTACATGTGTGAATACATAGACAAAATAAGTGTCACTAGTATGCCTCTACTTGACTAGCTCGTTAATCGAAGATGGTTAAGTTTCCTAGCCATGGACAAGAGTTGTCATTTGATGAACGGGATCACATCATTAGAGAATAATGTGATTGACTTGACCCATCCGTTTCTTAGCACTTTGACCATTTAGTTTACTGCTATTGCTTTCTCCTTAACTTATACATGTTCCTATGACTATGAGATTATACAACTCCCGAATACCGAAGGAACACCTAGTGTGCTATTAAACGTCACAACGTAACTGGGTGACTATAAAGATGCTCTACAAGTGTCTCCGATGGTGTTTATTGAGTTGGCATAGATCGACATTAGGATTTGTCACTCTGTGTATCGGAGAGGTATCTTTGGGCCCTCTCGGTAATGCACATCACTATAAGCCTTGCAAGCAATATGACTAATGAGTTAGTTACGAGATGTTGTATTACGGAACGAGTAAAGAGACTTGCCGGTAACGAGATTGAACTAGGTATTGAGATACCGACAATCGAATCTCGGGCAAGTAACATATTGATGACAAAGGGAACAACGTATGTTGTTATGCGGTTTGACCGATAAAGATCTTCGTAGAATATGTAGGAACCAATATGAGCATCCAGGTTCCGCTATTGGTTATTGACCGGTGATGAGTCTTGGTCATGTCTACATAGTTCTCGAACCCGTAGGGTCCGCATGCTTAATGTTCAGTGACGATCGGTATTATGAGTTTATGTGTTTTGATGTACCGAAGGTAGTTCAGAGTCCCGGATGTGATCACGGACATGACGAGGAGTCTCGAAATGGTCGAGATATGAAGATTGATATATTGGAAGGTTATGTTTGGACACCGGAATGGTTTCGGATGAGTTCGGGCATATACCGGAGTACCGGGGAGTTATCGGAACCCCCCGTGGGATTAATGGGTCTTGATGGGCCATGAGGAAGAGAGGAGGAGGCGGCCAAGTGGTGGGGCGCCCCCCCCCCCAAGGCCCAATCCGAGTTGGGGAGGGGGGGCGGCCCTCCTTTCCTTCCTCTCCCTCTTCCCTTCCTTCCCCCTCCTAGTTGGACTAGGAAAGGGGGGAAACCTACTCATAGTAGGGGTAGGAATCCCCCCTTGGGGTGCGCCATAGAGGTCGGCCCTCCCCCTCCTCCACTCCTTTATATACGAGGGAGGGGGGCACCCCATAGACACACAAGTTGATTGTTTAGCTGTGTGCGGTGCCCCCCTCCACAGATTTCCACCTCGGTCATATCGTTGTAGAGCTTAGGCGAAGTCCTGCGTCGGTAACTTCATCATCACCGTCATCTCGCCGTCGTGCTGACGAAACTCTCCCTCAACCTCAACTGGATCTAGAGTTCGTGGGACGTCGCCGAGCTGAACGTGTGTAGATCGCGGAGGTGTCGTATCTTTGGTGCTAGGATCGATCGGATCGTGAAGACGTACGACTACATCAACCGCGTTGTCATAACGCTTCCGCTTTCGGTCTACGAGGGTACGTGGACATACTCTTCCCCTCTCGTTGCTATGCATCACCTAGATGGATCTTGCATGTGCGTAGGATTTTTTTTTGAAATTACTGCGTTCCCCAACACCAATGACTCGCGACGGGCCAATCCGACGGCTACCGTGCGACCCGTCAAAACGTTGGGCCGGCGTCGACGCCTAGCATTGGCATTTTTGAAACTACAAACCACGAGCAGTTTTGCTAAGTCTCAGTCGAATGAGACTCCATTATGCCTCAGTCGATGTTATATTCCTTCGATCTTGCATGGAAATTCGTACAAATCCCCCCCCCCCAGTTTTTCTCTTTTTATATATTATGCCACTTGACTGAGATTTGGTTAAGTCTACGACTGAGACCTAGGCACACCAAACCATGAAATCCTAGGGTGGGAGATACAACAGGATTGGGCGAAAGTACCCTTCTACGCACGAGTTCATATGCACCCTTGTGAACAGTAAAACTGAAAAAATAGTAAACAAAATCCAAAAAAAAACTGAATTTCTTTGGAGACAAACTTTGACAAATTCTGAATATGCATGCTAAATTTCATGAAGACACAACATTCCAAAAATGCTTCCATAAAAAGACAAATTTGATGCTCCAAAAAGTCTCTTTCTCGGAGCATCAATTTTTTTTACGGCAACGAGTGTCAAAATTTTCTTTTATGGAAGCATTTTGGAATGTTGTTTCTTCATGAAATTTTGCACACATGTTCAGAATTCGTCAAAGTTTGTTTCCAAAATATTTCAGGTTTTTTTATTTTACTGTTCAAAAGGGTGCATATGAGCTCGGGTGCAAAAACTTCATGTCCAGGATTGGGATGATATTGCCATACACAGCATGTAGGTTTAACGGGGGAATTGGTTCAATTTTTGAAGTAAAAAATGGTTTGGATATAATTTTACTAGCATGCATGATGTTTTTTTGGAAATGATGTAGAGCATACATTCCCGAGGGCAGTTTTTTTGTGTGTGGTGCGTCCAATTCCGCAAGCAAATCATGGTGACACGTGGCAATCGTATTGAGAGTATCCTTTGTTATTAGGTGAGAGCATTTTTCCTTACCATAAATAATAGTGTGACAAGCGTAGTTCCATGCAAAAAGTTCAGTTATTGCACGCAAGATGTTCGCATGTTTATCGGGGATTTCACTTCTTCCTTGTGGGAAGTGCACCTTTTGTCGTAAAATTTACTTCGACAACATGGGAAATTCACTTCTTTTTTTAAAGGTTCATTTTTGTTCGCGAAGTTCACCTTTTTTGTTGAGAAGGTTTTTCTTCTCGATGGGTTAACCACGTGAAAAGTTCACCGTGGGGAGGGAGTCAGACAATGGGAGGGCAATGTATTTTGCTGAAAGCCCCTCGCAGGAACACCTCATCGCAAACCCCTTCGAAATCTGACAATGTATCACCTACACATGCAAATTTAGTTTGTCGACTGAATTATCCCGTGTTTATGGGACAATGGTGCATTTCACTGTTTATTAGAGGAACATTCTTCTACAGATAGCATTCTTTTTGACGTGCGTGACCTCGGTGACATATAGTGTTAAAGTCAACGGAGCCAACTCGGATTTGTTCACATCGTCATGTGGATTACGGCAGGGAGACCCAATATCACCATTCTTATTTTTGTTTGTGGCTGAAGGACTTGATGCTATCCTGAAACAGAAGGTACAACAGAGACAGATCACCCCAGTGCGAGTATGTCCCCAGGCGCCTGGCATTTTTCATTTACTATTCGCGGACGACACTCTATTGTTTTTCCGTGCCACGACAGCAGAGGCCTTGGAGATCAAAGATGCCTTGGCTACTTATGAAAGAACTACTGGACAGTTCATAAATCCTTCAAAGTGCTCGATACTTTTTGGCGGTAGATGCCGGCCTGAGGACCAAGCTGCAGTCACCCAAGCATTGCAGGTACAAAATATGAATTTTGAGGAACGATACCTGGGATTACCTACACCTACAGGACGCATGTCCAAGGGACGTTTCCAGAGTCTACAGAAACAACTCACAAAGAGAATTCTAATGTGGGGTGAAGGTACATCACAAGGAGGGAAAGAAATTCTTATTAAAGCCGTCGCGCAGTCCTTACCCACATATTTGATGGGGGTGTTTCGGCTTCCTCGTAGCGTCTGTGATGATCTTACTCGCATGGTTAGGAATTTTTGGTGGGGAAGGAAGGAAGGAAGAAGAAAGACCCACTAGAGGGCATGGGATACTATGATCAGGCCAAAAGAGCAGGGCGGGCTTGGCTTCCGGGATTTTCGGCTTTTCAATCAAGCCTTGCTTGCCCGACAAGTTTGGCGACTTCTCTCTAACCCTGACAGCTTGTGCGCGCAGGTTCTCAAGGCTCGATACTACCCCAATGGGCGCCTGGAGGATACAGTCTTCTCCGGCAATGCGTCTTTGACATGGCAGTCTATTGTACACGGCCTTGACCTCCTTAAGAAAGGGTTAATTTGGCGCATTGGGGACGGCGTGTCGGTCCGCATCTGGCAAGATCAATGGATTTCCGCACCCGATTGCACGAGGCCCGATCTCCCAGCAAGGGCGCTATCGACTACGGCGAGTTAGTCAACTCTTGGACGACCATGGCAATTGGGACGTACCTCTTCTCCAGCAACACTTCTTGCATGTGGACGTCATGGAGATATTGAAGATTAAATCTTCTTCAAGTCAAGCTGGTGATTTTATTGCATGGGCGGCGGAGCGTACCGACGTCTTCTCGGTGCGGAGTGCATATCGTCTCGCCCTCAACGAACGACTCCTACCATCGTCGGTCGCAGCGAGCAGGGCACCAGACGGGCGACATGTCGTCTGGGCACTAATATGGTGGTGCCCTGCTCCGCCTAAGGTGCGTATATTTGCGTGGAAGCTTGCATCAAACTCATTGGCCACTTGGGCTAATAAAAAGACACGAAAACGGGAGATTACTGATACATGTCCACTATGTGTGATGGAGCGGGAGGACACGTTCCATGTGTTTTGCAGATGTCCCCGCGCGGTGGAGCTCTGGCGAGCTATGGCCAAACATTGGAACTTGCCGAAAGATGTCCCCGCGCGGTGGAGCTCTGGCGAGCTATGGCCAAACATTGGAACTTGCCGAACTTAACCATTGTGCGTCCTACGAGCGTTGAATGGCTCTTCGACGTCCTGCACAATCTGGGAGCCGATGATCGCATGCGAGTGTTGATGGTACTCTGGCACTCTTGGCACGTTAGAAATGAAATCGTCCACGACAAACGTCTGCCCCAGTTGAAGTATCTTGCCGATTCTTACTCAGCTATGAATCGTCGTTGCTCGCTGTCAAGAGGTATCCTACAAGTGATCTTGTTAAAGGTAAAATGGTGACTGATGATGGAGGCCGGCTGCCGCTGCTATCACATGCAGAGGGCACTCAGTCTCTTCCCATCAAATGGCAACCTCCAACCCAAGGTCGTGTAAAATTAAATGTTGATGGGTCCTACTATGAAGCTTCTGGAAAGGTAGGTGCGGGCATGTTATTGCGCGATAGCGACGGTGCCATTATTTTCTCGGCTTGCAGAAGCCTGGTTAACTGCGCAAATCCTTGCAAGCTGAACTTGCAGCCTGCTTTTTTTAGAAAAGGAGGATGATCCCCGGCCTCTGCATCTGGGAGATGCATACGGCCATTTTATTGATTATTCTCGAGGACCTTACAAAGTATTACAACAATATGCCTGAATCCGCCATCTTGGCAATATATGCCACTACTCCTATCCAAATGATGCAGGGGTGCTACCTGGGCCACATACCCAGACTACTCACGTAATCCTATCATCATAAGCCAGAAGCCCCAGCCGAGCCACATACCGGGTCTGGGGCATAAACTGGTCTGACGCACTCACATGTGCCGTCGCCGCCATCTTTCACAGGTCCGTCTTCAGAGCAGATATTGAGACTTCTACCTTGTCAGGTCACTCCGTCATCGACGCCACCTTGACGCCAAACAACAACCACCACCTGCGCGAGTCCATCACCGCGCATCGGGCGCCGAGTCTCCACTGCACCACGCCGCCGAGATCCGCCGTCATCAATGTGAATGATGAAGCACCGCTCCACCAAAAAGGCGCCCTCTGGTCCCTCGATCCCGTGTACGCCTCCAAGAATGACGCCCCCAAGGAGGAAACGACACCAACGCGCCGCCGTCATCCGATCAACTGATCTAGGGTTTCCCCCGTTGGTAGCGGATAGAGGTCTAGAGCTTCTCCACGGCGATGCCTTCAAGAAGGTAATGACACAACAGGGTGCCACCAATGCCGGTCATGGCATCAAGCCTAGCACAAGGTTTTCACCCGGATCCGCTCAAAGAACCTCCATCATGTGATGTGTGCACGGGTCGCCGCCGATCTGAGCCGCCGCACAACGAGCAGGCCGCACCGGCCAGATCAGATCTGTCCGGAGGGCACAACCCGCATGGTGCCGACCCAACCACCAGGCCCTCCATGCCGCCACCACCGATCCGAGGTGAGATGGTGTGTCGCCACAGACCCGGCCGCTGCCGCCGAACGCCGCCACGCAGCCGAGGCAGAGCCGGCTGCCGCACCCCACCATCGCCGCCCTTGGCCGAGGCAGCCGCCGCGCCGCCACCGGAAGGCAGGCCCGCCGCGCCGCCAGGCCAGATCGGCCTTGGCCGAGGCAGCCGCCGCGCCGCCGCCGAAAGGCAGGCCCACCGCACCGCCAGGCCAGATCGGCCCTTGGCCGAGGCAACCGCCGCGCCGCCGCCGGAAGGCCGGCCCGCCGCGCCGCCAGGCCAGATCGGTCGCGCCACCCATGCCGCGGGGCGCCGCACCACCCCCACGGCGCAGGCAAGAGGGAGGACCCCCGCCACCGCCGTCAGCCCCGGGCCATCGCCAGCGGCGTCCTTCGGCAGCGGCGGAGGGAGAGGAGGAAGGGAGGAGGAGGGGACCCCCGGCGGCTAGGGATCGAGATCCCGCCCGAGTCGCCCGAGCGGGGGCGACGCGGGGGCTCTCTACCACTGATGATAACGATCAGTACGCCTCTGCAGCCTGCTTGGAGGGTTTAAACTTTGTTATGCAATGGTCGCCACTTCCTGTGTATGTCGAGATGGATTGTCTGGTTGCCGTGGACTCGATTTGGGCACCAGTGGAGGATAGGTCGCTGCATGCGATGATGATAAATGAAGTGAAGTCGCTTCTTGGTGATAGGGATTGTTCCATTGCTCATATTAGTAGGTGTCACAATACTGTCAGTCATAGGTTGGCGACTTTTGGTCGTGTAGAAGCTAGGGCGGCAGTTTGGCTAAAATCTGGCCCTGCTAATGTACCCCAACTTTGTTTGGAGGAGCTTCCTCCAGTTTGAGCAATGAAATCCCTTTAACCCCGCAAAAAAAAAAGATGGCATTTTTTTAGAAACAGCAGTATTTCTCATGGACCATCTAAATTTTTTTATTTCATTTTTTTAGACAATCTCGCGAAACTTTATTCAAACCACCATAATGTTTTACAGGGATGAAATGAATACCATCGGGTTGGCCCAACCAAACATGGCGGCCAAGCCCTAACCTTAATGCGTGCTTCGCTAGATTGTGAGCCTCGATATTTGAGCTCCTACTTTCATAGACTATATTACAGGAAATAAAAGACATTGAATTTAATTGTATTTCCTTGATGATCGCTCCAAAATCAGCAGCAGTTCCACACCTGACATCTCGTACCACTCCTTCATAGTCCGAAGCGAGCTGTATTTGATTTAGATTCAAATCTTCTGCCAAATCCAGTCCCTCTCGAACAGCCAGAGCCTTCAGTGTTGCCGGATCATCGATGTTATTAAACACTATCGCCGAGGCTCCAAGAAAGACACCTTGTTTACTCCGGCACACCGCTCCGACCGCTCCTCCTCGACCCTTGATGACAGCAGCGTCAACATTCAGTTTAGCCAAATCATCTGGAGGTGCAATCCACCCCATACGTCGCTGCTGCTGCTGCATCCTTCTCCCATCTGCAGCTTTATTTGATAGAGCCTGTATTTCTGCCAAGTAAGCAGTTATATGCCCATGAATAGCGTGGGGGCTTTTGAAGATATCCTCGTACATGGCCTTTCTTCGTGCGCTCCAGATGGCCCATAACGTCACAACCAACATCACAAATTCCACTGATGATAAGGCTTTGTTCATTGCAAAGATCCATTCCTTTGCGTTCTCTTCATGGTGGATGCTCATTTGATATAGGATGTCCTCAGACGATAATGCCCATGTGCTTCGAGACACCGGACAATTTAATAAAGCGTGTCTCCATGTATCATGAGCTCCACAAAGATTACATGAAGAAGTCATGGCCATATTCCGGCGCTGCAGTACATCACCAGAGGGTATGGAATGTCTCGCTAGACGCCACACGAATACGCGGATTTTTGAAGGAACTTGAACTCGCCATAATGATTTCCAACCTTCGCTTTCTGCCTCCACATGCAACGAACTCTCACGTCCTTCCAGCCAGCCCTCTCTATTGTACTTTGTCCGGACTAACATCCGATATGCCGATCCTACTGAGAAGAAACCTCGCTGCTCCTCGTACCAAGCCCAAAAGTCTTCGATCCTTCGTGTGAAAATTGGTATTTTGAGTATTGCTTCAGTGTCAATAGGTGTAAATACCGATCGGACAACTTCCTCCTTCCATGTCGCCGTGGACTGCTCAATCAACTCAGAAACCCTTTGTGGAGGGTTCTGTACTAAAGAAGTGATTGGTCTCTTGTAGCTCGCTCGCGGGATCCAGTTATAGTCCCAGATGCTAGTTGTTTCACCATCTCCTATCCTCCTTACAATTCCTTGCACCATAATGTCCCTCCCATCCAAAATGTCTCTCCATATTTGTGATGGGTGGTTTCCCAATTCAGCATCTAGAAGTGAACAGTTCGGGAAATACGCTGCCTTCAGAATGCAGCCACTTAGAGAGTCTGGTTCCGTCAAAAGCCTCCATGATTGTCTTGCCAAGAGGGCAAGATTAAAAAGCTCCAGATCCCTGAATCCAAGGCCTCCCATATGCTTTGGTATGGTCATTACATCCCATGCAACCCAAGCGGGTTTCCTTCTCCCTCTCTTGCTTCACCACCAGAACTAGCGTATGATGGTTGAAACACTTCCACATAAGGGTGCCTGAAGCATGACATCGAAAAAACAGGGATAGCCCGAGCTACCGACTTTATTAGAATCTCCTTTCCGGCAGCAGACAGAAGTTTGCCCATCCAGCCTTTCACCTTCTCCCATACTCTATCCCTTAGGTACTTGAAAGTCCCATTTTTTGAATGACCAACCTCAGTCGGCATCTCGAGATATCGATCATTGAGCGATTCATTCTGCACTTGTAATCTGGTTTTCACCCCTTCTCTCACAATCTGTGGGCACCCTCTGATGAAGAAAATAGACGATTTTGCGTTGTTAATTTTCTGCCCCGATGCCCTACAATACTCGTCCAGTAGGTTTGAAACCTCTTCTGCACCCTCCACACTAGCCTTGAAAAGCAACAGGCTATCATCAGCGAATAAGAGGTGATTCACCAGCGGAGCCGAGGAAGCCACCTTATTACCTTCCAACAATGATGACCGAGAACTGGATTTCAGGAGGCACGAAAGGCCCTCTGCTGCAATCAAGAAAAGGTAAGGGGAGATAGGATCTCCCTGCCGGATCCCTCTAGATGGATTAAAATTTTCAAGCTTCTCACCATTAAAGAGCACTGAAAAAGAAACCGATGAGACCATAGCCATAACTGTATCAATCCATGCCTGGGCAAAACCCAACTTGCTCATGATGGCCCTAAGATAGTCCCACTCCAACCTGTCATAGGCTTTCATCATATCCAACTTAAGTGCACAGAAACTATTGTTCTTTGACTTGTTTCGCTTCATGAAATGTAGACATTCATAGGCACAGATAATATTATCCGTTATCAACCTTCCGGGGACAAAAGTCGGTTGCTCCCTAGAGATAATGTCTGGAAGTATTTGTTTTAGTCTGTTTGCTATCACCTTCGAAGCTATCTTGTAGAGGACATTGCATAAGCTGATAGGCCTGAACTGTGAAAGTAAAGTAGGGTTAGTAACCTTTGGTATGAGGACAAGGACAGTGTCGTTTATGCATTCTGGACTCTCCTCCCCCCTTACAATCCTGAGCACAATGTTGGTCACATCATCCCCGCACACTTCCCAGTGCCGCTGATAAAACTGGGCCGGGAACCCATTCGGCCCTGGCGCTTTAGTGGGAAACATTTGAAACAAAGCGTTTTGACCTCCTCCTTGGAGTAGGGATCACATAACACTTCGTTCATGGCGGCTGTAACTTTACACGGAACATGAGCAAGGACCTCGTATAGGCCCTGTACACCCTCAGATGTATATAGATCTTGGTAGAAGGCATTTATCATATCCCTTAGCTCTTCCTGATTATCCACCATCACACCTAATGAGTTTTCAAGAGCTTTAATCATATTTTTCTTCCTGCGCAGACGAGCCCATAGGTGAATTTTTTTTGTGTTTTATCTCCAGATGACAACCATTCCGTGCGTGCACGCTGCCTCCACATAAGTTCCTCACGATGGTAGAGCTCGGCCAACCTCTCGTTAATCTTCAACTCAACATGCGATGGGCCTGTGCGGGTCGCCTCTCAACTCCTCTATCCTCTTCTTGAGACCTTTGATCTCTCGGCGAACACTTCCGAAAGCCTGTTTACTCCAGTTAGTCAGACCTCTAGAGACTCCTGCAAGTTTATCCCGCAGCTCCGGCACACTTCCGCACGGCCCAACAACAAACCATTCATCGTTCACAACATCTCCAAAGCCTTCATGCCTCTCCCACATAGACTCATACCGGAAGGACCGGTTTTTTGCACCCTCTTGAGCTCGCCCCATATTAAGAAAAATCGGGTTGTGGTCCGATGTGGCCGCATCATGGTGTTCAAGCGACGCTAGAGGAAAGTGTGTCATCCATTGCGGGTTAGCTAGTGCCCTGTCAAGCCTGCATATGGTATAAGAGCCACCTTTCACTTTCTTCTCAAAGGTCCAAGACCTGCCCTTGTAGCCGATGTCCATCAACATGCAAACATATGTCGCCTCTCTAAAGGCCTGAATTTGTGCGTTGCTCCGCTGACCTATCCCCACATGTTCATTCGGACGTAAAACTTCGTTGAAATCGCCAATACACAACCAAGGGAGGGAGCTCAAAGTGCTAATATTCTTCAAAACCGTCCAAGTTTGGTGTCTTAGATGGGTTTGGGCCTCTCCATAAACACATGTCAGGCGCCATAATTCTTGCCCATGCTCCTCCACAGAAACATCAAAATGATAACAAGAGTAACCCAAGATTTCAACATTTATTTCATCATTCCAAAAAAGCCCTATTCCACCACTTCTACCTTGACTATCAACTGCATAAGCTTTATCAAAACCTAAAGTACCAGCTAAAGATTCGACCCTCGCTCCATCTATTTGTGTCTCAACAATACACAGGAGGGAAGGGGCAAAATTCTTCGCGAGAGTGCGAAGTTCACTGACCGTCGCGGCGTTGCCCGCCCCACGACAGTTCCGGCATAGTACACTCAGGCCTCGTTTGGTTACAAGGGGAGCAAACCCAGGGCAGCAAACCCCAGATGGGGAGATTTCCCTGGATAGGTGGGATCCCCTCTCTCACCACCGGGGATATTTCTGTTGCCATTTGGTAACAAAGTGCCTCTGCAATCAACAGATCTAAAGATGGGGACTGGGAAGTGTGGTCGTACTTTCTCCCCAAGGGGCTATGGTTAGGATGGAAAGGAGAGAAAGGAGGCTGCGAGGAGAGGTACCAGGTGCGGGCTTGGTTGCTCGAGCCATGGAGACGAGGTGGCCATGAAAATTTGTTGTATAGGTGATAGCTGGAGGGAGATGGAGACGTCAGGGCGCCGTCGGAGGGAGGTAGAGCCACGGGGGGAGAAGACGAGAAGTAGTCCCGAGACGGAGAGATCGAGTTTTATACGGGGAGAATTATTCCGATGTCGGGAGGTGGGGGTGAGCGGCCCGGGGATTTCGACGGGATTGGGCCAAAAAATCCTCTTCCCCGTTGTCGCCAAATGCGTCGCCGCAAAAACCGGGGCGACGGTTACGCGTGGGAATCACGTCCGGGGAAACGACGAGGATCCCAGGAG
Source organism: Triticum dicoccoides (assembly GCF_002162155.2). Taxonomy (NCBI): domain Eukaryota; kingdom Viridiplantae; phylum Streptophyta; class Magnoliopsida; order Poales; family Poaceae; genus Triticum; species Triticum dicoccoides. The sequence goes on from NC_041388.1 coordinate 538,029,146, forward strand.
GATCCATGGCTACCAAACGAGCCCTCATTGGGCTGGGCGGCACCCCTCGAAGGAGCCCGCCAATTTTTTTTATTTCACTTTTGGACATGTAACCCCAACCAAATACCCGTGCATTGCTTACCAGGCTTACACGGAGCAAGAAGCCCAAAGCCCCAAGCCCGCAAGCCCATATTCCCGAAGCTACACCTGCCGTCCCTAGGGTTTCGCTTCGCTAATATTTCACCCAAGCGCCGCCATTCTCCCCCTTCCCCCTTTCCTCACCGCCGCCCACGCCGCAGGAGAAGAAGCAGACGCGCGGAGGAGAGCTTCCAGGCGGCGACCATGGTAACGCCCTCATCTCCCACCACCGAAATCCCCTGATGGCTACCTTGCTCTCTCCTTCCTGAGACCCACCGCAGCTGTTGCGCGATGCCTCAGATTAGCTTTGTTCGTTCGTACTTTGTCGGGGGCTGTGATTACAAAAGAGTGGCCCGAGCGGATTGATTCTGGGAAACCCTAGCGGAACGGTAGATCTCGCCGCGTGCCCCCATTACAGCAGCGCGACGAGCAGCTCTTGGCGGTTGGGGATGGAGGTGGAACACGAGGTGCCGCCTGACGACCGGCTGTTCGGTTCTTGTGTTGTGTGTGTGTGTGTATCTGTTTCAGACAGAGGGAGAGAGAGGGAGATGTTTGGATTGAACGGTCGCGTGGGGCTTGGCATCTGGTGTTCCACATTCAAAACCCCGTGCTCGTGCTGCTCGTTGTGCTGCTGGTGCGTTGGCAGGGGTTGGCGCGCGCTTGGATCGCCGTATCCGTTGGGTTTCCTGCCGCGGTGAAGGTTTCTTAAAATACACTTGATATGAGCCTCCAAGAAGGTCTTTTACATTTTTTTATTTAGTATAAATTGTTGAATTGGGATTCTTCCTTCACATTTGGTACTCGCATAGGTTTTGATTGGTTTGTTTTGGACTCATAAGGAGCATGAGAGTGCAGTGTGACCTGCTTGGTAAGATGCCAAAGATCAAATCTTGCTGCTGTGGAGTACTTTTAAAATAGGCTACGCAATTGCTGCATTTAAAATAGGCTACAGAATATTTTTATAATCGCAAAAGTAAACATATAGTTGAAATGTGATCAATCTGGATGCTGGCTCCCTCCCTGGAGTCTCGACTGGCATAATCGTTCTGAGTTAACTCGGCGTGTTCTGTTTGGAAGCATGTAATGTTACTTTCCTTTACAGCAGGTTACCTTTCTAGTTTTCACTGTTCAAGCATCTTCGGTTTGACTTTTTTTCATGACTATGTAGCTCGCGCCATGCCTACCTTAGCTTTGTTCATTCATACTTGGTCTGGGGCTGTGATTACAAAAGAGTGGCTAGAGCGGCTTGATTCTGGTAAACCCTAGCGGAACGGCAGATCTCGCTGTGTGCCCCCATTACAGCAGCGCGACGAGCAGCTCTTAGCCGGTTGGGGATGGAAGTGGAACACGGGGTGCCGCCTGATGACCGGCTGTTCGGTTCTTGTGTTGTGTGTGCGTGCGTGTATCTGTTTCAGACAGAGGGAGAGAGAGGGAGATGTCTGGACTGAACGGTCGCGTGGGGCTTGGCAGCTGGTGTTCCATATCCAAAACCCCGTGCTTGTCCTGCTCGTCGTGCAGCAACTGCTTTAGCAGGGGTTGGCGCGCGCTTGGATCGCCGTCTCTGTTGGGTTTCCTGCCGCGGTGAAGGTTTCTTAACACACTTGATATGAGCCTCCAAGGTCTTTTACCTTTTTTATTCAGTATAAACAGCTGAATTGGGATTCTTCCATCACATATGGTACTCACATAGGTTTTGATTGGTTTGTTTTGGACTCATAAGGAGCATGAGTGTGGTTTAACCTGCTCGGTGAGATGCCAATAATCAAATCTTGCTGCTGTGTAGAGTACTTTTAGAATACGCTACACAATTGCTGCACTGAAAACTCATTTCTGCAATCACAAAATTTGAACCTATAGTTTGAATGTCATCAACCTAGATGCTGGCTCCCTCACTGGAGCCTGGACTGGCATAATCGTTGTGAGTTAACGCTGCATGTTCTGTAATGTTACTCTTCTTTTTGCCCAGCAGGGTACCTTTCTTGTTCACTATTCAAGCATCATCAACTTGTGTTTTTTTTCATTATGTGCGTGCCATGTAGCTCACGCGATGTCTAGCTTGGCTTTGTTCATTTGTACTTGGTCGGGGGCTGTGATTACAAAAGAGTGGCTTGAGCGGCTTGATTCTGGGAAGCCCTAACAGACCGGCAGATCTCGCGGTTGCCCCCATTACAGCACTGCGACGAGCAGCTCTTGCCGTTTGGGGATGGAAGTGGAACACGAGGTGCCGCCTGACGAGGGGCTGTTCGGTTCTTGTGCTGTGATGTGTGTGTGTGTATCTGTTTCAGTGATAGAGAGAGAGAGAAAGAGAGATCTGAATTGAACGGTCGCGTTGGGCCTGGCATCTTGTGTTCCACATTCAAAACCCTGCCCCTGTGTTGCTCGTCGTGCTGCAGCTGCTTTGGCAAGGTTGGCACGTGCTTGGATTGCCATCTCCGTTGGGCTTCCTGCTGCGGTGAAGGTTTTCTTACACTTGATATGAGCCTCCAATAAGATCTTTTACCCTTTTTTATCCAAAAGAGAAGTTGCACTTGGAATTCTTTCAACACATTTTGTGCTGGCATATGTTTTGATTAGTTTGTTTTGGACTCATAGGAGCATGAGTGCAATTTAATCTGCTTGGTGGTCTGCCAAAGTTCAAATCTCGCTGCTGTGTGGAGTACTTTTAGAATAGGCTACACAATTGCTGCATCGAGAACTCCATTTTTATAATTGCAAAATTTGAACCTGTTGTTGAAATGTTATAAGCCTAGAGTCTGGGCTGTCATAATCTTTGTGAGTTAACTCAATGTCTTCTGTTTTGAAGTTTGTAATGTTACTCTCCTTTTTGGCCAGCATGGTGCCTTTCTAGTTCACTATATTGTTTTAAGCCTCTTTGACTTAGTTATCTCATTATGTGTATGACTGGAAGTTGAAAATTCTGCTCTCTATTTTCAAACCCTCTTTGATTCACCTGGAATTATCCTCACCCCTGCGGGAATATAAACTTTTCACACTTGCATTCCTAGAAAGTTACTGTAAATTTCCTTCGAAACAAAGATATTCTTACTTCTTGGCGTATTAAACCAGCAAACATGTTCGTATGATTTCAGCAATGAAGTTCTATTTGCTTATCTGACGTGGTAAAATTCCTGGCTGTTTATTCCAAAACCATTTGTAGGTGAACGTTCCAAAGACCAAGAAGACCTACTGCAAGAACAAGGAGTGCAAGAAGCACACCCTCCACAAGGTTACGCAGTACAAGAAAGGCAAGGACAGTCTTTCTGCTCAGGGAAAGCGCCGTTACGACCGCAAGCAGTCAGGATATGGTGGCCAGACAAAGCCTGTTTTCCACAAGAAGGTATGGCACTGATTTCCGTGGCGGGTGCATCTTCTTTGCTGTATAACTCTAGCAATCTGTTGCTTCTTTGCATCTGGATGTTCATTATTCTGTTTGTTTCAGGCCAAGACAACAAAGAAGATTGTGCTGAAGCTGCAGTGCCAGAGCTGCAAGCATTACTCGCAACGCGCTATCAAGGTCCACACATCTCACTTAATCTGCCATCCAATCTCCTTGCAATACATTATTATGTTATATTCAAGTGTCTGACTCTATGATTGCATTGTTGCTACAGAGGTGCAAGCACTTTGAGATCGGTGGAGACAAGAAGGGCAAGGGGACCTCTCTCTTCTAAGCTGATGATATCCCTGTTTTGTTCAGTGTTGTGCCAGAACTTCCCACTCGAACAATGTATTAGTATCATATTGGTATTCTGGGTATAACTGTATGGGCTATGGAGCATATGTTTTGCCTTTCCTGTCAACGACTCTCTTCAGATCCTTGAGACAAGTAAAAATGTTCTTTCTGCTTTTGAGTTCGTTATGTTTGTTACTGGTCCCATTAGGACTGTATATGTTTCTGGTTTTACACTTTGATTGTGTATTCTCTCTGTTTCAAAAGTAATGTTTAGGTTTTAGCTTTGAATGTGATTTTATTGCTGAATATGTTGTTGTGAAGTGCTTAGCATAATGACATTGGAGTGATCAAGTACAGCTTCCTGTATCAGCATGTCACAGGCCAGCTATCGGCGGTGCCGCATTACCTAGTCTGGAGGGAAGCTGTTTCATGCAATCAAGTTGATGAAACGGCACAAAACCCAAGTTGAGTTCATTGTTGTGTCTCCCATGTCGAAGGGCATGGTAACATGGTGTCATGGCCATGGCAGGGAACCCTATGTCGTGATTTTTTATCACTAAAAATGGATAATAATCCAGCTCGCCCACTGCAGCATGGAACCCTATCTTGCCCACCGCATCTGGAGAAGATGGTTTCCATGTTGCACAGTGACCATGGCGCTTCTTCGCTGGTCACTGGGAACCCTAGCTCGCCCAGCACGTCTGAGTTGCCTTGGACGAATACGTAAGAGGGCCAGGAGTGTGAGAAGTCGATTCATTCGTTTCCTCTGCATATTCTATCGTGAAGCGGCAGTCGCCGTGCACATGCCCGTCTTGGGTGCACATTATCGCGACATTCTGGACGAACTTCCCTTCCTCACTGATCCCCAGCGGAAACGCAACACGGAGCTGGTGGACGGTGAGGGGATCCCACACGACGGCCTCACGGAGCGCCACGCAGATGAGGAGGGCGAGGCCGTGGCGACAGCCGAGAAAATTCCAGTCCTCGCCGCAGCTCCATGGCGAAGAGAAGCGCGTGTGCACGTGGGCGGGATGCGATCCGGCTGGCCCATCGCGGGGTTGAAGATTGGCGGATCGATCATCTTTAACGTATTCGTGGACGAAAAAGCCGAGTAGCGGTGGTGGGTTGTTACAGCGGTGGTGCTCGCGGAAGCGGCGGAGGAAGTCGAGTTCGGAGAGGATGCGGCGCCAACGCGTGCACACGAGAGATGCGCGGAAGGGAGGGGGGTTGCGGAGGGAGGCGGAGGAGGACACCGCCGTGCAATGTGGGTGCAGGCGTCAGAGAGGGGCGGCTCATTCCGGCGAGGCTAGGGTTTTGAAGTCAGACCGCGTCGATTGGATTGGAGTGGAGGAGGAGATTTTTTTTTTTTTGACGGAAGAGGCGGAGGTGAATTTCATTTCAACAAAGAAAAGAAAAAAGTTTTGTAAAGTTTAATACTCCCTCAGTTTCATTTTAATCTGCATATAAAATGTCTAAAGTCAATCTTTATAAAGTTTGATCAACTTTACAAGCAAAAAATAGCAGCATTCACAATACGAAATCAATACAATTAAATATATTAAAAAACAATATTCATATTATACAACTTTAGTATTATAGATGCTGGTGTTCTTTTTTCGGGTAAGATGTTGATGTTTTTTTATATAATCTTGGTCAAAGTTTGCGTAGTTTGACTTCAAACAAATAAAAAAAACGAAGGGAGTATACTCCACTGCCTCAATCATATTTATCTTATCCATTAGCAATGAACAATCAAATTAAACAAATACTTCTATGAGGGTGTTTTCTAGAGGCTAATTCATAGAACAAATGATGATCGAACACATAACATTGCATCAAATGATCCTCTAAGCTTCAATGTTACTTGATTCTTAACAAAGCTAATTATGATGGTATGCCTTAAATAAAAAAAAGCCAACCTAAGCTGCATTTTTTCTGACTGGTGGACT